>NC_072377.2:178035208-178349166 GCF_028885625.2 Pongo pygmaeus
TGCAGTGGCGCAATCTTGGCTCATTGCAACATTGACCTCCCAGGTTCAAGTGATTCTCCTGCCTCAGCCTCCCGTATAGCTGGGACTACAGGCATGCACCACCACGCCTGGCTAATTTTTGTATTTATTTATTTATTTATTTGAGACGGAGTCTTGCTCTGTCGCCCAGACTGGAGTGCAGTGGTGCGATCTCCGCTCACTGTAATCTCTGCCTCCCGGGTTCACGCCATTCTCCTGCCTCAGGCTCCCAAGTAGCTGGGACTACAGGTGCCCGCCACCACGCCTGGCTAATTTTTTGTATTTTTAGTAGAGACGGAGTTTCACTGTGTTAGCCAGGATGGTCTGGATCTCCTGACCTCATGATCCACCCGCCTCGGCTTCCCAAAGTGCTGGGATTACAGGCGTGAGCCACCGTGCCCGGCCTAGTTTTTGTATTTTTTTTTTAGTAGAGATGGGGTACATCATGTTGGCCAGGCTGTTCTCGAACTCCTGACCTCAAGTGATCCACCCACCATGGCCTCCCAAAGTACTGAGATTACAGGCATGAGCCACCGCATCCAACCCTTTGTCAGTTTTATCTGATAGTAACCTTATGACTCTTTTTTTTTTTTTTGAGACAGAGTCACGGTCTGTCGCTCAGACTGGAGTGCAGTGGCGCAATCTCGGCTCACTGCAAGCTCCGCCTCCTGGGTTCACGCCATTCTCCTGCCTCAGCCTCCCAAGTAGCTGGGACTACAGGCGCCCGCCACCATGCCCGGCTAATTTTTTGTATTTTTAGTAGAGACGGGGTTTCACTGTGTTAGCCAGGATGGTCTCGATCTCCTGACTTTGTGATCCACCCACCTCTGCCTCCCAAAGTGCTGGGATTACAGGCGTGAGCCACCGCGCCTGGCCATGACTCCTTTATTTTGCAAAATGAGAACGTGGACCCTTTGATTAAGTTCTTAAGCCCCACCCCCAATCAGCTATTTCTTATCAAAGATGATAAGAATACAGGCTTCCTGGACGGGCAAGGTGGCTCACGCCTGTAATCCCAGCACTTTGGGAAGCCAAGGCACGCGGATCACAAGGTCAGGAGGTTGAGACCACCCTGGCTAACACAATGAAACCCCGTCTCTACTAAAAAATACAAAAAATTAGCCAGACATAGTGGTGGGTGCCTGTAGTCCCAGCTACTCAGGAGGCTGAGGCAGGAGAATGACGTGAACCTGGGAGGCAGGGCTTGCAGTGAGGGGAGATCGCGCCACTGCACTCCATCCAGCCTGGGCAAGAGAGCGAGACTCTGCCTCAAAAAAAAAAAAAAATGCTTCCTTAATTTACTCCAAAATCAGCCGGGCGCAGTGGCTCACACCTGTAATCCCAGCACTTGGGAGGCTGAGGTGGGCAGATTGCTCAAGCCCAGAATTTTGAGACCAGCCTGGGTAACATGGTGAAACCCCATCTCAACAACAACAACAAAAAATACAAAAATTAGCCAGGTGTGGTGGCACATGCCTGTAGTCCCAGCTACTTGGGAGGCTGAGATGGAAGGAACTTGAGCCCAGGAGGTGGTGGTTGCAGTGAGCCGTGATGGTGCCACTGCATTTACTCCAGCCTGGGTGGCAGAGCAAGACCCTGTCTCAAGAATAAATAAATAAATAAAAATAAAAATTTATTCCAAAATCAAACCACATGCCTTTGCCATGTAACATAATGCACATTTACTTTAATTTAATTTAATTTAATTAATTAATTTATTTATTTATTTATTTATTTTGAGACGGAGTCTTGCTCTGTCACTCAGGCTGGAGTGCAATGGTGTGATCTCAGCTCATTGCAACCTCCGCCTCCTGGGTTTCAAGCCATTCTCCTTGCCTTAGCCTCCCAGGTAGTTGGGACTACAGGCATGCACCACCACGCCTGGCTAATTTTTTTGTATTTTTAGTAGAGATGGGGTTTTACCATGCTGGCCAGGTTGATCTCGAACTCCTGACCTCAAGTGATCCGCCTGCCTCGGCCTCCCAAAGTGCTGGGATTACAGACGTGAGCCACTGTGCCCGGCCTACATTTATTTTAAACTGGTATCATTGATCTTGAGTGAAAACTATCCCCCATTTGTATATGGTTTTTCAAAAGTGAAGGCTTATTTTTCCCTTTTTTGATTGTTTCTTTGTCACAAAATGCCTGTACTATGAAGAAGTCTAATCAGTGTGCTCTTCATGGAAAATTAACAGACAAACCATATATATTCACTACTTCAGTATTCTCAGATAAAATTTATTTTATTGGCTGGGTGTGATGGCTCATGCCTGTAATCCCAGAACTTTGGGAAGCCAAGGCAAGAAGAAACCTGAGCCCAGGAGTTTGAGACCAGCCTGGGCAATATAGCAAGACCCCATTTCTATGAAAAATTTAAAAATTAGCCGGGCATGATGGCGTGGGCCTATAGTCCCAGCTACTTGGGAGGCTGAGGCAGGAAGATTGCTTGAGTCCAGAAGGTTGAGGCTGCGGTGAGCTGTGTTTGTGGCCATTACACTCCCGGGTGGGTGAGAGAGCGAGACTGTCTGAAAAAAATATTATTTATTGATTAGAGACAGGGTCAGGCTCTGTCACTTAGGCTGGGGTGCAGAATGGCATGATCATAGCTCACTGTAACCTCAAACTCCTGGGCTCTAGTGATGCTCCCGCCTCAGCCTCTGGAGTAGCTGGGACTACTGGTGTGTGTCATCATGCTGTAGAGAGTCTTCGCTATGTTGCCCAGGCTGGCCTCAGGCGATCTTCCCGCCTTGGCGTCCCAAAGTGCTTGGATTACAGGTGTGAGCCACCACGCCTGGCCTGAATTTTTAATCTGCCTGGTACTGATACTTGTACAAAGAGGCTGTTCTGCTGGCCTAAGGAAGAGAACAGAAAATTATTCCTAGATTAAGTGAAAGATATTATGAGGCTTTCACACTACTACAAGAAACAAGTAGCTCTGGTAATTACCACTCTGTGGCCTGATGTTGTTTTCCTGGTACATTGTAAATATAGTCTGTTTAGGGCATGATGGCTCATGCCTGTAATCCCAGCACTTTGGGAGGCGAGGGTGGGCAGAACGCTTGAGCCCAGGAGTTAGAGTCCAACATGGGCAGCATGATGAAACCCTGTCTCTGCAAAAAAATATAAAAATTAGCCAAATGTGTTGGCGTGCACCTGTAGTTCCAGCTACTTGGGAGGCTGAGATGGGAGGATCATTTGGGCTCCGGAGATTGAGGCTGCAGTGAGCCGAGATCACGCCACTGCACTCCAGCCTGGATGGCAGAGCAAGACCCTGTGTCCAAAAAAAAACAAAAACAAAACAAAACAAAAGATGGTGTTGAATTTAAGCTGCTAGAAAAAGAAAAGTGTCATTTGTCACCTACACTCGAGATAGCCAGAACGGGGAGCAAGCTAGAGGGCAGCCTCCAGTACAAGACCAATGCAAGGAGCCCGTTCCCCAGGAACCTGGCCCCAGAGCAGAGTTCGCCATGCCTGTGGAACCTCCCCTCCATGCTATAAGAGGGAAGGGAAAAATACAGACTCTTGAAACTGCGGTGAATTCATTAGATTCCAGCACCATCAATCTCAGTCAGCTTCATTCTTCCTGCTTTCTGTAACATAGAGTGTTACTTGTGCTCCTCATTTCAGCAGTGTCCTTGGTTACTGGATCTTTTGCCACAGCCCTGCAAAACCTGGCCAAACTTGCACCAAGTTGATTATCCTGTGTTTCATATTTTGTTGAGCATCTGTGCATTTTAAAGTGTTGGCTTGGTTAACTTTCTCGATGTTAACTTTTTGCCTTCCTGAGGAATGTATGAGGACTAGTTACCAGAATGGTTTTGTTTTGCAGGTGGCGAGAAGAGAATGCTTTCTAGATGCAAAATCACCTCGAAACCAGACCACTTTTCTTGACTTGCCTGTTTTGGCCATCAACTGCCTTAAACGTTAACAGCACATTTGAATGCCTTATTCTACAATGCAGCGTGTTTTCCTTTGCCTTTTTTGCACTTTGGTGAATTACGTGCCTACATAACCTGAACTGTGCCGACTCCACAAAACGATTATGTACTCTTCTGAAATAGAAGATGCTGTTCTTCTGAGAGATACGCTACTCTCTCCTTGGAATCTGTGGATTTGAAGATGGCTCCTGCCTTCTCATGTGGGAATCAGTGAAGTGTTTAGAAACTGCTGCAAGACAAACAAGACTCCAGTGGGGTGGTCAGTAGGAGAGCACGTTCAGAGGGAAGAGCCATCTCAACAGAATCGCACCAAACTGTACTTTCAGGATGAATTTCTTATTTCTGCCATCTTTTGGAATAAATATTTTTCTCCTTTCTATGGAAATCTGGGCTCGGTGTTTGTAAAGTTCATTTTTATAAGCTTTTCTATTGCTACATAATGCCTTTTTAAAAAATGATTTTTAGTCTAAACTTAGGTTGAGTATATAAACCCTGCCATGTAGCTTGAGATGCCTGAAAAGACTGGTAAGTGCTTTTCTTAATCATTCAGTAACCATTTGAGTGCCTACTGCAGCCAAGGCACTGGAGGGATCAAAGATGTGTAAATTGGAGTCCCTGCAAGTTCACAAGCTATTTGGAGAGATAAGGTTAGTATACATAGAACTGTAATATAAGGTTGTGTTGGAGCATTGTCCTTAAAGATGGTAACATGGTGAGCAGTTCAAGGATACCTGCCAGCCACAGAACAAGGCAGCAAATGCTCCTGAGATGGAACCATCACAGCCTCAGACATAGGACTAAAGAAGTCAAGAGTGATTAAAAAGCCAGGGGCAGGAGACAGTAATTTTGTGTTTCAGCAGCAGGCATCTCGATACAGTAATTTGAGAGCTTTACTACTTTTAAGAAATTAAAAATTAAAATGAACCTAAATTTTCACCAGCTCATGGCTTTTTGACAGCCAGCCAAGAATGGATTTCCTGTTTTGCAGTTTGTACTTTCTATTCCTCCCAAACTGTCTGAACTCATTACTTTGCTATTCTTATGACCAAAGTGAGTTTCAAGTTGAAGTGACTCTCCTGCTCTCATTTCTTTTCATTCTTTACTTTGGTTTTGCGCAGTCTGTTAGGCAACTCCATGCTTTACATTTCCAGCAGGAGGGCCACATTAGCTAATTTCATGGAATCCATGAAACATTGATGATTTGAAGTTGAAGGGGCCGTGGTGATATAGGCTAACCCCATCATTTTATGGATAAGGAAGCTGAGCCCAGACAGGGAGAATTTCTCGCCCAGCTTAATGCAGTTGGTCAGAGGCAGACAGGGGAGTAAGATCCATGTTTTCTTTCTTTCTTGAGACAGAGTCTCACTCTGTCGCCCAGGCTGGAGCGCAGTGGCGTGATCTCAGCTCACTGCAACCTCTGCCTCCCAGGTTCAAGCAATTCTCCTGCCTCAGCCTCCTGAGTAGCTGGGATTACAGGCACCTGCCACCACGCCCGACTAATTTTTGTATTTTTAGTAGAGACAGGGTTTCACCATGTTGGTCAGGCTGGTCTCCTGACCTCGTGATCCACCCACCTTGGTCTCCGAAAGTGCTGGGATTACAGGCGTGAGCCACCGCGCCCTGCCATCATACTATTGTTGAAATGAGGGAATGACGAAATCAGCTCAGGTTTTATGAGAGGAAACTCGGTAAATTCCCTTTGCTCAGGAAGTCACTTTACCCTTGAGCCCTAGTTGTTTCATTTATTAAATTCTTGAGAAGATTCAATGCCATTAATACCTAAACCCAGGCATATGTTCTTTCGTCACCTCACCCTTAATAACAGAACTGTTTTGTTAACATGATTAGGCGTCTGAGATGGATGTTGGTGAATCATATTTTCCTAACCGTTCCCGCACTCCATCCAGTGTTTGTCAGGGCCCAGACTGGAAGGACCTCCATTTAGCCTGTTCAGAGGATACGGAAAATGTTCCTGTGCTCCAGAGCCCTTCCAGGCGAACGTGATGTGGCCTCCTGGGACAATCACTAGAGTAGCAGAGGTCCTAGGTTTGCCTTCTTACTCCCATCACTCGCTAGCTGTGTAACGGGGCAAATCATTTAATTTCTGACTCTCTGTTTTCATCTGTAAAATAGGGATAATGCATACCTTTTCTACTATACGAGGTGTTACCAAATGAGATTTTGGCGGGGAAGATGATTTGTGAATTATAATAATACATCGAGTATTTTCCAAATGACCAAATCCCCAGGGTACACTGACAGTACTTTTCTATTAAGATAGGACCCAGAGGGACAGCCAAGTGATTTTTTTTTTCTACCTAGGGTTACACTTTGGGTTCTTTGTGTTTTGTTTTGTTTGAGACAGAGTTTTGCTCTTGTTGCCCAGGCTAGAGTGCAATGGCACGATCTCAGCTCACTGCAGCCTCCACCTCCCAGGTTCAAGCAGTTCTGCCTCAGCCTCCCAAGTAGCTGGGATTACAGTAGGCTGCCTCCATGCCTGGCTAATCTTTTGTATTTTTGGTAGAGACAGGGTTTCACCATGTTGGTCAGGGTGGTCTTGAACTCTTGACTTCAGGTGATCCGCCCACCCTCGACCTCCCAAAGTGCTGGGATTACAGGCGTGAGCCACTGTGCCTGGCCTATGGTTACACTTTTGATTAGTCATTTGTACTTGGAAGTAGAGGTTTACAGAAAAATAAAAGGCACCCTTATTAGGCCCCCAGGCCTGAGTTCAGAGCCAGAGCCTAAGTGGCTGGACCACACCCTTCCTGCCCTTCCAGGTTCTACCAACTCTTACACCAGGATGGAAGTATTTCTGGCATGATTTTGAAGATGAAGTGTGAGGATTGATTGGTTTCTTTTAGCACTGTTTTTGTTGTTTTCTTTAAACATATAATGATGTCTAGACGTGTGTCACTACCCCAACTTAATAATATTTTATCTTTTCTTTGATGTTGCTTCAAAAGTAGCACCTTTTTGTTTAGCCTTTTTTTTTTTTTTTTTTTTTTTTTAGCAACGGTAGGTGTTTGGTCATGCTGAAGTAAATTTAGAATTTGAGAAATGGTTTAAAATTGTTGCCAAGAATCATGAAAAATTTGGCAAGAGTCAATTGCTCCCTTATTAACATAAATTATATTTAAAAATATATGTCTACACATTTTAGAACAGTTTCATACTCCATCCTCTATGCAAAAATTCTTTGTGGTTTGGGAGAACATATGTGTTTAAAATGGAGAGGGAGGCCAGGCGCGATGGCTCACACCTATAATCCCAGCACTTTGGGAGGCCAAGGCAGGCAGATCACCTGAGGTTGGGAGTTCAAGACCAGCCTGGCCAACACGGTGAAACTCCATCTCTACTAAAAATACAAAAATTGGCCGGGCACGGTGGCTCATGCCTGTAATCCCAGCACTTTGGGAGGCCAAGGTGGGCAGATCACCTGAGGTCAGGAGTTCGAGACCAGCCTGACCAACATGGAGAAACCCCGTCTCTACTAAAAATACAAAATTAGCCGGGCGTGGTGGCACGTGCCTGTAGACCCAGCTACTCAGGAGGCTGAGGCAGGAGAATTGCTTGAACCCAGGAGGCAGAGGTTGCAGTGAGCTGAAATGGTGCCATTGCACTCCAGCCTGAGCAACAGGAGTGAAACTCTGTCTCAAAAAATATATATATTAGCCCACTATGGTGGTGGGTGCCTGTAATCCCAGCTACTAGGGAGGCTGAGGCAGGAGAATCACTCAAACCTGGAAGGCGGAGGCTGCAGTGAGCCAAGATTGCACCGCTGCACTCCAGTCTGGGCAACATAGTGAGACTCCATCTCAAAAACAATAACAAAATGGAGATGGGAGACTAAAGCAAATGTTGTGTGTTACTTTTCCCCCGGCCCTTTTATTTCAACTTTCTCTCAAGAGTTGAGTGGATGAAATTAATTGCAGAAGATTCATAATTTTCAAAGGAAAGCACAACATAAAACATTGTAAATAATACTTATCACAGTACAGTTAACTAGAAATAACCTAATGCCGACGTAAGGAGCTGTTTAAATCATGTTGCTGCATCCAAATGAAGTAAAATCAATTTTGTTTTCAAAATATATGCCTAGAAAAGAGACAGAAAAGAACAAAATCACTAGCATTGCTTGCCTCTAGATGGTAATTACAAGTCATCTTATTTTTCTTTTTCCTTTTCAGCATTTTTTCCAATGAAAATGTAATAGTGTAGTAAAAAGAAACAATGGAAGTTAATTTAATAGCAGAAGATAATGGCCAGAATATTATGTTACAAGAAAAAAAAAAAAAACAGGATTTGAAACAACTGTATATAGAAAAAAGCCTGGTAGGAAACAGACCAAGATGTTGAAAGTGATTATTTCTTTTACAATATTGTGTCTTCCAACTTTTCCATAAACAGCATGTATTACTTTTATAATCAGAAAAAAAAAAAGATATTTGAGGGCATCATTGTCAGAAGTGTTAGTACTTCCTTCAAATATAATTTAGTGCACACACACACACTTTTTTTAAAAGTTATTCAGGGTCAGGGGAAATGAAGTCAGCTAGATTTATTAAAACATTGAAGCTATTATGAATCAATGAAAATCAGTGAGTTGACACAGAAAGTTGTGATTGTTTTCATTGTGCAGGACAGAGCACTGATCATTCCGTGTATAAAACTCTAACCTCCTTTTGTATAGGTGCTCACAGTGACAGCATGGGGAAATGAAAAGGGAGCATTGATTTTGATTCTTCCCACATAGAAAAGTGGAAGCCTAGGGTATTAATGCTCTGGGGTCCCACACCGGTTAGAAAAAGCCCCACTGTTCTTCTATGCCCAGCTGCTCCAAGCAAAGCTTTCTTTCAGGCTGTCCCTGCTTCAGTTAGAATCCCATCTCAGTGAAATGTATTGGCCCTCTTTTCCCAACTCCCACTGCCCCCGAGCCAGCTCCAAAAGAAGGGGATATTCCAGTAGCTGAGGATGCTCAGCAGCTACTAATACTGCCACCCCCATGAATCCAGTCAAGATTCCATTTCAGTTTCTGTCAGGATGTTGACATGGTTTCCATGGTTTCTTTACACCGTCCACAGTGTGGTACTACTGTGGGTTGCCACTCCAAAACAGAACAAGCAGAGCAGATATTTTGTCAAAGTAAACCTGTATTTGAGGAAGGGTGAGTTAAGAAGCTAAGTGTGACTTTGTCCAAGCTGCAGACGCTTTTCAACAACAGGTTGAAAAAGTAGTTCAGCCAGATTCAACCAGATTGCACAGGCATTTTCAGCTCCTGTTTTTTGTCCTGATGTTAGCTGCTTGAGCAAAAAGACTCAGCAACCTAACCTTCCTGCAGGGAAGAGAATTAAACAGTAATAATGAATGATTATTTATGCTACACCAGTGCTTCTCAAATGGTATGTCCAGATTGCCTGGTGATTGTGTTTTAACAGATTCTGATTAAATCAAGATGGGAGCAATGATTCTGTATTTCCAACAAGCTCCCAGGTGCTGCTGGTGCTTCTGGTGGGTGGACCCCACGGGAGCAAGGTGCTGTGTCTTAGGGAAGTACAGGTTGCTAGGTAAGAGTAAGCACTAGAAACATTAAACTGGTGGTGGAAGGAAAGGTTATTGTAGGAAATGACCTTTAAGGGTAAACCCCAAGGATGAGTAAGAGCTTAGCAGAGAGGATCGGGCACAGTGGCTCACACCTGTAATCCCAGCACTTTAGGAAGGCCGAGACGGGAGGATCACCTGAGATCAGGAGTTTGAGACCAGCTTGGCCAATATGGCGAAACCCCGTCTCTACTAAAAATGCAAAAATTAGCCAGGCATGGTGGTATGCGCCTGAAATCCCAGCTACTCGGGAGGCTGAGGTAGGAGAATCGCTTGTATCTGGGAGACGGAGGTTGTAGTGAGCCGAGATCACGCCATTGCACTCTAGCCTGGAGGACAGAGTGAGACTCCATCTCAAAACAATTTTAAAAAAATTAAAAAAGAGTTTAGCAGAGAGGAGTGTCTGAGGTATTTCCCGTAGACCTGTGAAATTGTTGCAGGAGTCCAGGAGAGATAGGTGTCCTGGAGTGTGGTAATGGAAATGAATTAGGAGAAGAAGCTACAATGGGGCCATAATTATTAGTTCATACACATAAACTTCCGTGAGTGATTGGTTATGTGGGGGCAATAAGGGACAGGGAGGAGTTGAGAATTACACCAGGTTCCGACTGAGTGATGGAGCCCTTTACTAGGATGGAGGCACAGGGGATACAAAAAACTTGTTATAGCCTGATGGGTTCTTCTTGCCTGCTGCCCAGAAATGCCAATGCACTGAGAACAGCCGAAGTGTTGCAGCAGAGAAAGAATTTTTTTTTTTTTTTGAGATGGAGACTCGCTCTGTCGCCCAGGCTGGAGTGCAGTGGCACAAGCTCCGCTCACTGCAAGCTCTGCCTCCTGGGTTCACGCCATTCTCCTGCCTCAGCCTCCTGAGTAGCTGGAACTACAGGCGCCTGCCACCACACCTGGCTTTTTTGTATTTTTAGTAGAGACGGGGTTTCACCCCATTAGCCAGGATGGTCTCGATCTCCTGACCTCGTGATCTGCCTGCCTCGGCCTCCCAAAGTGCTGGGATTACAGGCATGAGCCACAGCACCCGGCTGAGAAAGAATTTAATAATCAAAATGCCAGCCAAGCAGAAGGACTGGAAATCATTCTCAAATCTGCCTCCCTGAGAATTCAGAGGCTAGAGTTATTTTAATTTAATTTTATTTTATTTTATTTATTTTAATTTTATTTTCGAGACAGATTCTCGCTCTGTCACCAGGCTGGAGTGCATGGTGCGATCTCAGCTCACTGCAACCGCTGCTTCCTGGGTTCAAGCGATTCTCCTGCCTCAGCCTCCCGCGTAGCTGAGACTACAGGCATGCACCACCACACACAGCTAATTTTTGTATTTTTAGTAGAGACGGGGTTTCACCATGTTGGCCAGGATGGTCTTGATCTCTTGACCTCGCAATCCGCCCACCTTGGCCTCCCAAAGTGCTGGGATTACAGGTGTGAGCCACTGCGCCCCGCTGAGGCTAGAGTTTTTTTGTTTTGTTTTGTTTTGTTTTTGAGACGGAGTCTTGCTCTGTCACCCAGGCTGGAGTGCAGTGGTGCGATCTCAGCTCACTGCTCCCAGGTTCACACCACTCTCCTGCCTCAGCCTCCCGAGTAGCTGGGACTACAGGCGCCCGCCACCACGCCCAGCTATTTTTTTTGTATTTTTAGTAGAGATGGGGTTTCACCGTGTTAGCCAGGATAGTCTCGATCTCCTGACCGCGTGATCCGCCCGCCTCAGCCTCCCCAAAGTGCTGGGATTACAGGCATGAGCCACCGTGCCCGTCCCTCTGAGGCTAGAGTTTTTAAAGGAAAGCTGGGTGGGCAGGTGGCTAGGGAATGGGTAATGCTGACTGAGTTGGGGATGAGATTATAAAGGGTTAAAGTTGTCTTCTTGCACTAAGTCATTTCCTGGGTGGGGGTCACAAGACCAGTTGGGTCAGTTTCTGGGTTATGGGTTGCCCATCTGAGTGGCACCAGCCGGAAATACAAGGTCTGAAAGATACCTCAAACACCAGTCTTAGGTTCTACAATAGTGACGTTATCTATAGGAACAATTGAGGGGGTTACAAATCTTGTGACCTCCAGCTACATGACTCCTGGACCATAATTCTGACCTTGTGGCTAATCTGTTAGTTTTATGAAGGCAGTTTAGTTCCTGTGTGATGAAGAGGTTCGTTATCGTTGTTTAAAGTTAAACTATAAACTAAATTCCTCCCATAGTTTTCTTGCCCTATACCCAGGAATGAGCAAAGATGGTCAGCTGGTGAGGTTAGAAGCAAGATGGAGTCAGCAATGCTGGATTTCTGTCACGATCATAATCTTTGCAAAGGTGGTTTCAAGCTTAGGGACACAGTGGAGTCCAGCTGTGGACAAAGAGTTGCAGGGACCTGAGGTGTCCATGCGGGGACACCCCCAGTGGGCAATTGTTATTTGGGCCTGGAGGTTAAGAAGGACCAGGCTGGAGGTTAGAATGTGGGCACCAATGCAGAGATAATGGAAGCTGTGGGTGTGGATAAGGGCCAGGAAGAATGTGTGTAGAGTGAGAGGAGAGGCTGTCTAAGCTGCAGGCCTGAGGAGCACCCACTTTTAAGGGTGGACAAGGGAAGAGGAGGACTCTGTAAGGGGCAGCCATTGTAAATGGCCCTGGTTTGGATAGCTGTCGGCACCACCCTCACCCCCAGCTTATTAAGTATTTTACATTACATTATCCTAGGAAGTAAGTGGGACACATATTGTCCCTCTTTTATAGCTGGATAAACAGATCAACAGTACATCAAACCTACTCTCATTCCAACAGCTTGGCTGCCCTTCAGCTGGTATGTTTACAGGGACTCCAACCAGCCCTCACTCACCCAACCCGCCAAGCTGCCCATTTCTGAGATTCTAGGAGCCGCTTACAGCTGGTTTTTTTTTTTCCTACTTTTTCATCATTATTATCAGTCCTGTGGCTAACAATAATACCTAACACATAGCAGTTCCACATACGGATGTTACTTTTTTTTTTTTTTTGAGACAGAGTCTTGCTCTGTTGCCCAGGCTGGAGTGCAGTGGCACAAGCTTGGCTCACTGCAACCTCTGACTCCTGGGTTCAAGCGATTCTCCTGTCTCAGCCTCCTGAGTAGCTGGGATTACAGACATGCGCCACCACGCCTGGCTAATTTTTTGTATTTTTAGTAGAGATGGAGTTTCACCATGTTGGTCAAGCTCGTCTCGAACTCCTAACCTCAGGTGATCCACACGCCTCAGCCTCCCAAAGTGCTGGGATTACAGGCGTGAGCCACCGTGCCTGGCCTTTTTTTTTTTTTTTTTTTGAGACGTAGTTCTGCTCTTGTCACCTAGGCTGGAGTGCAATGGTGTGATCGCGACTCACTGCGACTTCCACCTCCGGGGTTCAAGTGATTCTCCTGCCTCAGCCTCCCAGGTAGTTGAGATTACAGGCATGCGCCACCATGCCTGGCTAATTTTGTATTTTTTTTTTTTTGAGATGGCATCTCGCTCTGTCACCCAGGCTGGAGTGCAGTGGCGTGATCTCTGCTCACTGCAAGCTCCACCTCCCGGGTTCACACCATTCTCCTGCCTCAGCCTCCCGAGTAGCTGGGACTACAGGCGCCCGCCACCACGCCTGGCTAATATTTTGTATTTTTAGTAGAGACAGGGTTTCACCGTGTTAGCCAGGATGGTCTTGATCTCCTGACCTCGTGATCCGCCCACCTCGGCCTCCCAAAGTGCTGGGATTACAGGCGTGAGCCACTATGCCCGGCCTAATTTTGTATTTTTAATAGAGATGGGGTTTCTCCATGTTGGTCAGGCTGGTCTCAAACTCCTGACCTCAGGTGATCCTTCTGCCTTGGCCCCACAAAGTGCTGGGATTACATGCGTGAGCCACAGCGCCCAGCCTTGAAATTCTTAGTAATTTTTGAACAAGGTCCCTGCATTTTCATTTTGCACTTAGCCCCACAAATTATGCAGCTAGTACTGCATACTATAAGGAGACTCTCTAGTCAATCAGCAGGTCCTAATTGGGATCCACACCTATCTGTAAACCCTCTGAAAGCACCTGCACGATTAGGGGTGTGTGTTTTTCTGGAGAGCAAGTCTATGGCTTTTGTCAGACCCGAAACCAAGTTCAGAGCCGTGGTTATTAATAATAACAAGGTCACCCAGGCTGGAGTGCAATGGCATGATCTTGTCTCAGTGCAACCTCCGCCTGCCGGGTTCAAGCAATTCTCCTGCCTCAGCCTCCTGAGTAGCTGGGACTGCAGGTACGTGCCACCATGCCCAGCTAATTTTTTGTGTTTTTAGTAGAGATGGGGTTTCACCATGCTGGTCAGGCTGGTCTCGAACTCCTGACCTCATGATCTACCTGCCTCGGCCTCCCAGAGTGCTGGGATTACAGGCGTGAGCCACTGTGCCCGGCCCAACAATAGCCATCTTTTACCTAGTGCTTATTGTGTGCCAGGGCCTAAGGACATTATGTAACTGTGATAAGGACAGGAGGCAGGGAAATACTGGGTAGAAGAGAGCCGTTCTCTGGCAAAGGCCCACCCACAACCCTGGGCCTGGGGCCCTAAATGAGAACTTCACATCCCTGTTTTCCCACCTAAACGTTGCTTTTTCCAAAACCACCGTGGCCTGCCAGACCCCCCATCCTATACCCATAAGAACCCCAAACTCCACTGGCAGAAAAGCAGAGCAGAGGAGAGAAGAGAAGAAGGATCTGAACATCAAAGAGGCAGCTGGTCGGCTGCTTAGTCTGCAGCCAAACTCCTTCCCACTCTATCCACTTTCCTCCTCCCCATCCCGCTGAGAGCCACCTTCATCTCTCAAGAAAACCTCCACATTCACCATCCTTCAAGTCTGTGTGACCTGATTCTTCTTGGATGCTGGACAAGAACCCAGGTGCCAAGAGGGCAGGGTGTAAAAGGCTGTCACCCTGACTTTCCACTGAGCTGGTTAACACTTAGCTGTCCACGGACGGCAAGGGCTAAAAGAGCATTAATTGTAACACACCCCTAGAGGCTACCGGTGGGGCCCGAGTCCAAAAGCGCTCGCTCTGGCCCCAGCACCCGCTCACCTGTGTGCTCTCCCTCCAGCAAGGGGTTTGAGTAAGCAAGCCACACCCCTGTCACAAGTCCCCTGAAGGGGTCCAGGGAACTCTCCCATCTCAACTGTTATAGGTTCATTACCTGATGCACACAGCAAGTCAATACATCGTGACACCAGGTTGCAGCAGACAAACAGGTTTAATCATAGGGTCACAAAACAAGGAGATGAGAGAGAAGCTTAAATCCATTTCCCTGAGGAGTTTGGGGCTAGGGTTTCTAAGGGTTTTGGAGTGGGCCAAAGTGTGGAGATGGCAGATGGGTTGAAGAGTGCAGAGTGAAGTCATGGGACAGAGAGCTGAAGAAGCTGGATTGTCATGCTGATCCCGTTCCTCTGTGGGGGTCTTCAAACTGGGAGCTGGAGTTGGGGTCTGGAAAACATCTTAAGTGAGCCTTAAACGAAAGTCTTATGATTCTAATGTCAGAGATCCTGTCTATAAGAACAATGGGGATGGAAATCAATTTTTTTTTTTTTTAAAGACGGAGTTGCCCAGGCTGGAGTGCAGTGGCACGATCTTAGCTCACTGCAAACTCTGCCTCATGGATTCAAGTGATTCTCCTGCCTCAGCCTCCCGAGTAGCTGGGATTACAGGCACCTGCCACCACACCCAGCTAATTTTTGAATTTTTAGTAGATACCGGGTTTCACCATATTGGCCAGGCTGATCTCGAACTCCTGACCTCATGATCTGCCCATCTCAGCCTCCCAAAGTGCTGGGATTACAGGTGTGAGCCACCACGGCCGGCTGGAAATCAATTCTTAAGTGGTCTTATGGCCCTGATGTCAGAAGTCCTACCTGTAGGAACAACAGGGATGCAAATGGTCAGTGTCTAGTGCTCCATGACTTTTTTTTTTTTTTTGAGATGGAGTCTCACTCTGTCGCCCAGGCTGGAGTGCAGTGGCACAATCTCGGCTCACTGCAACCTCTACCTCCCGGGTTCAAGCAATTCTCCTGCCTCAGCCTCCCAAGTAGCTGGGACTACAGGCGTGTGCCACCATGCCCAGCTAATTTTTGTATTTTTAGTAGAAACGGGGTTTCACCATGCTGGACAGGCTGGTTTTGAACACCTGACCTCAGGTGATCCGCCCACCTCTGCCTCCCAAAGTGTTGGGATTACAGGCATGAGCTACTGCGCCCTGCCATGCTCCATGACTTTTAGCAACAAGGAAGTGGGGCCAGAGGGCAGCCTGATGAATGCTTAATTATATTTCTGTTCAGAACCTGGCATGCAATTCTTGTCAACCCTGTGGGGACAGTTTTAGTTATATTAGTTGCCTTATGCTTCACCAGATTTTAATTGGATTGGGGCAGGGCAGAGAGTAGTAGTATACATTTCCTGCCTTCTTAATACTCCCAACCCCTCTGTTCCTCACCCAGAGAAGAGACAAAAAACCCACATACTGGGTCCTCCCTTCTCCCATGGTGTTCACAGGAGCCTGAACCTGTGTCATTACTCCCTTTGTTGGGAGGAGGGGAGAACCACCCCCTACTTTGTCCTAATCCCTACTTCAAGTCCCACCATTACTCCCAATTTTCCCAAAGATGGTTTCTTCTTTCGCCAAGCTGGGGAGAGGTGACCGGGTAAGTAGACAAGAGACCCCCTCTTTATATTATTTATTTATTCATTTATTTTTTGAGACAGAGTTTCGCTCTTGTAGCCCAGGCTGGAGTGCAATGACGACATCTTGGCTCACCGCAACCTCCGCCTCCTGGGTTCAAGTGATTCTCCTGCCTCAGCCTCCCGAGTAGCTGGGATTACAGGCATGTGCCACCAGCCCCGGCTAATTTTATATTTTTCAGTAGTGACAGGGTTTCCTCATGTTGGTCAGACTAGTTTCGAACTCCCGACCTCAGGTGATCCGCCCGCCTCAGCCTCCTAAAGTGCTGGGATTACAGGCGTGAGCCACTGCGCCCAGCTATTTTTTTGAGACTATTGCTCAGGCTGGAGTGCAGTGGTGTGATCATAGCTCACTGCAACTTCAACCTCCCGGGCTCAAGCGGTCTTCCCACCTCGGCCTCCCGAGTAGCTGGGACTACAGGCATGTGCCACCACACCCCACTAATTTTTTAATTTTTTGTAGAGACGAGGTCTCGTTATGTTGCCCAGGCTGGTCTTGAACTTCTGGTCTCAAGGGATCCTCCCGCCTCAGCCTTCCAAAATGTTGGGATTACAGGTGTGAGCCACCACACCCAGCCTAAGACTGGCTGTCATGCTGATGGGTTGTCATGGCATCAGGAAAAGGCTGTAGCCAGCTCACCTGTGGCCAGAATCCCTCTGGCTTTATCCGTTGGTAGATCCTGAGTTATGGGGACTGAGTAATGAGAAGGAGACTTGGTCCTTCCTCCTGGTACTGCCTCTCTTAACATAGGACAGGAGCTACAGCTGGCATTCAGGTCTGTTTATGTGCTTTATGTCCCACTGTTGCGGTTTCAGTATGTTGTACCCATTTATTTTATACTTTTCATCTTGGAGTCTGGACCCTGTGAAAACAAGATGAAAACTCAAACTTAAAAAAAACTGTTGGCCATAGTCCCAAGTTTTGCTGTCACGTAAGGGAAATCTATGACTTTGTGGATTTGTGGGTTAAAAAAATACTTTGGATAATAGGATGCTGTAACTTCATCATCAATTCTCCGAACTTCAGCAGCCTCTCTGAACAGCTGACTTCTTTCACTTGGGAATCCAGCTTCACTGTGTTCATCGGATTGGGTTCTTTGGTCCACGCCTTCGTTTGTATTTCAATAAACTATTCTCAAGGCTACAGGTCTTGATCTTCTCATCGATCTGTTCCTCCACTTTCTGTTTTTATTGTCCTACTTCTGACCTCATCAACAGAATGTCTTACTGTACTTATCATTTGTTAATATCTTCTACAACAAATGCTAGGTTGTTCTCACTCCTTAGCTTCCTGGTTTGCTATCAGTTAGAGTTGCTGATGCTACCAGTGTATGTTCAGCTCAGCACTGACAAGATAAAACAAAACAAAAAAGCCATAGGAGCTATTAGTTGTCCTAGGAGTTTCCAGTCTTAGTGAAACAGTCAAAACAATTTTGAGAGGAATGCTGCCTTGGAAGACAACGGAATCCCAAAGCCCTCTGAGTCGCTGGCTGCCTTCTCTTTGCCATGCTAATTTCCCTTCTCTGCTGGTTCTCTACTAAGAAGCTTCCAAGCACATTCCTCCCTGGAAAGTGGAGAAGGGTGGGGCATCTATTTTTAAAATTTATTTATTTATTTATTGAGACTGAGTCTCACTCTGTTGCCCAGGCTGGAGTGCAGTGGTGCGGTCTCGGCTCACTGCAACCTCCGCCTCCCGGGTTCCAGCAATTCTCCTGCCTCAGCCTCCCAAGTAGCTGGAATTGCAGGCGCCTGCCACCACACCCAGCTAAATTTTTCTATTTTTAATAGAGACGGGGATTTCACCATGTTGGCCAGGCTGGTCTCAAACTCTTGAACTTGTGATCTGCCTGCCTCAGCCTCCCAAATCGCTGGGATTATAGGCGTGAGCCACCGTGCCCGGTCTAAATTTTATTTTAAATACAGACAGGGTTTCCCCATGTTGCTCAGGCTGGTCTTAAACGCCTGGGTCAAGTAATCCTTCTGCCTCAGCCTCCCAAAATGCTGTGATTACAGGCTTGAGCCACCATGCCCAGCTGGGGGTATCTATTATGCATCAGGCCCTGCATTTAATCCTCAGAATCAACCTGTGAGGCAAGTTATTACAGAAATTAAGGAACAAACAGGTTAATTACTTACCCAAGTAAGTTTTTCTAGCAAAAAGGTGGTGCTGAAATGCATATACGTCCTGCTCTTAACAACCCTCTAGGGGCTCCCTTCTGATGAACTCTGTGTTGGATTGTGGGGTCAGTCTCCTCCACTAGGTTCTGAGTTCCTCCAGGGCAAGGATTGTATCTTCAGTGCACACATTAGGCACTCCACAGATGTCAGTTTATTTCTCTCCCTTTCCTATTCCTAACCCCCACCCATCACTAAACACAGGCTGGAAAATGGTTATCTAATGAAGTGCTTTGCATTCTTTCTTCATAACTCAAGGATTTGTGTTTATGCCCACGTGATTTTATTGAAGAAATAATATCAACACACGATATGAATAATACAAAGCAGTAAGTACATTAAGTGCTTAGTTCGGCGGTAGAGGAAAGGAGATTAATGAGGGCAGAAATAGACATGGTAGAAATAGATTCCATGAAAGAGGTGAGATCTTGGGCCATGGAGGTTGAACAGAATTCAGATATTAATCTGTCCATTCAGAACATAAGCAGGCTCCTATCCTACGGCAGGACTGGTGCTAGGTATGCGAAATGGGGTGGAATGATGAATCAGGGTAAATAAATGGGAGACTAGAGAAGGATATTTGGGACCAATTGTAGTGCTTTCTGTGGAAGTAAGAAACCGAGGCTCAGAGCTGTCACACGAAGAACACTGTGTCCTCTTGAGAGACCAGGCAGTGGGAAGAACTGACCTTTCTTCTTCCCCCAAAGAATTATTTTATTTTATTTCATTTTTTAAGATTAGTCAAGTGCAGTAGTCAGGCAAAAGAGCAGAACAAGGAGTTCCACCTGTAACTAACTATGAACAATTGAGATAATTCACTACCTTTGGACCAGCCCAAAGAATTTTTTTTTTTTTGAGATGGAGTTTTGCTCTTGTTGAGTTTTGCTCTTGTTGCCCAGGCTGGAGTGCAATGGTGTGATCTCAGCTCACTGCAATCTCTGCCTCCCAGGTTCAAGCGATTCTCATGCCTCAGCCTCCCGAGTAGCTGGGATTACAGACACCTGCCATCACGCCTGGCTAATTTTTGTATTTTTAGTAGAGATGGGGGTTTCACTATGTTGGTCAGGCTGGTCTTGAACCCTTGACCTCAAGCGATCCATCCGCCTCGGCCTCCCCAAAGTACTGGGATTACAGGCATGAGCCACCATGCCCAGCCCCAAATAATATTTTTGGTAAGATGAATGAAGGATAGAGGCCAATTGCTAACCATCAATCTATCTCTTTTCAATTCACTCCAGTCTTCTCAGAAAGAAAATCAGTTCTTAAGTGTCAGAAGGACACAGCTTTTCCTGGAGATCTTCCAGCTTTGAGTTAATTTATCTCATTTCTAAAGCTGTGAAGTCTTATTTAACAAATCACACAGGCCTAGAGGGGTCCGGAAAGAAAACATTTAGGCTTGAAATGATAACACGCTCTTAAAAGATGTCTATGTGAGCAGCAGACAGAGCTTAATCTACTGTAATGAAGATTTACACACAGCGCAAATTTATGACCTACAGGTCATATGGAAAGTTAGGACCTGTGCCAACCATTTTAATTCTTTCAGGATGTGGGCTCAGTGTTGAAGTTAAAAAGATCATAGAGAATACCCAGTTTTAGTTCTGATCCCTTGTGGTGAAGAAACTGGAACTCAGAGAGGTCACCTTGGATCTTATAGTTAGTGGTAAAGCTCAAATTGGGGTCTTGGCTCCAAGAACAGTGTTCCAAACACATGAAGGTTTAAAGTAGGTAAAATGCCTGCACATACAAAGGATATCTCTGGAAGAAGACACAGAATGTGGGTAACTGTGGTTGCCTCTGAGAAGGCAAAATGAGTAGCCAAGAAACAGGAAAAGGACAGAGACTTGATATTCACTGAATACTTTCTTGTGCCTTTTGAATTTTGTACCATCTATATATATGTTAGGTAATCGAAAATAAAAAAATTATTTTAAGAATTAAAAGGAGTTCTTGCTTTGTTTCCCCCATTGTATCATATTTGTGTAAAGCGTGTTTTTCTGACTCATGCTATTCCAGTATGTAAATTATTCCCAGGAACCAGGTTAAACACTTCGGAAGTGGCGATGCCAGTTGGTTACTACTTTGTGGCTAGAACAAGAAGCCAGTGATATTACAGAGTTCCAACTTCCTGCCAACTTTGACTGTGACAGAATCTGGCAGGATAAAACCCAGAGAAACACAAATCAATTCAGAGCCAGTGATTTCATTCATTCTGGAGCAGGATATGGTCATTAACAAACCTTGATGGAAAGGTCTCCTTTAGCCAAAACCTCATCCTTTCCAAGACAACGGAAGAGGGAAATGTGGGAATCCAATGTAATTCACTAGTAAACACCTTCAGTGGGCAGAGCCTCACGCTAGGAGACAAACCTGGCTGCCCCCTGACCCCAAGGAACTGCCCAGTAGAGGAGATGAACATGCCGGTGTCCAGACAGCAGTGTAACAATGGAAGGTCTAACCATCTGCTGGAGCTTTTTCAAATATAGTATTACAAGAGAGGATGGTCTGTCATGTATGCCGGGGAGATTTAATGCATGAATCTCATGTGAAGGAGTCGGGGGAACTTGGCTCAAACTTCCCAAGCTAGTTTTCCTCTTTTTCAATTTTAAATTCTAGTTGATGTGGAAAATTAGAATGTGGTATGTTAGACTTAAAAAAATTATAATCCTGGTACTCACTTTGCAGGAGGGGGAATACTCATTCCTTCATTGGGCATGGAGGCCCTACTATGTGGTTGGTATTGTGGCGGTTACAGAGGAGAGATTTATGCTTTTACTTTCCTGTTAGGTATCTACATATAGCTATCTTTCATTTTGTGTACAGAAGTATTATTTTAGTGGCTGTTAACCTGCTAAAGTCTAGTTATCTGTACTTGCTATTTAGTCTGCAGTACATCTTCCAAATGATGCCCTTAAACAATTTAATAATTCAACTATTGATTAAGTGCTTACTATATGCCAGGCACTATGATAAATGCTTTATATGAATTATTTCACTTAGTTCTCACATCAACCCCAGAAGGTACTAACAGAAGAGGAAATTGAGCTTCACAGAGGTTAATTTGTGTTGCTTTACACGTGGTGAAACAAGGATTCAAATCCAGACTATTCATTCAACCAGTATGTAATGACTGTCTATGTGCCGGGCATGGAAGGTACAGGATAAACACTGCCCAGTCCCTGCTCTCCTGATGATTCTGATCTGTGGCTCTTTTTGATTCCAAAGTCCATGGTTTTGACAATGACACTATACTACTTCTCTAAATCTGTGCAAAAGCGAGTCACATTTTCAAAGGCAATTCCTCCTAACGGAAACCTGGGCAGGTGTCTTTATTCCCCAGTCCTCCTTTCCCTGTGCTTACTAAAATCAAATTTCTGTTGTGTGTTCAGATCAATTCCGTGCCTTTAAGATGTATAAAAAGCATCTGGAAGAATATAGGCTGTGATAAAACACAAGGGCTCCCGCCCTAGCTAGCTCACTTACTAGCTGCCTGACCTCGGGCAAGTAACTTAACTCCTCTCAGTCTTAATTTTCCTGTCTGAAAAATGGATATATTACTACTGCATGTGCTTGCAGGGAAAACTAATTGAGATGATAAGCCCACCATATAGTACTCGTTCAATAAAGGGACGCTGTTGTTATTAAGAGGATCAGGAAGTGCAAGAAAACGACCATGTGTCACGGGGGTTTGTTTGTCAAGGCGCTTCTGTAGAAGTGGCATTCTGGTTGTACAGTCGTATACGGGTCTCTCTCTTCAAAGGTGCACGCAGTCTGATTGATCCCTGTGTCTCGGAATCCGTGCTAAATATTGAGTCGGTGAATGAATGAACGAACGACAAAAGGCAAGGTTTGTCTCTCACTTAATTAAGACGTTCAGAGGGGGAGGCGGTCCATTACCCACGACATCGATACAATCCCCCTACTAATCAAGTTAGCCACTTCAAGTTTCAGTGAACTTAAACTACAAAATGGGCAAACGGACACCTCATGCCTCACAGCGCAGTTCTGAGATCTGATAAAACGCTGGACTTGAAGCGTTTGTAAAAAGGAACATCCTCTCCCATCCTGGGCGTGCTGCCGGGTATCGCAGACGGCCCACGCCCACACTGCAGAGGCCGGCACCGAGCCCCCGCTCCGCCCTCTCTTCCTGGTTTTTCCCGGCAATCCGCCCCTCCGGCGACACGTGACAGGGGTGCCCGGCCGGACTCAGCCCCTGATTGGCCGGACTGTGGAACGCCTCGCGATTGGCCCGAGGCCGGCGGGCCCCCGCCTCCCTCCTCCTCCTCGCCGCGGCCCACGTGAGGGGGGCGAGTCACGCGATTTCCGGGAACCCGTCAGGAAGGACATAAACAAAACAAACCCGAGGCAGCATGGAGAGGGGCCGTGGCCCCTGCAGCGGAACCGGACCCAGTCCCTGAGCCGCCCCTACACCCACAGGTGAGCGCCGCCACCCGCTGCCCGGAGCCCCCAGGGGCCTGGGCTGGGGGACGAGCGGAGCGGGGGGCGGAGGGCCGCTTGCCTAGGAGGCAGCAGCGCTGGGGCTCTGGGCCGGGCCGGCGCGGGGCGGGGGCCGGGACCACGGCCGAGTGCTAGGGCGCGCGGGCCTTGGGCCACCGCCTGCAGGTCACGGGGGCTCCGCTCCCCTCCCCCACCCCCGGCCCGGGACGGTTACATAAAAGCGCGGGGCGGCGGTAGATGGGACTCGCGGGCTGGCAGTAGGCTAGGCCGGGGATGGGCAGCGCCGAGCGTCCGTCCTGCCGGGCCGCCCGGCCCTTCCCTGCTGCCTCCGAGCCCGGGGCCGCTGCTGCCGGCAGTCGGCCTGTCAGAGAAGAGAGCGGGTGGGAGGGGCCCGGGAGGGGAGGGGAGGCGAGACTGGCGGGGGAGGAGGGGAGAGAGGGGCGTGTGAGGAAGGGCCGGGGCCGCGGAGGTTGGAGCCAGGCTGGCAGGAGACGGAGAGGCGCGGGCTGGGGCTAGGGGGGTCCGAGCAGGGCGTCTCGGGGGTAGCCGCTCCCCCTTTTGTCCCCGCCTCAGAGGCGACGGGCGAGAGGCCTCCCTCCCGGGATTTGTTTATATGTCTTCTCAAAGTAGCTTGAAGCGGCTCGGGGGCGGAGCCCTCAGAGCTGAGTGGCAGGCTCTGGTGTCCAATGGAGCGGGCGGATGGAGACTTCTGCACCAATGGGCGTGGGGGAGGCGGTGCCGCGGGGGCCACTAATTGGTTAGGCTGTGCCGGAGGTGGGCCGGGCGGGGCAGCCATGTTAGATGGGAGGGGACCAGTGGTGGTGGGTCACTGAGAGGGGAGGAGACAGGGCAAAGGGCGAGGGAGCCGGGCCGGGGGTGTTTCGGGTGTCCGAAGGCGAGTCCGATCGGACCAGGAAGTAGCTCAGGGGAGCCTGACCTCGACCCGCCTTTCTCCTCACACGAGCTGAGGAGGCAGGGAAGTACCGAGGGCGGTCAAGCCTCCCCTGGGGGTGGTTCCTGGGACTAGATGGAGCTCAGTCTCTGGATTCTCCCTCTTTCTCGGCCCTATGCTTCCTGACAGACCTGGCCGCCAAACCCTGTAATCGCCCTCCTTTAACCCAAGAAAGCAAATCTTTCTGCCGTTTCTGAGCTGGCTTGAGCCTTAAGACTACCTTAAGGAGGTACTTGGATAAATAGCGGTCTGAATTTCTGTACCAGGCCTCAGATAAGAGACAGGCAGTGAAGGGGAAGTTTTGCTTTTCTGAATTTTGTAAAAGAAAACGGGACTAGAAAA
Organism: Pongo pygmaeus; assembly: GCF_028885625.2. NCBI lineage: Eukaryota > Metazoa > Chordata > Mammalia > Primates > Hominidae > Pongo > Pongo pygmaeus. Next base: position 178,059,396 of record NC_072377.2, read on the forward strand.
GCCGAGAAAGTTGAGGGCTGGGCGGGGTTTCTCTCTTTTTTTTTTTTTCTCATCAGGATGCCTTTTAAAGATTAGGCCCCGTGCTTGTCCTAGTCTTAGTAGTAATTTGCCCCTCTTGCTAACATAAGTTGGTAGTCCACATTAATCAGCTTCTTGAGAAAACTGAGCCCAGAGGAAGTTATTTAGTTTCGAAGGTTCTTCGGGACTTTTCTTGCGAATACCCTGCAGGTGAAAAATAGGATCAAGGCCTGGAATTTCTTTTTTTTTAAAAAAGCAGAAAACAAGGCTTATGTGTAAATCTTGTGATCTGTTGTAAACTAGTTGTCACTTGATTGTACTTTTAAATATCTTTAATCTTTTAATCCAAAATAGGATATACACCAGAGGCAGGGAAAAGTGGTATGAATATTTCGAAAATAACTTATTTTAATCTAATTGTATTATGATTATTTTGGCATCCTTTTGGCCTTGTTAAATGCTTAATTTAGGTTTGTGTTTACATCGTATTACAACCTGTGGCTACGTTGGTATTGTCAAGGGTACCAAGCTATTGATGCATCTTTGGTTAAGTACTTAGGAGTAGGAACATGCCTTAGATAGATCATGCAGGGACTAATCAGTTAGCTGTATTAAGACTTTGCATTATCTTCTGTTTTATTAGCTGGAGAAAAAGAATAATTGGTAAATGATTCATCAATTTTTTTTTTTTTTTTGAGACGGAGTCTCGCTCTGTCACCCAGGCCGGAGGGCAGTGGCGGGATCTCGACTCACTGCAAGCTCCTCCTCCCGGGTTCACGCCGTTCTCCTGCCTCAGCCTCCCAAGTAGCTGGAACTACAGGCGCCCGCCTTTACGCCCGGCTAATTTTTTTTGTATTTTTAGTAAAGACGGGGTTTCACCGTGTTAGCCAGGACGATCTCGATCTCCTGACTTCGTGATCCGCCTGCCTTGGCCTCCGAAAGTGCTAGGATTACAGGCGTGAGCCACCGCGCCCAGCCTCCTTTTTTTTTTTTTTTTTTTTTTTTTTTAAGATGGAGTCTCCCTCTGTCGCCCAGGCTGGAGTGCAATGGCACGATCTCGGCTCACTGCAACCTCCGCCTGCTGGGTTCAAGCAATTCTCCTGCCTCAGCCTCCCGAGTAGCTGCGACTACAGGCGCGTGCCACCATGCCCGGCTAATTTTTTGTGTTTTTAATACAGACGGGGTTTCACCACATGCTGGTCAGGCTGGTCTCGAACTTCTGGCCTCAGTTGATCCACCCACCTCAGCTTCCAAAGTGCTGGGATTACAGGCGTGAGCTACTGCGCCTAGCCTGATTCATCAATTTTTGTAGTACTTTGGCATGACTGACTCAGTTCTGTTAATAATGATACATAAAAACATAATCCCTGATTATTTGATCAACTTGAATTCTTACGTATAACTTTTGCGGTAAATAAGGGTATTAGCTTATTTATCAGTTCTCATTTTTCTTTTCTTTTCTTTTTTTTTGAGACGGAATTTCGCTCTTGTCGCCCAGGCTGGAGTGCAGTGGGAAGATCTCGGCTCACTGCAATCTCCGCCTCCCGGGTTCAAGCAATTCTCCTGCCTGAGCCTCTGGAGTAGCTGGGATTACAGGTGCCCACCACCACGCCCGGCTAATTTTGTATTTTTGGTAGAGACAGGGTTTCACCATGTTGGCCAGACTGGTCTTGAACTCCTGACCTCAGGTGATCTGCCTGCCTTGGCCTCCCAAAGTGCTGGGATTACAGGCGTGAGCCACCGCGCCTGGCCTGTCAATTCTTATTTTATCAGGTGGCATTGTGTTGCTTTTGAAACCCTAGCCCTTACAATGCCCTAATTAGTTTAACAGAGAAGTATACTGAAAATTAAAATAAAAACTTTTCATTGATACCTAGAATATTCCAGGCAGTTTTCATTGTTGCATCGATTGATAAAGTCAATCAGCATTGCTTATATAATGCTCTCTTATTCTAAGAATGGCAAATAGATGCAATAGAACTTATTTGGGTATAATTCCTTCATTTGACTGGTATATCAGCTTTGGGGTTTTTATATTCATAAACATGGAAGAGGCTAAATACCTCCCGAAGAGAGTCTGGATGCTCCATTTACCATCATTCTCTGTCTGTCATGGCAGGTGAAAGCAAGCTTTTATATAGACAATGTTCTATTTAGTTTACAGGGTGGATGTGTGTGGGTTCTAGGATACTAGTGTAAGAAGTAAAGGAATAACTAGCATGGTTCCTGGTGGTGGTTAACTAAATACAAGTGACAGTGAAGTACAGTAAGTTTGTGTGTTGATTCTATTAATATAACTCAGTTTTTAAAAGATAAAGAGAACTGAAATCACTGTTTGCTTTTAAAGCTTAATTTTCAGTCAAGATTGGCATTTATCTATTTATTTAAAAAATACATATATATATATATATTTTTTTTTTTTTTTTTTTTTTTGAGACAGAGTCTAACTGCATTGCCCAGGCTGGAGTCTGGTGGCATGATCCTGGCGCACTGCAACCTCCGTTTCCTCGGTTCAAGCGATTATCCTGCCTCAGCCTCCTGAGTAGCTAGGATTACAGGCGTGCACCGCTATGCCCAGCTAATTTTTGTATTTTCAGTAGAGACAAGGTTTCACCAAGTTGGCCAGGCTGGTCTTGAACTCCTAATCTTAAATGATCCACCCGCATTGGCCTCCCAAAGAGCTGAGATTACAGGTATGAGCCACTGTGCCCCCTCTAGTTATGTGATTTTGAAATGAATTAGCAGTCGCTTGTTTCCATGTAGCGTTGAACTTGGATTTTTTTTGAGGAACAATTCACTGACACTTTCACCATATTCAGTAGCTCATTTCAGGATAGGTAAACTCTTAGACTAGACATAAATTTGTCAGATAATTGGTTCTGATTATTTTAAGACAAGGGTTGACAGACTTTTTTTTTTTTGGTACAGGATCAAATAGTTAATATTTAGGCTTTTTCAGCCTTATAGTCTCTACCACAACTACTCAACTTTGCAATCTGTAGCATGAAAACAGCTGTAGAAAATATGTTCTACATATTTTTGGGCTGTATTCCAATAAAACTTTATTTACAAGGTCAGGCTGTACCTCTATTTGTGCTTCCACGGCTATAGTTTGTCAGCCCCTGTTGTAAGACATCAGTCAGTGAGGTTTTTTGTTTGTTTGTTTGTTTTTTGAGACGGAGTCTAGTTCTGTCCCCCCGGCTGGAGTGCAGTGGCACTATCTCGGCTCACTGCAACCTCCCCCTCCCGGGTTCAAGCGATTCTCCTGCCTCAGCCTTCCGAGTAGCTGGGATTACAGGTGCCCGCCACCGTGCCTAGCTAAGTTTTGTATTTTTAGTAGAGACGGGGTTTCACTGTGTTGGCCAGGCTGGTCTCAATCTCCTGACCTCGTGATCTGCCCGCCTCGGCCTCCCAACGTGCTGGGATTACAGGCGTGAGCCACCGCGTCTGGCCCAGTCACTGAGTTTTAAGTACTTAGATGTTAAGGTATTTCAGAATATACAAATAGACACTTTAGGTAAATTTGAGCATTTGCAGATTGTACACGTCTCCTGCCTTGAAGAATTTTTAGTACAAGAGCATATGGCAACATTGTATTTTGTAATTTTCCTTCGTTTACATATAAATGTTTTCTTGAAAAGCTGTTTAAAGCAAATATTGGTACAAATCCTGTTGATTTTAGAGATGCATTCTGATTGAAAAAACTTTGGCCCTAAGATATATTCAGGATATGGTCCTCTTGAAGTTTCAAAGCACATTTAGCATATAATCCTTAACAAAACTGTATAGCTGTTTCAAGAGATGATAGTCACGTGAATAGTCAACACATGTAGTTCTTATATTCAAATATGCAGTTAATTTAGAAGCTATTAAGACATTGAGTGCTCATTGCCTGAGATGCTTGAAGAATTAAAGAGAGTAGGATGCTTTTTCCAGGCCCAAAAAGATACAGGTTACCTCCTCTCTTTTTCCGGGGAAAATGTCAAGTGGTGCTAAGTGCCTAGTGAAGCAGAGATGCCGTAATCTAAAAATATAACTGGGAAATACTTAATTTTTTTGCTAACTTTTGCTTTGTTTTTAATGTAATATTTCACCATTTTTGTTGACTTGAACTGGATTTCAAGTGGAAGCATAAAAGTTTAGAAAAGAGAATATATTAACCTTTATGAACTGAGAAACATGTGGCCTGCAATCTTGTTTCTAGTTCTAGCTAACCTAGGGTCAGGCTGGATGACTACAGATAATCTCAGTTTATTAATTTGTAGTGGTAGGGATTAATGATGTTTTCCATCTCACAAGGGGATACTGGGAAATTTTTAGTTAATGTATTCTTAAACTCTTGTACTTTGAATATGCTAATATTTCGGTCTGCTTGAAACCATTTCTCAAATCTGGATTCGATTTTCTCCTGGCTTATTTGTCTTCTCATTAAACTATGAGCTCCTTGAGGTCAGAGTCTGTGTTTTATTTCTATATATTCACTGCCTCACACTGTGCCTGATACCTTTTAGTGCTCTTGAACTGTTTAAATGAATGCATGCATTGCTGAGAACTGCTTATCTGGAAAGTAATCAAGTCTACTATTAGAGATGTTGGGCTTTGCTTAGTTAGGAGGAATTAATCACCGTCTGTTCAAACAAAAAGCCTTCATTCTAAAATTGATCTGTTCTTTTAAGAAAGTTTTTAGAGAAGCTATTTTGATGATGTTTAAAAATCTCTTTAGTTCCTTTGTTAATTTGTTTTCAGATGAACTCCATTAGTTAGACTTGTTGAATATTCCTTGCAGGTATTCAAAAAAAAAAAGTTGTGCTTTGTTCTTTGGATTTGTCCTATTTGGCAAATATGGATGGAATCTCTTATTTCATATAGGTTTGGGATAATTTTTCATCTGCATAGTAGGGTCTTTTTTTTTAGGAGGGCACTGTAAAATCATTCTTTTTTTTTTTTTTTTTTTTTTTTTTGAGACAGAGTCTTGCTCTGTCGCCCAGGCTGGAGTGCAGTGGTGGGATCTCGGCTCACTGCAAGCTCCGCCTCCCGGGTTCACGCCATCTCCTGCCTCAGCCTCTCAAGTAGCTGGGACTACAGGCACCCGCCACTATGCCTGGCTAATCTTTTGTATTTTCAGTAGAGACGGGGTTTCACCGTTTTAGCCAGGATGGTCTCGATCTCCTGACCTCGTGATCCGCCCGCCTCGGCCTCCCAAAGTGCTGGGATTACAGGCGTGAGCCACCGCACCCGGCCTGTAAAATCATTCTTGCTAATAAGTCTGACTCACCTCTGTGGGGTAGGCTAGGATTTAGATGGAGTTTGATGCAGGGTGCTGCAGTAGTATCACCAGCCAAGCCTTATGTGCATTTCACCAATTTATGACCTTTCCTCCAAAATCTATATTGTAACTCTCCTTCCTAAACAGCTTTCTAAACTACTGCTTTCCCTACTTAACTCTTGGCAACTTAAATCATCCTACACTCTGTCCTTTCAACACCAAAACCACTTTTATATCTTTTGGGTATTACTGGTTTTGAGAATTTCCTATGAAAGCCTCACAAATTTGCTGATTTCTTTTTCTCTTTTTTTTTTGAGACAGAGTCTCACGCTGTTGCCCAGGCTGGAGTGCAGTGGCGCGATCTCGGCTCACTGCAACCTCCGCCTCCTGGGTTCAAGCGATTTTCCTGTCTCAGCCTCCTGAGTAGCTGGTATTACAGGAGCACGTCACTACACTCAGCTAATTTTTTGTATTTTTAGTAGAGGTGGAGTTTCGCCATGTTGGCCAGGCTGGTCTTGAACTCCTGACCTCAGGTGATCCACCCACCTTGGCCTCTCAAAGTGCTGGGATTACAGGCGTGAGCCACCATGCCTGGCCTGCTGATTTCTTTTTCTTATTTTTTAATTTCTTAATTAAGAAAAATTTTTGTTCTTTTTGATTTTTTTTTGAGGCAAGTCTCACTCTGTCACCAGGCTGGAGTGCAGTGGCGTGATCTCTGCTCACTGCGACCTTTGCATCCTGGGTTCAAGCAATTCTCCTGCCTCAGCCTCCCAAGTAGCTGGGACTACAGGCACCTGCCACCATGCCCAGCTAATTTTTATATTTTTAATAGAGACAGAGTTTCACCATGTTGGCCAGGCTGGTCTCGAACTCCTGACCTCAAGCGATCTGCCTGCCTCAGCCTCCCAAAGTGCTGGGATTACAGGCGTGAGCCAATGCACTTGCTGTTTTTTTTGTCCTCCAGTTTTTTTTTAGATTCTTGTTGTACATATGTTTTCTTCAGTATAATGTTTTGTCCTGAGGGTTTGAGGTGCTCCTTTTATAAAAGCAGTTTCTTTTTTGGCTGCTGATGGAAATTGCTGCCTTTTCTATTATAGGTTAGTCATTTACTGAGAAATTTAAAGCATTACAAAAATAAAACGTTGATATGGGGAGGAATTAGGGGTAGGGTGGGTGTACTTTTGAAAAGATTCACTGTAGAATTCCTTAAAACAGCAAGGCTTCTAGCATCCTAGTGGTATGGTATAAATGAGGTGGACTCGTGCAGTTGTTGTTGTTGTTGTTGTTTGAGACAGGTCTTGCTCTGTCACCCAGGCTGAAGTGCAGGGGCACGATCACGGCTCACTGCAGCCTTGACTTCCCAGGCTCAAGCAATCCTCCTGCCTCAGCCTCCTGAGCTTCCTGAGTATCTGGGATTACAGGTGCGCACCACCACATCTGGCTAATTTTTTTTTTTTTTTTTTTTGAGACAGAGTCTCACTCTGTCGCCCAGGCTGGAGTGCAATGGCACAATCTCGGCTTACTGCAACCTCCACCTCCTGGGTTCAAGCGATTCTCCTGCCTCAGCCTTCCAAGTAGCTGGGATTACAGGGATGCGCCACCATGCCCAGCTAATTTTGTATTTTTAGTAGAGTCGCGGTTTCTCCATGTTGGTCAGGCTGGTCTTGAACTCCCCACCCCGGGTGATCTGCCTGCCTTGGCCTCCCAAAGTGCTGGGATTACAGGTGTGAGCCACTGCGCCTGGCCCACCTGACTAATTTAAAAAATTATTTGCAGAGAGAGAGTTTTATTATGTTGCCCGGGCTGGTCTTGAACTCCTGAACTCAAGTGACCCTCCTGCCTCAGCCTCCCAAAGTGTTGGGGTTACAGGTGTGAGCCACTGTACCTAGCTGTACAGTTTTTGAACTGCTTTTTAGTAAGGTTTTCATCTTTACTTTTGAATCCTCTACTAGAGTTGCCCATAGACTAGGAGAGGAGATACACATTGCAGCCCAATGTTACGATGGTTTTTCAGAACAAAATGTTCTGAAATATGGAAGAAGGACTGCTAACTCTGCTTGGGGAAAGTTGAATATTCATTGAAAAAGTGGTGTTTGAACTTAGTTTTGAAGATCAGTGAAGGAGACATTCTAGTACAGTTGAAGTATAAAAGATGTGTAGTGTGGGGTTGGGTATGAGATGGTTTGAGCTAAGGCAGAAGTGGGAGGGAGAATGGAAGAGGAGGAAACTGATTTGTAAAATTTAGGAGGAAATAGCTTTTTTTGCTTTCACTTTGTCCTCTAATTCTCTTCAGTCTGTTCTGTGCTGTCAGGTCTCCAGTCTCTTTTCTCTGTAGCTCCCTGTACCTCTGACTTTGGTTGATTGGTTTTTTTCCCCTAGTGTTTCATTTTTCTTTTAGTCCCACCTTTTCTAATGTGTTGGTACTAAGGTACCTTTCATTCTGACTCTATTTGTCTCTTGTGTTTATTTCACCTCCCACCCTCCCTCCCTCTCTCTCTTTATTCCCTTTGGGTTATATTTCTTTCCTTTTCTTTTCCTTCTTCTTCTTTTTTTTAGACAGGATCGTGCAGTGACACAGTCATGGTTCACTGCAGCCTTGACCTTGGGCTCAAGTGATCCTCCCACCTCAGCCTCACGAGTAGCTGAGACTACAGTTGTGTGCCACCATGCCCAGCTAATTTTTTTTTGTAGGGACAGGGTTTCCCCACATTGCCCAGGCTGGTCTTAAACTCCAGGGCTCAAGCCACCCACCCGCCTTGGCGTCCCAAAATGTGCGATTACAGGCGTGACCAACTGCACCTGGCCCCTTTGGGTTTCTCTTTGCCCCTACCTTTACTTTTTATTTGCTTTATTGTATTTTTTATTTTTTTGAGATGGGGTTTTGCTGTGTTGCCCAAGCTGGCCTCAAACTCCCGGTGTCAAACAATCCCATCTCAGCCTCCTGAGTAGCTCAGGCTGCAGGTGTGTGCCACCTCTCATTATCTTTTATTTAAAAGCAAAACAAAATAAATTTTTCCACACTATCTGCTTATTTTACATATAAATAGCAAAATAAGTTGATTCCCTCTTGGGAAATCTTGTAAGATCAACTAGCTTTTGATACCTGTTCAAAGACTATCCATTTTTGTGAATTTCTTTTTATGAAACATTTTCCTTTGTATTCAAAGATGCTACTTCTTCAAAGGCCACAGTGTAGAATGTGACTGCCTATGTGCCCTGTTTTCTATTTCTTATGCACCTACAAATTGTTCGATAACAAAGTCCAATTCACCTTTTTCCTAAAGCTTTTCCAAACTTTCCCAGGTAGTATTCTTCTCGGTAGTTGTCTATTATTTTGTAAACACCTCTTTTTAAAATTCAGCTTTATTGAATTATAATTTATGTAAAAGAAAATTCAACCAATTTTGATTTTTGACAAATACATGCTGTCATCTAACCACTGTTATATCTGTAACATTTTTATCACCACAGAAAGTTCCTCATGCCCCTTTTGTTCAGTTCTCCTGCACTCGCCCTTGGCTCCAGTCACTGATTTGCTTTGTATCACTATTGTTTTGTCTTCTCTGGAATTTCATATAAATCTTTTGGTAGAATGTGTTGTCTTTTGAGTCTGACTTCTTTTAGTTAACATTGATTTTGAGATACTCATATTGTGTCGTATATTCATTGAATCTTTTTTTTTTTTTTTGGAGACAGGGTCTCATTCTGTTGCCCAGGCTGAGTGCAGTGGTGTGATAATGACTCATTGTATCCTTGACTTCCTGGGCTAGAGTGATCCTCCTTCCTCAGCCTCACGAGTATCTGGGACTACAGGTGCCATCATCATGCCTGATTAATTTTTGATTTTTTGCGGAGATGGGGTTTTGTCATGTTTCCCAGGCTGGTCTGGAACTCTTGGTTGCAAGCAGTCTTCCTGCCTTAGCCTCCCAAAGTGCTGGGATTACAGGTGTGAGCCACCTTTCTCAGCCTGAGCCACCGTGCTCGGCCTGAGCCTTTGTCATTGTATGGACATACCACAATTTATCTGTTTACCAGCTGGTAGACATTTGCATTGCTTCCAGATTTTAGGCTATTATAAATAAAATGGCTTTAAATATTCATGTACAAGTCTTTTAGATATCTCTTTTAACATTCATTACATTTTATTTGGAAGTTGAGTTGCAGAGCTGTCAAGAGTGAACACCCAACATTCATAAATAGGCATTTTGCTAGTTCTGTGGTTTTGAGCATCTTTCAGCTTAGATTCGTAATCTGTAAAATGGGACTGGGTGGAGATTCAAGCAAGCTAGAGAGCACAGGCCAATTTAAAGAGGATACCTCTTTTTAGTTCAAGTGATCATCTTTCTGGGAATATATACCCAATGTCAGTTCTAATTTTTTCCCCTAAAAGAGTGGTATTTGAGATCATACATCAAATTTTATATGAAATTTCATGTGAAATATAAATACTGGTAGTTACAATTTAAAAAACACTAATGCAACTGATTTGCAACTGAACACAACTGATTTGTGGGCGTTGATTACTTGCTGCATTAAATCTTCAGTTAATTGGCCGGGTGCCGTGGCTCACACCTGTAATCCCAGCACTTTGGGAGGCTGAGGCGGGCGGATCAAGAAGTCAGGAGATCGAGACCATCTTGGCTAACGCAGTGAAACTCCGTCTCTACTAAAAATACAAAAAATAAGCCAGGCGTGGTGGCGGGTGCCTGTAGTCCCAGCTACTCGGGAGGCTGAGGCAGGAGAATGGCGTGAACCCAGAAGGTGGAGCTTGCAGTGAGCCAAGATCACTCCACTGCACTCCAGCCTGGGCGACAGAGCGAGACTCCGCCTCAAAAAAAAAAAAAAAAAAAATCTTCAGTTAATTTTGTCTTCTGTTTTAAAATGTATATCCTGTCAGTAGAGTGCACTTGTTAGGTCCTTTTTACCTTAGTTTTATAGCTTAGCATAATAACTTGCTGGTTGTCAAAATTCCCAAGTTAAAAACTAATGAGTTACTGTAAATTTTATTCTTTCGTCTGATTGGAAGGATATTAAGAATACTGACTGCCTGATGGAGGAGTGGAACTAGGTTCTGGTTACTCTATGTACTTCTCCTCTGATAGCTGCTGATTATATTCAGTGCTATGTTTTCTCAGCAGTTGGAATAATCTGCCTTACTTGTTTGATTTATCTCAACACTTTTGAGACAAGTATGGTATAGATTAAACTCTGCGTGTCTCTTTATTAGAAACTATGCAAGGTGTTACAGATATACACATAAATTTTATATCACTCTATTTCCTCAAATTGCCCAGAACCATTTGGTGAAGCCAGTATAATGAACTATGAAAAAGTGATAAATTATATGTAATTGTTTGAACAATAAAGTGCAATAATCTTTCTAAAGAGGCCTTTTCCCCTTTATCTGCCATTTGTTTATTGTGTATAGAGATGACTAGTTTGCAGCTTTATGAATGACTTTGTGAGTCCAGAGATTCTTTTGCTGATTAAACCAGCATAATTGACATACACCCTCATAAGCCTGGGGGCAAGGGTGTTAAGTGTCCTGTGTTGCCTGAGAATCCCATATTCACCCTGGTTCTAGCTTGGTGGAATGTGGAATTTAGACAATTTAGGATTTTGAGTGGGCCAGGCGCGGTGGCTCACGCCTGTAATCCCAGCACTTTGGGAGGCTGAGGCAGGCGGATTGCCTGAGCTCAGGAGTTCGAGACTAGCCTGGGCAACACGGTGAAACCCCATCAGTACTGAAAAAAAAAAAATTAGCTGGGCGTGGCGGCGTGCGCCTGTAGTCCCAGCTACTCAGGAGGCTGAGGCAGGAGAATTGCTTGAACCTGGGAGGCGGAGGTTGATGAGAGCTGAGATCACACCACTGCACTCCAGCCTGGGCGACAGAGGAATACTCCGTCTCAAAAAACAAAAAAAAAAAGAAAAGGATTCTGAGTTGAGACTGGTTTTATACCTTAATAGCAGCAACATCCCAGGAGTATCACATACCAAGGAATAGATCTGAGAATAAAAATAGCCACCATTTATTGAGTGTCTGTTTTGTGCTAGGGCTGGATACTTTATATGTTATTTTATTGTGAATCACAATATCCCCACAAAGTAATGGGGAATTCTTGCATTTATACATTGTATAAAAGTAAGGCAGATGAGAGTCTGGAATGAAATTCTTTTTTTAAAATATATTTCTTTTTTTTTGAGACAGAGTCTCACTTTGTCACCCAGGCTGGAGTGCAGTGCCGCAATCTCTACCTCCCAGGTTCAAGCAATTCCCCCATCTCAGCCTCCTGAATACCTGGGATTACATGTGCGCCACCACACCCGGCTAATTTTTGTATTGTTAGTAGAGATGGGGTTTCACCATGTTGGCCAGGCTGGTCTCGAACTCCTGACCTCAAGTGATCCACCCACCTTAGCCTCCCAAAGTGCAGGGATTACAGGCATGAGCCACCATGCCTGACCATGAAATTCAAAATATTCACTTACAATGCATAACCTTTTACCTAGAGTTTGTTCCTCATAGAGCAAGCTTTTTAGGAATGTTAGAGCCAAAGAGGCACCGAGCTTTTCTCAGTGTTAAAAGAGATGACTGCAAAACCACGTTCAAATAACCTCTGTACTGGCTATTATATAGTTTATGCTGGTGGTATTAGCCTGTTTCACAGTAGGAAGGAATTTGAAGATTATCTCTAGTATATTTCATGCTGCTTTTGAAAAGGTGCCAAATCTGAGAAAGGAGGAAGGAAACAATTTTTTTTTTTTTTTGAGACGGAATCTCTCTTGTAGTTTAGGCTGGAATGCAGTGGCGTGATCTCGGCTTACTGCAACCTGCACCTCCCGAGTTCAAGCAATTCTCATGCCTCAGCCTCCTGAGCAGCTGGGACTACAGGTGTGCGCCACCACGCCCAGCTAATTTTTGTCTTTTCAGTAGAGACAGGGTTTCGCCATGTTGACCAGGCTGGTCTTGAACTCCTGATCTCAAGTGGTCTGTCTGCCTTGGCCTCCCAAAGTGCTGGGATTATAGGCAGTGAACCACTGTGCCTTGCCCCTACAATGAATTTTGAAGAAGAGCTCAAATCCTTGCTAACAGCAGCATCAAAGTTGTTAGAGTGTGTGAAGAATGTCTGGTGTCACTGGAATCCTGCTGTGTGCTCCAGTGCATTCTCGCTTGCACCACTGCCTGTTTTCATGCCGCTGCCATTAATTGTACTGTTGTCTTTTTAACAGTTGATAGATCTCCGCAGAACAGCTTAGAAAACAAAGTGTTTCTTTAAAACTTAAATCTTTAACATCCTACATAAAATATTTTGTTTTACTATGGTGAGTTTATCTTCCTGCTTTGTAGTTTAAAATATTAAAATAAAATAATGACAAGGGAGAGAACAATATAACATGTATCGGTCCAGTGCCTGAATTCAGTTGATTTAAATTAAATTTAATTCTACTTCTTTCTCTGTCCTCTCTTCCCTAGATAATAATTATATCAGGTCTTTAAAATGGACTAAAATTTAAATACCACTCTTCTTGGAAATTAAAAAAAATTCAGGAGTACAATTTTTCATATTTTTACTATATGATACTACAGTGGTTCAAGACTCAATTTAACAAACTAAGATGCTTTGGAGCACATAAAAGATGCTCAATAAATATATATTGAATAATTGACTTTTTTTGTAATGTCCTCATTGTGAAGAGCGCCACACCTTTGATTCCTTATCCAGAAGGACATGTGGTCTTAGGGGATTTTCCCATTCATTTTCAGCTATCTCTTGTGTGGATGACCGCTCGGAAAGGCATTGCTTTTGGCACTGTAGTGAAATAGATGTGAGATATGATGGTCATTCTCAAAGATGTCACAGTCTGGTAGTGGAAGCAAGGGAATAGGAGAGAAGAGGAAAAATATGAGCTAAGACATGAAGGTCAGAGTCTCACTACTGGAAGTTCTTAGTGGAGTAAAGTGGGATTGTAACTATCTTGAGGATTAGGGGAAATGGTAAAATCAGTCTAATATTAGACTTAAGAGTAGTGGAAGACAGAGTTGGAAAGATAGTGTCATTGTGTATGAGTATTTTTGTTTGTTTGTTTGAGATGGAGTTTTGCTTTTGTTGCCCAGGCTGGAGTGCAGCGGCATGATCTCGCATCACTGCAACCTCCGCCTCCTGGGTTCAAACGATTCTCCTCCCTCAGCCTTCTGAATAGCTGGGATTACAGGTGTGAGCCACCACGCCCAGCTAATTTTTTGTATTTTTTTTTTTTAGTAGAGATGGGGTTTTATCATGTTGGCCAGGCTGGTCTCACACTCCTGACCTCAGGTGATCCACCCATCTTGGCCTCCCAAAGTGCAGGGATTACAGGCATGAGCTGCCGTACCCAGCCTTGTTTTTGTTTTTTTAAGAGACTAGGTCTCACTTTGAGGGCCAAGCTGCTCTCAAACTCCTGGGCTCAAGTGATCCTCCTGCCTCAGCCTCCCAAAGTGCTGGGATTACAGGTATGAGCCACTTGTGTCTGGCCTAAGGTCTGAGTAGTTTGGACATTATCCAAGAAACGTATGGGAGTTGCTGATGACTTTGGAGCACAATGTTAATATGATGTGTGGTAGGTTAGAAAGAATAATTTTATCTTATATTAATAATTATTTTAGGCTGGGTGTGGTGGCTCATGCCTGTAATCCCAGCACTTTGGGAGGCCAAGGTAGGTGATTGCTTGAGCCCAGAAGTTCGAGACCAGCCTGGGCAACATGGTGAAACCCTCTCTACAAAAAAAAAAAAAAAAATGCAGTAATTAGCCAGGCATGGTGGCATGTGCCTGTATTCCCAGCTACTCGGGAGGCAGAAGTGGGAGGGCTGCTTGAGCCTGGAAGGTGGAAGTTGCAGTGAGCTGAGATCACATCACTCCAGTGTAGGTGACAGAGCAAGACCCTGTCTCAAAAAATTATTTTAATAATTTTCATTAATTTTTAATAATCATTAAATTTAAATTTTTTCCTTTTTTTTAAGAGACAGAGTCTCACACTGTTGCCCAGGCTGAAGTGCAGTGGCACAATCATAGCTCACTACAGTCTTGAACTCCTGAGCTCAAGTTATCCTCCTGCCTCAGCCTCCTGAGTAGCTGGGACTATAGGCATGTGCCACCATGCCTAATTTTTTTATCTTTTTTTTTTTTTTTTTTTTTTAAGACAGTGTCTTGCTCTGTCGCCCAGGCTGGAGTGCAGTGGCGCAATCTGGGCTCACTGCAAGCTCTGCCTCCCCGGTTCACGCCATTGTCCTGCCTTAGCCTCCTGAGTAGCTGTTACTACAGGCGCTGGCCACCACGCCCGGCTAATTTTTTTTGTTTATTAGTAGAGACGAGGTTTCACCATGTTAGCCAGGATGGTCTCCATCTCCTGACCTCGTGATCTGCCTGCCTCGGCCTCCTAAAGTGCTGGGATTACAGGCGTGAGTCACCACGCCCAGCCGCCTGGCTAATTTTTACTTTTTTTGTTTTTTTTTTTTTTTTTTTTGTAGAGACAGGGTCTCACGATGTTTCCAAGACCGGTCTCGAACTCCTGACCTCAATTAATCCTCCTGCCTCGGCTTCCCAAAGTGCTAGGATTATTGGCATAAGAATAATTTTAAAATGGGGCATAAGAACTCAAGAGAGGGAGAGGAGGATAGAGACAGGAAGACTATAGGGCAAATATTAGAATGGTAAATATAAGATGATGAGGACCAAGTAAGGGTTGAAAAAGAGGGAAGGGCAAAGTCAAACAGATGCATTTATGCTCAGTACAAGGTAAGTGATCTGTATATCTTTGTTAAAAAGAATTGGTATGATTTAACAAAGTGAGTAGGGGAGGAGGATTTAAAGAGTGAAGGCTGAAATCAGCCTTCTATCCCTGAATGTCAGAGAGTGATAGTATTATTGACAGAATAGGAATGTTTGGATGGGGAGATGGCATGTTGTATCTGCAGTGGTGGAATGTGAACACGGAGATATCCACATCTCAGATGATAGAGCTCATGCATGCACATGTTTAGGTTCAAAATGTAGATTTGCGAGTCCTTTAGAAATGATCTCTGAGGCCCAAAGAGTAGAGATAGTCTTTGTGACAATAGGTTTGCTTGGAGGCATCCATTTACTGAATGACCTTGGACAAATCTCTTACCCTTGCTGTACTTTTTATTTATTAATGTAAAAAGGGTTGGACAGGGACTAGGGGATAGTAGTTATCCTGATACCAAGACTATATTACCTAGATGTTTTATCAAAATACTGGTCCTTGTTACTTCACCAAGTTGTTTTATCAAATGACAGGGTATAGAAATGTACTTTAATCTGTAAACAGCTACACAGATACATACAAACTGAATATTTTGTCCCCAGTGGTAATCAAAGTTGGCTAGGATTAGAAATGCATCCTCTGGTTCTGTCTAAACTTGTTCCGTGCTCTTACTCTTGTGCTCTGAACAACTTAATTGACAGATATCAAGGCTGCAGAAAGCCCCCAATACCTTGCAATTGATAGTTTTCAGAAATAAAAAGTAGTCCTTCCCATTCAACTCAGATTAATCCAGACACTTGCTTTAATAGTCTTTTTAGGGCTGGGCGCAGTGGCTTACGCCTGTAATCCCAGCACTTTGGGAGGCCGAGGTGGGCAGATCACGAGGTCAGGAGATCGAGACCATCCTGGTTAATATGGTGAAACCCCATCTCTACTAAAGATACAAAAAATCAGCTGGGCATGGTGGTGGGCGCCTGTAGTCCCAGCTACTCGGGAGGCTGAGGCAGGAGAATTGCTTGAACCCAGGAGGCGGAGGTTGTAGTGAGCTGAGATTGCGCCACTGCGCTCCAGCCTGGTGACAGAGCGAGACTCTGTCTAAAAAATAAAAAATAAAAATAAATAAATAAATAAATAAATAGTTTTCTTTTTGGCCGGGCGCGGTGGCTCATGCCTGCAATCCCATCCCTTTGGGAGGCTGAGTAGATCACCTGAGGTCAGGAGTTTGAGACCAACGTGACCAACATGATGAAAACCCATCTCTACTAAAAATACGAAATTAGCCGGGTGTTGTGGCACATGCCTGTAATCCCACTACTTGGGAGGCTGAGGCAGGAGAATGGCTTGAACCCTGGAGGTGGAGGTTGCAGTGAGCTGAGATCACACCATTGCACTCCAGCCTAGGCAACAAGAGCGAAACTCTGTCTCAAAAAAAAAAAGTCTTCTTCCTTATTGGTTCCCAAAGAGCTTTGACTAAGCTCCCATATGTTGTCCCTGTAACCCAAAGATTAAAGTTGGATAGGAGCCTTTGGAAAGGAATTGAACAAAATTGTAACTGAGAGTTCTTCTGTCTTCCTCTAACATGGCATTCTAAGAAGAGATCACTTTTGAGATTTAGTATATCCTCTTTGCTTTTTAAGATTTTCAGTAAAAGGTGGTTTTAGTTATTTTGTTTAATTACATTTTTTGTGGCAGAGCTAATTCACCTCCCATATTTTATTTTTTATTTTTAAAAATTTTTATTTATTTTTATATTTTATTTTCCGAGACAGAGTCTCACTCTGTTGCCCAGGCTGGAATGCAGTGGCGTGATCTCAGCTCACTGCAACTTCCACCTCTGGGGTTCAAGTGATTCTTCTGCCTCAGCTGCCCAAGTAGCTGGGACGACAAGTGCGCACCACCATGCCTGGCTAATTTTTGTATTTTTAGTAGAGAGGGGGTTTCGCCATGTTGGCCAGGCTGGTCTCGAACTCCTGACCGCACGTGATCTGCCTGCCTCATCCTCGCAAAGTGTTGGGATTACAGGCATGAGCCACCATGCCTGGCCACCTCCCATATTTTAAAAACTCTCTGAGTGCGAGGATAAAAGACTATTGGATTGATCAGGTATACAGAGTTTGCAAGGTGGTATGGCAAAAGGATCACAGATTCTTACAAGGTCATTATAAGTACTGCTTTGGCTAGGAAAATGATCTTTTTTCACCCAATCTGAGAGAAAAGATACACCATCTTCCTTACTTTCCTCTTTTCCCATTGTCCTTCCTTAAAGACTAGCAGCAGCAGAATTTGGAAAATAAATAATGGGCATGTTTTGCTAATAATCGTGACAAACTATAATAATCTGTTTTGAATTTTACTTGCCTGTTTCTAAATTTTGGAGTCTAGAGAACTGCTATCAAAGGGTAAAATATAGTGATTCACTTGTAGTTTTGGTTACAGGTTTCATATTACATAATAAAGGGAGAACTTGAGCCCCACCTTTCTCCCAGTGTATTCCTTGCATAGGCAACCTCTGCTGCTTAAATGTTTTGGAGACTTTGGGATATCTGATTTCAACTGTACCGTGAAACAGGTAGTGGCTTGACTTAGTAAGCATCTGAAGGTCTGTTTTGTTCTACTCTTGCAGAGTAGAGTAGTTTTCAAAAGGAAAGGAAAGGAATTGTTGAGTGGGACCTATGAAGTATAGCAGGATGGATAGAATATGAGGCAGATGGGTCCTAGTTTGCTAAAGAGCTTGGGGCAGTCTGTAAGTTGTCTTTCTTGCCAAACAAGGGAGTCATGTGGGGTATACACATTGTATAACCTTTTCAGTCACCAAGGTTGCCTGTCCTTCCTGCCTCCCTGTTTCCTTGCCTCCTTGCCTCCCTTCTTCACTTCCCTTCCTTTCCTGCCTCCCTGTCCACACCCCTCCCTCCCCCTGCCTCTCTCCGTTTCTCTTTCCTTCATTCTTTCCTGCCCTCCTGCCTACTTCCCTGCCTCCTTTCCTTTACCTCCTGCCGTAGTCTGTTTTCTGTTGCTGTAACCACAGATGGGATAATGGATAATTGTAAAGAAAAGAGATTTATTGCTGGGCGTGGTGGCTTATGCTTCAAATCCCAGCATTTTGGGAGGCCGAGGCAGGAAGATCGCTTGAGCCCATGAATTTGAGACCAATCTGGGCAACATAATAAGACCCCATCTCCACAAAAAAAAAAAAAAAAAAAGTAATTCAGTAAAAGAAAAGAGATTTATTTGGCTCATGATTCTGAAGACTGGAAAGTCCAAGAACATGACACTGGCATCTGTTGAGGGTCATCCCATAGTAAAAGGCTAGAGGGTGAGAGCACGTAAGACAGAGGAAGTTGAGCTGAATTCATTTTTTCTACCAAGAGCCCACTCCTGTGTCCAGTGATAATGTCATTGATACCTACCTCTTAAAGGGTCCACCTTCCAATACTGTTAGGATGGCAATTAAATTTCAAACATGTTTTGGAGGGGACATTCAAACGGTAGCATCTTCCTTGCCTGTCTTCCTTTCTTTCCTTTCTTCCTCTTTCAGCTTTACTGAGGATTAAGCCTTAGGAGAAATGATTTATTTAAATTAGGGGTCATGGCCAGGCATCAGTGGCTCACACCTGTAATCCCAACACTTTAGGAGGACAAGATGGGCAGATCACCTGAGGTCAGGAGTTCGAGACCAGCCTGGCCAACATGGTGAAAACTGGTCTCTACTAAAAATACAAAAACATTAGCCAGGTGTGGTGGTGCTACATGCCTGTAATCCCAGCTACTCAGGAGGCTGAGGCACAGCAATCGCTTGAATCCAGGAGGTGGAGGTTGCAGTGAGCTGAGATCGCACCACTGCATTCCAGCCTGGGGTACAGAGTCAGTCTCAAAAAAAAAAAAAAAAAAAGATTAGTGTTTAGAACAGTTTCTGCCTCTTAGAATTGTGGATCTGGAACAGTTTAAAGACAACAGAGAGAGGAACAAGATTTCTGGTCACATGAAAGAAATGAGCATGAACCAGCAAAGATTAGGAAAGATCAAAGTAGACCATAGTATATTAACTACATAGCAGTATAAATTTATTGGCTTTTTTTTTTTGAGACTGTGTCTCGCTCTATAGCCCAGGCTACAGTGCAGTGGCATGATGTCGGCTCACTACAACCTCTGCCTCCCAGGTTCAAGCGATTCTCCTGCCTCAGCCTCCCAAGTAGCTGGGACTACAGCCGTGAGCCACCATGCCTGGCTAATTTTTGTATTTTTAGTAGAGTCAGGGTTTCACCATGTTGGCCAGGCTGGTCTCAAATTTCTGACCTCAAGTGACCCACCTGCCTCAGCCTCTCAAAGTGCTGAGATTACAGGTGTGAGCCACCATCCCCGGCCTCCAGAACACTTTTATCATCCCAAACAGAAACTATGTACACTTATTAAAAACTATCCCAGCCCTTAGTAACCTCCATTCTACTCTCTTTCTCTATTCTAAGCACCTCATAAAGCCTGATCATACAATATTTGTCCTTTTGTGTCTATTTTACTTACCATAATGTTTTTAAGGTTCATTCTTTTTGTAGTGTACATCAGAATTTCATTCATTTTCATGGCTGAATAATATTCTGTTGTATTTGCCATATTTTGTTGATCCATTCATCTGTTTGTAGACACTTGAGTTGTGTTTATCTTTTGGCTTTTGTGCATAATGCTGCCATGAACATGAGTGTACACATATCTGTTTGAGGCCCTGCTTTCAACTCTTTTAGGTATATACCTAGGAGTGGAATTGCTAGATCATATGGTAATTGGATTTCGCTTTTTGAAGAAATACCAAACCGTTTCCCACACCAGCTGCAATCCTACCAGCAAATGCACGAGGGCTCTGATTTCTCTATATCCTTGCCAATATTTGTTATTTTCCACTTTTTGGATAATACTCATCCTAATTGGTGTGTCAAAAATGTTTTAACATTTACTGTGATGAATGTGAGATGATTCGGAAGAGCTACTTAACTGTTGTGAGGAACCAGTTTCCTTAAGTTACTAAAAGGGGGCAATGGCTTAAGCCAGTTCCATATAAAAAGAAAGCTGCAGGGATTCTGGCCATCATATACAACATCTCCTTATTCATAAAATACTCTCGTTTACAAAAAGGTTTATATATTTATTATTATTAATGTATAATAAATATATATTTATTATTCGTAAAATACTCTCATTTACAAAGAGGTTTATATATTTCTTGATGTGAAGTTTTTTTTTTTTTTTTTTTCGAGACAGAGTCTCGCTCTGTGGCCTAGGCTGGAGAGCAGTGGTGCGATCTTGGCTCACTGCAAACTCCGCCTCCCGGGTTCATGCCATTCTCCTGCCTCAGCCTCCCAAAGTGCTGGTGAGTATTTTTAGTAGAGATGGAGTTTTTCCATGTTGGCCAGGCTGGTCTTGAACTCCTGACCTCAAGTGATCCACCTGCCTCAGCCTCCCAAAGTGCTGGGGTTACAGGTGTGAGCCATTGCGCCCAGCCGACCCTATTGCTAGTAAGGTTAATTTTTCTGATTTTAAAGGGTATCAGACTTTTCTCCCAGATCCAGGTTTTACGCCAAGATTATACTGGTCCACTTTATTGAACACATGACTTGAATTAGATGCCTTTTGGGAGGCCTAAGTCATAGGTCTAGAAAAAGTGACTGACCTCCTTTCTCATAGGAATCAGGGGAGACAATTAGGGCAATGACTATGACTACATACCAATTGTAGGACGACGGCATGAGGTCACATAAGGAGAACCTGCACAAGAACAGGCCTTTGGCAGGAACAGGGAGCAATCTAGTTATACTGTAGCACTGAATTGAAAAGCATAGTTAACTCTGTTTCTAGGTGGGCACTTGACATTGTTTCCTAGGTTAGACCAGTGAGCTGGGAATGACAGCCCACTGGAGGGAGAGTGCAGCAAAGATCCAGAAAATGCAAATTGTAGTCAGTTTATTGATCTAATTAAGTAGAACAATGATTGAGTCCCTGGGTGTAGTGTTGCTTGCCTGTAATCTCAGCTACTCGGGAGGCTGAGGCAGAAGAATCACTTGAACCCAGGACGTTGAGGTTGCAGTGAGCCAAGACTGGGCCACTGCATTCCAGCCTGGGTGACAGAGTGAGACTCTGTCTTTAAAAAAAAAAAAAAAAAAAAAGGAAATTAATATAATGTACCACTCTAACCCTCTAGCCCAGACAATGTGCTGACTTCAGAAGGCAAATTCAGTGTAAATTGACTGTTTACCAATATAAGAAGTGACACTGCTTCTAGACTGAATTAGATCAAGGATAGGACAGTGGTTCTCAAACTTTAGAGAGGACCACAGTCACCTGGAGGGCGTATTAAAAAACATTGCTGGTACCCACTCCTAGAGGTTCTGTTTTGATTCTGCATTTTAAACAAATTTTTAGGTTGATGCTGATATTAGTACTGCTGATCCTTGGATCATACTTCGAGACCCACTGATCTTGGACAGGAAAATGAAGCGAGTATAACTGTTTAGTTCCTCCTGGTTAAAGTCTTCATGGAGAAGGGAAAAAACACTAACATTTAAGTCTGTACCCTTTCAAAATCCTGTGCCAGATGATTTGTAGTCATTGTTTAACTTAACCCTTGAAACCACTCTGCAAAGCAGTCCCCAGGCCCATTTTCCCTCAAACATACACCTGTTAAAAACTTGCTGGAATAATTCTTTCTTCAATGACAGCTTATACTTATAACTGAAAGAATAATGTTGGCATATACCATTACAAATGTGATTTTATTTAATGTAGAGGATATGTTAAGTTCCATTGCTGACTATTATGTATTCATTACTCTTCTGTTGACTTATGAGAGAGATAAAATGTAGATTAATTTAGCAGTAATGATTATACAATAGATGGAATTAAATTTTGAGATATGTTTTCTCATAAAGAACATAAAGTGAATGAGAGCTTGACTTTAAAAATCAATATATTACATCTTTCAGATCACAGAAAAAATAAGCCTATGTTAATTTTGTGTTTTTTTTTTAATGTTGCCAATTGGTTATTGACCAGCTCTATTTTAGAAAAATACAAGAGGAGGAATGGTAAATTTCAGAATAGTAAGTATTAAGATATGACCAAATCCTTGATAACTCAACCATAAGACTTACTCATTTAAAACACAGTATTCTCTGCTAATATTGTTTTTCAAAAGTCAACTTTTTTTTTGAAACATCAACTTGTTTTTCCTGGAACTCAATGAAGTTACTTTGTGTTGTTTGACAGACAGCATCGCACAGAATTATTTAAAAAAAAAAAAAAAGCAGTGATCCAAGCAATTGAATTGGAAGCACTCTGGGGAAACCTGCTGTTTATTGTGAAAATCATCTTCGATCTTGGAATTGAAAGTAAAGCTGGAAAGGAATTTACAAACGAGAAAAAAAAGAAGTTTGGAATCGGATTCACAGGATCTGGGCTTGGAAATGCCTCAGGTAAATCATACAGAGTAGGTGCAAAGTTTTATATTTTCCCACTACAGAAAGTCAATACCTTTGACTCTTAAATGAATCTTAACACAACTTTGCATACTACCTTTTTGCGATATCTTATTTCTGATCTCAGCTAGTTTTGAGTACATGTTCTTCCTTCCATTGGCTTCTATTTCTTACTTTGCTATCACTTGAAGTTTAATGAGTTCTACATAGGTGGTATGATAAATAGGTAGAAGGTGGACAGATCTGCTGGCTTCATGGGACAAAACCAACTCCCCTGAAAATTAGTCTGCCACAGCAATCCCATTTCTATCTCCTCACTCTTCCTATTTCCCAATTCTTACCTTTCATTTATGCTAGCTGAATTTAGAAGTAATTAAGAGGAAATAGTGAGAGACTTCAGGCTCCCTCCCCCAACCCCTCTCATCTCTCGCTTTCTCGTGGACACACACACATAACCTGTGTGTGCACATGTAAATATCTCCCCACAAAATATATCTAAGAATGATTGTATCTGTTTATATTATGGCAGCTACTCTGAATTGATCAGTTTTGGTTTGAGGCAATCACTGAGACAATCAGTGAAGCCCTGTTAGTCCCCATTCTGCTTATCTAAACTCCTCCTTTTCTTCTCCAGTGTTTAAGCTCTTGCCCCTCCCCTGTTTGTTTCAGTGCTGGGGAGAAACCTAGAAGTAATGAGTGGGCAGGGACTCTTGGGTGGCTTTTTGTGTTGCCATACCAAGCTATCCCTTGAGCACAGGGAATCAACAATTTGCTGAGATTGTCTGGTGACTCGGAGACAGGCAGAAGAGGCAAAGAAAGGGGACTTGGTAATGGATATTGAAAAGACCAGCGGCTGGCTGGGCACAGTGGCTCACGCCTGTAATCCCAGCACTTTGGGAGGCTGAGACAGGGGGATCACAGGTCAGGAGATCAAGACCAGCCTGGCCAACATCATGAAACCGTGTCTTTACTAAAAATACAAAAATTAGCTGGGTGTGGTGGCACGCGCCTGTAATCCCAGCCGCTCTGGAGGCTGAGACAGGAGAATTGCTTGAACCTGGGAGGCAGAGGTTGCAGTGAGCCAAAATCATGCCATTGCACTCCAGCCTGGGGACAGAGCGAGCTCTGTCTCAAAAAAGAAAAAAAAAAAAAAAAAAGAACAGCTGCCTACCCCAACCTCTGTGACAGATGGACTGCATATACCCTTTTAGAGTGGTTACCCATTCAAGGTTTAGTTTTTTTTTTGTTTGTTTGTTTTTTTAGCTGGAGTTTCGCTCTGTTGCCCAGGCTGGAGTGCAGTGGTGCAATCTTGGCTCACTGCAAGCTCCACCTCCCGGGTTCACACCGTTCTCCAGCCTCAGCCTCCCAAGTAGCTGGGACTACAGGTGCCCGCCACCACGCCTGGCTAATTTTTTGTATTTCTAGTGGAGACGGGGTTTCACCGTGTTAGCCAGGATGGTCTTGATCTCCTGACCTCGTGATCCGCCCGCCTTGGTCTCCCAAAGTGCTGGGATTACAGGCGTGAGCCACTGCGCCCGGCCGAGGTTTAGTTTTATATTACTTGAATTTGGGGCTTAAATTTTAGACTTATTTTCTCAAGCTAACTTTTTCTAGGAAGAAAGGTTCTGCAGGCCTGGAAATGTTGGGGGAAGATAAGAGAAAGAAAAAAAAAATAAGATGGGACGTACCAATGAAGAAAAATACGATGAGAGGGTCTATGAAAAGTCCAGTTTGTGAAAGATAGAAAGTATATGAAAAGAATAAGCAAATAGATTAATACCATTTAAAAACATTTCTGCAGAAACTTGAAAAAAAAAGAGAAAAAACTAAAAAAGAGAAATTTCTGGCCGGTTGGCAGTGGCTCATATCTGTAATCCCAGAACTTTGGGAGGCCAAGGCGGGCGGATCACTTGAAGTCAGGAGTTTGAAACCAGCCTGACCAACATGGTGAAACCCCGTCTCTACTAAAAATACAAAAATTAGGCCAGGCGTGGTGGTGCGCACCTGTAGTCTCAGCTACTGGGAAGGCTGAGGCAGGAGAATTGCATGAACCCGGGAGGGGGAGGTTGCAGTGAGCCAAGATCACGGCACTGCACTCAAGCCTGCGTGACAGAGCGAGACTCTGTCTCAAAAAAAAAAAAAATCCGGGTGTAGTGGCTTGCACCTGTAATCCCAGCACTTTGGGAGGCTGAGACAGGCTGATCACTTGAGGTCAGGAGTTAGACCAGCCTGGCCAACATATAGTGAAACCCCATCTCTACTAAAAAATATAAAAATTAGCTGGACATGGTGGCGCCTGCCTGTAGTCCCAGCTACTTGGGAAGCTGAGGCAGGAGAATCGCTTGAACACTGGAGGTGGAGGTTGCAGTGAGCTGAGATTGTGCCAACAGAGCGAGACTCTGTCTCTCCAAAATAAATAAATAAATAAATAAATAAATAAATAAATAAAAAGAAAGAAATTTTTTATTCTTTCTCATTCTCTTTCTTCATCTCAGTTAGATTTCAAAGTGAGGCCTTTCTATTATTTGACCCACTTTAGGAGGGTGAGCCCAGACTTGACTCTGGAGGGATTTGTATAGATGTTAAAATGTAAAAAGAAGATAGAGAAAAAACAAGAAGGAGAATTAATGCTGGGTCCCAAGTCTTTTTTTTCCCCTTTACTTATTATGGAATGGACTGTGCCCTTTTCAGGAATCAGGATTAAGGCTACAGAGTTCATGCCCAAGTTACTGGGTCTTACCAAGGAGATTTTTGGGTATTTAGTTGATTCTGTTTCCATTACGTTCCTGCAGGCATTGGTTGTACTAGACAGTGATGCCCAAATTGTCTTCCAGCTTGCTTTGGAAAATAAGACATGAGACTCACTTAGAACCACAGAATGAGAGTGATTTGCTGTATCTGCAGACCCTAGGAAAAGACGGAATTCTCTACTGATAGTTAAAATAGTGTTGTTAGACAAGGATTTGAAGAAATGTTATATAGCTAAGTGAAAGTACTCGATAGGTGCTGTATGGTGACTGGTAGCTAAATAAGCTTTACTTTCTAGAAGATATTAATTGCTGCTCTATATTTTTTCAATTTTTTTTGACAGGGAAAACATTTTTTTAAATTACAAACTCAATTTATTTGGTGTATTTCAAAGGTGCAATACTTTTCTTCATGTATCAGTGAAAGAAGTTAGAAATTAACTTCCAAAAAAATCAGCAAATGGCAGACAAATGTCTGTGAAAGTCACAGTCACATATAGTGTGGCCTAGAAAACAGAGGGGCAAGACAGGCTTCACCCACTTTCATGAGTTTCATCAAATACTGGATCTACTCAAGGGTGGAAAGCAAAGGCAACTTTCAAAAAGGATATGTTATTAAATGAGGCATTTACTATACTCCTTCCTGAGAGCACCAGATAGGGAACATGTTTTCTAAACTAGATCTAGGAAGTGGATCCGTCCTCCTCCCCTTAAGGGCTATCTACTGGTTAATGAATTAAAAAAACAAGACTGAAAAACAAACTGCACACATACTCCCCTACAAAAAAGAGGAGGAAAAACAACAACAACAACAACACACCAAGATGTCCCAGATTACTCTCCAGGGTAGAACCAGGGAACAGCTTCAACAATTCCAATTAGTTTGTTACAGAGTCATCCATAAGCATGCCTTGCTTTTAAACAAATAATAATAAAGTTTTAAAACCACAAAACGAAAACTGCTACTAATCACTTTTCTGACGATACACAATTACTCAAAATTAACTAGTACTGGGAGGGAGAAGGGGGGACCATACCTATGGGCCTTGTCCCACACAAGTGCATGTGGGTAGGTACACGGCATTTGTCATTATTGGAAAAATGAATTTTTTTCATTTTTATTTTTATTTATTTATTTTTGAGACAGAGTCTCGCTCAGTCGCCCAGGCTGGAGTGCAGTGGCACGATCTCGGCTCACTGCAAGCTCCACCTCCCGGGTTGACGCCATTCTCTTGCCTCAGTCTCCCGAGTAGCTAGGACTGCAGGTGCCCGCCACCACACCCGGCTAATTTTGTCTTTGTATTTTTAGTAGAGACGGGGTTTCACCATGTTAGCCAGGATGGTCTCGATCTCCTGGCCTCGTGATCCACCTGCCTTGGCCTCCCAAAGTGCTGGGATTACAGGTGTGAGCCACTGCACCTGGCCTATTTTTTATTTTTTGAGATGGAGTTTCGCTCTTGTTGCCCAGGCTGGAGTGCAATGGCACAATCTCGGCTTACTGCAGCCTCCACCTCCTGAGTTCAAGCGATTCTCCTGCCTCAGCCTCTTGAATATCTGGGATTACAGGTGCGTACCACCACACCTGACTAATTTTCTTATTTTTAGTAGAGACAGGGTTTTGCCATATTGGCCAGCCTGGTCTCGAACTCCTGACCTCAGGTAATCTGCCTGCCTTGGCTTCCCAAAATGCTGGGATTACAGGCTTCAGCCACTGTACCCAGCCTGAATTTTAATTTTTAATCTTTAGTTTGATTTAAACACTGCTTTTAGTATGATGTCGACACTAGCTGTGCAGAAAGGGCTCTGGAGAGATGTTCATAGCAGCACACACCTGCGGCTCTAATTCGATTCTGGAGGCTCCAGGGCAGCCAATATTGCATTATCAAATACGTTCTTTTTTTTTTTTTCTTTTTGGAGACAGAGTTTTGCTCTTGTTGCCCAGGCTGGAGTGCAATGGCGAGATCTCAGCTCACTGCAACCTTTGCCTCCCAGGTTCAAGTGATTCTCCTGCCTCAGCCTCCCGAGTAGCTGGGATTACAGGCGCCCGCCACCACGCCCGGCTAATTTTTGTGTTTTTAGTAGAGACAGGGTTTCACCATGTTGGCCAGGCTGGTCTTGAACTCCTGATCTCAGGTGATCTGCCTGCCTCAGCCTCCCAAAGTGCTGGGATTACAGGCATGAGCCACCGCGCCCGGCTGTCAAATACATTCTTTAGGCCTTTCTGTGTGAGTGTAAAACACTCCACATACCTGACGGCCTTCAGGTCACGGGCCAGCTTTTTAGCAGTCTCCAGAGTGATAGGCTTCTGTTTGTTCTTGGCAAGTTTCTCAATAGTAGAGGGATCATCTCTGAGATCAGTTTGGGTCCCAACAAGCAAGAAAGGAGTCTTTGGGACAGTTATCTCAGGCACCCACTTTTTTTCACATTTTCAAATGAAGATGGAGAGACCACTGAAAAACAGACTAGAAATACATCTGTTTGTGGATAACTCAGCAGTCATAATCTGTCATAAACCTTTGCCCTGCAGTATCAAAAATCCAAGAGTGTATGGTTCTCTACCAGTCATAACTGTGACTGCATAGTTGTCAAAAACAGTACGTTATTCCGATGGTAATTTGTTTGTCGTGTAGGATATCAGGAGACATTTTTTGCCAACAGCACTATCACCCACAACACACTTAATTATCTGCATTGCTGAAATAGTTCTGTATCCACTTTAAATATTTCAAATCTGATGTTGACCTCAGCTTCTCCACCAGGGCGTTGGCAGCACTTTACTTTTTCTATTTTTAGGTATTTTCCTGATTTAAGTCTACAGTTCAGTGTTAGCCAAAGCTCTTAAATATACTATACAGTAGAAAAAAAGTATAGAAATGTTTTCTGAAAAGAATAAGTTACTTAGTGGGGGTGGGGTTGGGGCTCATATGTGATAAATTGGTCTCAAAGTAGTCTTTAACTTTCTAAAATAAAAATCACTCTGTTGTAGCCTAGTGTAAGCGGAATGGATCCGCCTTTCGGGGATGCCTTTCGAAGCCACACCTTTTCGGAACAAACTCTGATGAGCACAGATCTCTTAGCAAACAGTTCGGATCCAGATTTCATGTATGAACTGGTAAGCAACATTTTTTTGGTTTTGGTCTTGATTGATTTGGAGTAAAAGTTTGTGGGAGAGTTTTTTATTTATAAATGCCTGAAAAAAAAAAAAAAAGATGTGCTTGGGCCAAGTTTGATTCTTATGATTATACCTAGGGCAATTTTATTTATTTATTTATTTATTTTTGAGACGGAGTCTCACTCTCTTTCTCAGGCTATAGTGCAGTGGTGTGATCTTGGCTCACTGCAGTCTCCACCTCCCAGGTTCAAATGATTCTTCTGCCTCAGCCTCCCAAGCAGCTAGGATTACACGTGTGTGTCACCACATCCGACTAATTTTTTTTTTTTTTGAGACAGAGTCGGGCTCTGTTGCCCAGGCTGGAGTGCAGTGGTGCGATCTCCGCTCACTGCAACCTCCATCTCCTGGGTTTAAGCTATTCTTCTACCTCAGCCTCCCAAGTAGCTGGGATTACAGCCACCTGGCACCATGCCCAGCTAATTTTTGCATTTTTAATAGGGACAGGGTGTCACCACGTTGGCCAGGCTGATCTCGAACTCCTGACCTCAGGCTATCCACCTGCCTCGGCCTCCCAAAGTCCTGGGATTACAGGCATGAGTCGCTGCGCCCAGCCTAATTTTTGTATTTTTAGTGCAGACAGGGTTTCACCATGTCAGCCAGACAGGTCTTGAGCTCCTGACCTCGGGTGATCTGCCCGCCTCGGCCTCCCAAAATGCTGGGATTACAGGCATGAGCCATCGCACCTGGCCTACATCTAGTAATTTTAAAAGTATGCAGCTGTTGGCTGGGCACGGTGGCTCACGCCTGTAATCCCAGCACTTTGGGAGGCCAAGGCGGGCGGATCATGATGTCAGGAGATTGAGACCATCCTGGCCAACATGGTGAAACTCCGTCTCTGCTAAAAATACAAAAATTAGCTGGGCATGGTGGTGCGCACCTGTAGTCCTAGCTACTCGGGAGGCTGAGGCAGGAGAATTGCTTGAACCAGGGAGTCAGAGGTTGTGGTGAGCCAAGATCGCCCCATAGCATTCCAGTCTGGCAGACTGGAGTCTCAAAAAGAAGAAGGATGCGGCCGGGTGTGGTGGCTCACGCCTGTAATCCCAGCACTTTGAGAGGCCGAGGCGGGTGGATCACCTGCTTGAATTTTAATTTTTAATCTTTAGTTTGATTTAAACATTGCTTTTATTTATTTATTTATCTATTTATTTGGGACGGAGTCTTGCTCTGTAGCCCAGGCTGGAGGGCAGTGGCACAATCTCGGCTCACTGCAACCTCCGCCTCCCAGGCTCAAACGATTCTCCTGCCTCAGCCTCCCGAGTAGCTGGGATTACAGGCATGCACCACCACGCCCGGCTAATTTTTTGTATTTTTAGTAGAGATGGGGTTTCGCCATATTGGTCAGGCTGGTCTCGAACTCCTGACCTCGTGATCCACCCACCTTGGACTCCCAAAGTGCTGGGATTACAGGTGTGAGCCACCACGCCCGGCCTTAAACATTGCTTTTAGTATGATGCCGACAGCAGCTGTGCAGAAAGGGCTCTGGAGAGATGGTCATAGCCACACACATCTGCAGCTCTTCTTCCATTCTGGAGGCTCCAGGGCAGCCAATATTGCTTCATCAAATACATTCTTCTTTTTTTTTTGAGACGGAGTTTCGCTTCTGTTGCCCAGGCTGGAGTGCAATGGCACAATCTAAAATTAGCTGGGTGTGGTGGTGGGTGCCTGTAATCCCAGCTGCTCAGGAGGCTGAGGCAGGAGAATTGCATGAACCTGGGAGACGGAGGTTGCAGTGAGCGGAGATTGCACCACTGCACTCCAGCCTGGGCAACGAGAGCAAGACTCCGTCTCAAAAAAAAAAAAAAAAAAATGAATGCATCAAAAATGGTAAAAGATTATCTAAATATCTTCAAATCTAGTTTTTGATAAAGATAATGGGCTTTTCAGCTGGAAAACATTGAGCAAGGCATATGAATGACATAAAGAATGTGGCACAAAAATAGCAGTTCCAAACAGGATCTGCATATACTTATCATTTATTCTTGAGGTAAATAGACACTTAAAATTCAGAAGAAAAACATTTTAAAAACAGTTTTAATTACATAAAATTGAAATAACACAAAAATATATAAAAACTGGAAAACTGAATGCTCAAATGCATAAATCTACTAAAAATTATTGAATTGTCTACTTAATGTAGGTTGGTTTTATGGTATGTGAAATTATACTTAAGTAAAGCTGTTAAAACATACACAGACAGGCCGGGCGCAGTGGTCATGCCTGTAATCCCAGCACTTTGGGAGGCTGAGGCAGGTGGATCACGAGGTCAGGAGTGCAAGACCAGCCTGGCCAAGATGGTGAAACCTCATCTCTACTAAAAATACAAAAAAATTAGCTGGGCATGGTGGCACGCGCCTGTAATCTCAGCAATTCGGGAGGCTGAGGCAGAGAATTTCTTAAACCCGGAGGAGGAGGTTGCAGTGAGCCAAGATCGCGCCATTGCACTCCAGCCTGGGTGACAGAGTGAGACTCCATCTCAAAACAAAAACAAAAACAAAAAAAAAACCATACACAGACAACACACACACACACACACACCAAAAATTAAAGAGAAAAAATAACTCTGGAAGACTGAAAACTTCCTCATTTTCTTCCTGTGCCTCCACCTTCCAAACCTTTTACCAAAAGGTAACTAACAGGTTCTTTTCCATGCATATGTAAACATATGTATATAGTTTTTTTGTATATACTTTTTAATTAGATAATATAGATAACAGTTTTCTGTAACTTGCTCTTTTAAAAATAAAAATATATGGTGAGCAGTCTTTCATATTTGTACATTAGAGCTATGCTGCATTCATTTCAATGGCTGCAGAGTCTTAATTGATATTTGAAATTGACATCTCCAGTGGCACATGCCTGTAATCCCAGCAATTTGGGAGGGCAAGGTGGGCAGATCACTTGAGGTCAGGAGTTTGAGACCAGCCTGGCCAACATGGTGAAACCCTGTCTCTACTAAAAAAAAAAAAAGAAAAAAAATCATCTCTAAAATTCGTGAGGAGTATTTTACTCTGCCTGCCCAAGTGTTGTTATAAGGTCTTGCAAAAGATCTTACCATTCTGTGGCTGAATTCCAACTCTCTTTGGATTGCTCTTTGCCTCTATATGGAAGTTCCCACTAAAAAGATATCTTCTGTAATGAGGGTGTCTTTATTATTTTCATTGTTAATATTTTAAATTCTTCTCTCTCACTTATCACATTATTTGCTTTTTAGTTGAAATGTCTCCCCCTGCCCCCACCCTACCACCGCTAAGGAGATCCCAAAATCCTTCTAAGATAAGGAAATGTAAACTTTTTTCAGGCAAAACGTTTATGGTAAACTCAAGAGCCCTTGATATTTGGATCATACCTGAGCCTCTCAAGGGACACACTTTCCCTCTTTTTTTAATTTAATTTTTAATTGTTTTTTGTTTGTTTTATTTTCATTCTACTTTTTCTTGCCTAAGGAAATGATGACATTATATGAAATGATAAAGTGTCATGTCAGTAGCCTTTATGTTAAAACAGACCAAAAGTCAAGTATTGATTTATCAGTTTGACATATGGAGGTGAATATTTCCTTCCTGAAATATGATGTGCAATTTCTTTTTTAAAACCTTTCTCAGGATAGAGAGATGAACTACCAACAGAATCCTAGAGACAACTTTCTTTCTTTGGAGGACTGCAAAGACATTGAAAATCTGGAGTCTTTCACAGATGTCCTGGATAATGAGGGTGCTTTAACCTCAAACTGGGAACAGTGGGATACATACTGTGAAGACCTAACGAAATATACCAAACTAACCAGCTGTGACATCTGGGGAACAAAAGAAGTGGATTACTTGGGTCTTGATGACTTTTCTAGTCCTTACCAAGATGAAGAGGTTATAAGTAAAACTCCAACTTTAGCTCAACTTAATAGTGAGGACTCACAGTCTGTTTCTGATTCCCTTTATTACCCCGATTCACTTTTCAGTGTCAAACAAAATCCCTTACCCTCTTCATTCCCTGGTAAAAAGATCACAAGCAGAGCAGCTGCTCCTGTGTGTTCTTCTAAGACTCTGCAGGCTGAGGTCCCTTTGTCAGACTGTGTCCAAAAAGCAAGTAAACCCACTTCAAGCACACAAATCATGGTGAAGACCAACATGTATCATAATGAAAAGGTGAACTTTCATGTTGAATGTAAAGACTATGTAAAAAAGGCAAAGGTAAAGATCAACCCAGTGCAACAGAGCCGGCCCTTGTTGAGCCAGATTCACACAGATGCAGCAAAGGAGAACACCTGCTACTGTGGTGCAGTGGCAAAGAGACAAGAGAAAAAAGGGATGGAGGCTCTTCAAGGTCATGCCACTCCTGCTTTGCCTTTTAAAGAAACCCAGGAACTATTACTAAGTCCCCTGCCCCAGGAAGGTCCTGGGTCACTTGCAGCAGGAGAGAGCAGCAGTCTTTCTGCCAGTACATCAGTCTCAGATTCATCCCAGAAAAAAGAAGAGCACAATTATTCTCTTTTCGTCTCCGACAACTTGGGTGAACAGCCAACCAAATGCAGTCCTGAAGAAGATGAGGAGGACGAGGAGGATGTTGATGATGAGGACCATGATGAAGGATTCGGCAGTGAGCATGAACTGTCTGAAAATGAGGAGGAGGAAGAAGAGGAAGAGGATTATGAAGATGACAAGGATGATGATATTAGTGATACTTTCTCTGAACCAGGTATTATAATGCTTTGCAAGCTTACCAGACCTTTGTATTACTATTTTGAAATAGAAAGTTTTTTGTTTCTATTTTGTTTGGATAATTTCTTTATTTTAGTTTGGGAATTAAATGACTTAAACCTTGGCTTGGATATGTAATTGGTTTTTCTATTCAAATAGCTCTAAAATTATCACTTTCGCTCACATAGGGATTCATAAGCTGATTCCTTGAGGGCTTATTTTTTATTATTTTATTTCTTATTTTTAAAATTAAAATAGAGACGGGAGCTTGCCACTGTGCCCAGCTGAGGACTTATTCTTAATGTATCTTAAGTGGCCTGTTTTGTCACTCTCTTGAGCATTTATGCAAAGATACCAATAATTTATTGGTTTAAAAAATATTCCTGTTTAGGGCTGGGCGCGGTGGCTCATGCTAGTAATCCCAGCACTTTGGAAGGCCGAGGTGGGCGGATCACCTGAGGTCAGGAGTTAAAGACCAGCCTGGCCAACACAGCGAAACCCTGTCTCTACTAAAAATACAAAACTCAGGTGTGGTGGCACGCACCTGTAATCCCAGCTACTCCGGAGGTTGGGGCAGGAGAATCACTTCAACCCAGGAGGCTGAGGTTGCGGTGAGCTGACATCGCACCATTGCACTCCAGCCTGGGCAACAAGAGTGAAAGTCTGTCTCAATAACAACAAAAAATAATAAATAAAAATATTACTGTTTATGCATGTGTCTCTCTATTATAGTTGAGATAAGTTAAGAGTATATAGAATGTTGAACCAAGTGATGATGGTTTATATTACTCATTCCAATACCCAACAAAGTCTGTTTATGAATAATGTAAAAGAGAGCGTTTTCTTTGTGTCTGCTAACATTTTAATTTACATCGTATTTTCCTATTTAAGAAAAATACATGCTGTAATTTGGTGAGCATGAAGGAGACTCTGCTTTATTTATATACAGCGCATATAAATAAAAGGGACAAAGAAAATGAAATCTCTGGGGGAACTGGTTCACTTTAGCATTTACACGCTTGGGCTTTTGGCGCTGTTGTCTTGTGCAGTTTATTTATAAAAATAGTATTGCCAAGTGGCACATGGTTGAAAATGCACAAAGAAGTAAAGATCTTCAAATTTAAACTAAAGTTATTTTCTTCAAAAATATTGTTGGTACTAACTCTGCATGAAAACTAAGTTATTATAAAAAAAACTATCAGAGCCCTTTTGTTATAATGATGATTGCTGGAATTTCAGGCAGTATAAACATAGATATTTAATTTTTTGAAAGGCGTTTAAAGCATAATACCTATATTGTAACTAGTGAAACATTATTATTACTAAAAGAATTTTTCCTTTGGTGAAATCTTTCTATTACACAAATGCTTTGATTTATGCATTTGACACAAACAAATTTTTTGATTTGGGTGGAGTTTCAGGTAAGTAAAAGGTACTTGAATATGGAAGAAAAGGGTTTGTGCCTTCTTCATTGGTTTACCGTACAACCCTATATAGTCTAGGTAGACTAATGTCTTTTTACAATACAGGAAAATTTTTCTCTTGGCAAGTGAATAAAATCTGCTTTGAGATATTTCAAGGAGACTTGACTTTGTAGGTAGGGGTAATTTATATAACTCCCTGCACTTGGAAGATCATAATGCTGTTCATGAGTGGTCCTTAAAGTCCTGACAAATCGGTCCTGTTGCTTTGAGTCTCGTATT
Organism: Pongo pygmaeus; assembly: GCF_028885625.2. NCBI lineage: Eukaryota > Metazoa > Chordata > Mammalia > Primates > Hominidae > Pongo > Pongo pygmaeus. The sequence goes on from NC_072377.2 coordinate 178,094,216, forward strand.
TCAGAGCAGGGGAAGGGTGAGACAAGAGAGGATGGGTAATTAAGGGAAATGGCAAATATGGGGAAGGAAATGCCTTTAGCAGCTGGTGCTTAAAGGAATATATAGATCAGAAGGAGTCAGTAAATCCTACCATCACCAAGGCAGCAAGGACTATATTATCTACCTGACTTTTGATTGTAGTTTTGCTTTTCTTTGACTTTTCCCCCCCAACTTTATTGAGGTATGTTTAGCAAATAAAAATTGTATACATTTAAAGTGTACAACATGTTTTTACATATGTATACATTGTGAAATGATAACCCAAATCAGGCTAATTAACATACCCATCACTTCACATAGTAGGGTGGTAAGAACATTTAAGATCTACTCTCTTAACAAATTTGGCCTACACAATACAGTTGTTGTTTTTTTTTTTTTGAAGCAAGATATGGCTCAATTGCCTAGGCTGGAGTGCAGTGGCACAATCTTGGCTCACTGCAACCTCTGCTTCCCTGGCTCAAGCCACCCTCCCACCACAGCCTTCCAAGTAGCTAGGACCACAGGCGTGCACCATCATGCCCAGCTAATTTTTGTATCTTTTGTTGAGATGGGGTTTTGCCATGTTGCCCAGGCATGTCTTGAACTTGTGAACTCAAACCACCTGCCCGTCTCAGCCTCCCAAAGTGCTGGAATTACAGGCGTGAGCCACCACACCCAGCCCAGTATTGTTATCTGTAGTCACAATGCTGTGTGTTAGATCTCCAGAGCTTATTCATCCTGCATAACTGAAACTTTGTACCTTTTGGCCAACATCTTCCCATTGACCCCACCCACCAGCCCCTGGCAACCTCCATTCTACTTTTTACTCTCTGATCCTGAGTTTGACGTTTTTTCTAAGATTTCGCATATAAATGAGATCATGCTGTATTTGTCTTTCTGTGCCTGGCTTATTTAACTTAGCATGACGCCTTCCAGGTTCATCCATGTTATCACAAAGACAGAATTGCCTTTCTTTCTAAGGCTGAATAATCCTGTGTGTGTGGGCGTGTGCGTATAACTGTCACATTTTCTTTATGTATATGTTCATTGTTGGCCCCTTTGTTGATTCCTCATCTTGGATTATGTGAATACTGTTGCAGTGAACATAGGAATGCAGATACCTCTTCAAGATACTGACTTTATTTATTTTGGCTGTATCCCCAGAAGTGGGATTGCTGGATCATATGATCGTTCTATTTTTAATTTTTTGAGGAACTTCCATGCTGTTTTCCATAATGACTGTACCAATTTACATTCCCACCAATAGTTTACAAGAGTTCTCTTTTTTCCACATCCTCAACAACACTTGCTGTCATTTATCTTTTTGATAATAGCCATGCCGACAGGTATGAGGTGATATCTCATTGTGGCTTTCGTTTGTATTTCTCTGATGATTAGTGGTATTGAGCATGTTTTCATATACTTGTTGGCCATTTGGATGTCTTTTTAAAAATGTTTATTCAGGTCCTTTGCCCATTTTTAAATTGGATTGTTTTCTTGCTATTACATTGTTTGGGTTCCTTGTATATTTTAGATATTAACTCCTTATCAGATGTATGGTTTGCAGATATTTTTCTTTCATTTCATAGGTAGTCCCTTCACTCTGTTAATTGTTTATTTTGCTCTGTGGGAGCTTTTTGGTTTGATGCAATCTCATTTGTTTATTTTTGCTTTTGTTGCCAGTGCTTTTGAAGTTATATATTTAAAAAATCATTGTCCAGACCAATGTCAAGAATCCTTTTGCATGTTTTCTCCTAGTATTTTTATTGCTTAGTTCTTATGTTTAAGTCTTTAATCCATTTCGAGTTGATTTTTTAATATTGTATGAGATAAAGGTCTCCAGTTTCATCATTTTGCCTTTGAATATCCAGGTTTCCCATAACCATTTATTGAAGAGACTATCCTTTATTTATTGTTGTTTCTGGCACCTTTGACAAGAATTAATTTATTGGACATAATGTGGGAATTTATTTCTGGGCTGCCTGTTTCATTGGTATATATGTCTGTTTTTATGCCAGTACCATATTGCTATAATTACTATAGCTTTTTTTTTTTTTTTTTTGAGACGGAGTCTTGCTCTGTTGCCCAGGCTGGAGTGCAGTGGCCCGATCTCGGCTTACTGCAAGCTCCGCCTCCCAGGTTCACGCCATTCTCCTCCCTCAGCCTCCCAAGTAGCTGGGACTACAGGCGCCCGCCACCACGCCCAGCTAATTTTTTTGTATTTTTAGTAGAGACGGGGTTTCACTGTCTTAGCCAGGATGGTCTCAATCTCCTGACCTCGTGATCTGCCAGCCTCGGCCTCCCAAAGTGCTGGGATTACAGGCATGAGCCACTGTGCCTGGCCTATAATTAGTATAGCTTTGTAATATATTTTGAAATCAGATAATATGATGCCTCCAGTTTTGTTTTTCTTGCCCAAGATAGCTTTGGCTATTCAGAATCTTTTGTGATTTCATATGAGTTTTAGGGTCTTTTTCCCTTTATTTAAGGATTGCATTGAATCTGTAGTTCACTTTGGGTAATATGGATATTTTGGTCGTATTAATTCTTCCAATCCGTAAACGTAGGATATCTTTCTATTTATTTGTGTCTTCAGTTTCTTTCACCAATGTTGTATGGTTTTCAGTGTATAGATCTTTCACTTTCTTGGCTAAATTTTTTTCTAAGTTTTTTTTTTTTGGTGTGATACTGTTGTAAATGGGATTGCTTTTCTAATTTCTTTTTTGGATAGTTGTTAGCATATAGAAACACAACTGATTTTTGAATAATGATTTTGTATCCTGCAGCTTTACTGAATTAGTTTATTAGTTCTAACAGTTCTATGGTGAAGTCTATTTTTTTTTTTTTTTTTTGAGATGGAGTCTTGCTCTGTTGCCCAGGCTGGAGTGCAGTGGCGCCATCTAGGCTCACTGCAAACTCCGCCTCCCGGGTTATGCCATTCTCCTGCCTCAGTCTCCCTAGTAGCTGGGACTACAGGCGCCCACCACCACACCCGGCTAATTTTTTTGTATTTTTAGTAGAGACGGGGTTTCACCATGTTAGCCAAGATGGTCTCGATCTCCTGACCTTGTGATCCGCCTGCCTTGGCCTCCCAAAGTGCTGGGATTACAGGCATGAGCCACCGTGCCCAGCCTATGGTGAAGTCTTTAGGGTTTTCTAGATACAAGATCATGTCATCTACTAACAGAGACAATTTCTTTTCCTATTTGGATGCCTTTCCTTCTTTGTTTTCTTTCTTTCCCTGCCTCCCTTCCCTCCCTTCCTTTTCTCTTTCCTTTTCCCTTCCTTTCCCTTCCCTTCCCTTCCCTTCCCTCCCCTCCCTTTTCTCTGTCCAGTCCCTCCCCTCCCCTCCCCTTCCCTTTCTCTGTCCAGTCCCTCCCCTGCCCTCCCCTCCCCTCCCCTCCCCTCTTCCCCCTTCCTCCTCCCCTCCCCTCCCCTTCCCTTTCCTTTCCTTTTGCATAATTTCTCTAGATAGGACTTCCAGTATTATTGATATATGGAATAGTAGTTGAGAGAATGGGCATCCTTGTCTTGTTCCTGGTCTTAGAGGAAAAGCTTTCAGGTTTTCATCACTGAGTATGATGTTAGCTATGGGTTTGTCGTGTGTGGCCTTTATTATGTTGAGGTATGTTCCTTTTATATGTAATTTGTTAAATTTTTTTTTATCATGAAAGCATGTTGAATTTTTTAAAGCAAATTCTTTCAGATCTTGAAGCATGTTGAATGTTGTCACATGTTCTTTCCATATCTATTGAGATGATCATATTGTTTTTATCCTTCAGTCTGTTAATGTGGTATATCATTGATTGATTTGCATATATTGAATCATCCTTGCATCTGAAAGATAAATTCCACTTAATCATGATGTATGATCCTTTTAATGTGCTGTTGAACATGGCTTGCTAATATTTTGTTGAGGATTTTTACATCTATGTCCATCAGGGATACTGGCCTGTGATTTTCTTACCTCGTGTGTTCTTGTTTGGTTTTGGTATCATGGTAATACTGGCCTCATAAAATGAGTTTGGAAATGTTCTCTCCTCCACATTTCTTTGGAAGTATTAGAGAAGGATTGGTATTAATTCTTCCTTCAATATTTGGTAGAATTTACTAGTGAAGTCAGCAGGCCCTTGGCTTTAGTTCATTGAGAGTTTTTGTTTGTTTGAGACAGTCTTGCTCTGTCACCCAGGCTGGAGTGCAGTGGCACGAACTCAGCTCACTGCAATCTTCGCCTCCCGGGTTAAGTGATTCTCCTGCCTCAGCCTTCCGAGCAGTTGGGACTACAGGCAGTCACCACCATGCCTGGCTAATTTTTGTATTTCTAGTAGAGATGAGGTTTCGTCATGTTGGCCAGGCTAGTCTGGAACTCCTGACCTCAGGTGATCTGCCCGCCTCGGCCTCCCAAAGTGCTGGGATTACAGATGTGAGCCCTCGTGCCCGGCCGACAGTTTTTGATTACTGATTCAGTGTTCTTTCTTTTTATTGGTTTGTTCAGCTTTTCTATTTTTTTCGTAATTCAGTATTGGTATGTTTCTAGGAAGTTATCCATTTCTTCTAGGTTATTCAATTTGTTAGTGTATAATTGTTTATAGTAGTTCTTAATTATTCTTTGCATTTCTGTGGTATTAAATCTGGTTTCTCCTCTTTCATTTATAATTTTATTGATTTGAGTCTTCTTTTTTCTTAATTTAGTTAAAAGTTTGTGAATTTTGTTTTCATTTCAACAAAAAACTCTTCATTGATCTTTTCTATTGTTTTTTAGTGTCTAATTCATTTATTTCTGCTCTGATCTTTGTTATTTTCTTCCTTCTGCTAACTTTGGGTTAGTTTGTTCTTCTTTTTCTACTTCCTTGAGGTGTAAAGTTTGGTTGTTTATTTGAGATTTTTTTTTTTCTTTGATGTAGGTATTTATTACCATAAGATTCCCTCTTGGATTTGCTTTTGCTTTATCCCCTAAGTTTTGATATGTTGTGTTTCCATTTTTGTTTGTCTCAGCATATTTTTCTATTCCTCTTTTGATTTCTTCTTTGACCCATTGGTTGTTCAGGAGTGTGTTGTTTAATTTCTACATATTTGTCAATTTTCCAATTTTCCTTCTTTTTTTTTTTGAGACAGAGTCTTGCTCTGTCGCCCAGGCTGGAGTGCAGTGGCGCGATCTCAACTCACTGCAAGCTCCGCCTCCCGGGTTCAGCCATTCTCCTGCCTCAGCCTCCTGAGTAGCTGGGACTACAGGCGCCCGCCACTATGCCCGGCTAATTTTTTGTATTTTTAAATAGAGACAGGGTTTCATTGTGTTAGCCAGGATGGTCTCAATTTCCTTCTGATTTCCTTCTGATTTCTAGTTATACAGTTGCCAAAATATCATACTTGGTATTACTTCAGTCTTCTTAAATTTGTTAAGTAAGACCTGTTTTGTGGCCTAACATATGATGTAAACTAGAGAATGTTCTGTCTGTGCTTGAAAAGAGTATATATTCTGCTGCTGTGAGATGGAATGTTCTATATATGTCTGTTAGGTCCATTTGGTCTGAAGTGTTATTCAAATCCATTGTTTTTTTAATTGATATTCTGATGATCTATCCATTGTTGAAAATGGAGTGTTGAAGTCCCCTATATTACTGTCTGTTTTTTCCTTTAGTTCTATTAATATTTGGTTCATTTACTTAGGTGCTTTGATATGGGAGTAAATACATTTACTGTGTATATAACCTCTTGATAAATCAACAAACCCTTTATTATTATATAAAGACCTTCTTTGTCTTGTGACAGTTGTTATTTTTTTACTGTTTTTTTTTTTTTGAGACAGAATCTTACTCTGTTACCCAGGCTGCTGGTGTGCACCAGTACTATCACACCTCACTGCAGTCTCAACAACTTGGGCTCCAGCAGTACCACTGCTTCAGCCTCCTGAGTAGCTGGGACTATAGGTGTGTGCCACCTCTTGTGACAGTTTTTGATTTAACATCTATTTTGTCTGATGTAAGTATAGCCAGCTCTGTCCTTTTTGGTTGCCATTTCCATGGAATATCTCTTTTCATTTCTTCACTTATGGCTTACATGCATCCTTTTTATTTTTTTGAGACAGAGTCTTACTCTGTTGCCCAGGCTGGAGTGCAGTGGTGCAATCACTGCTCACTACAGCCTTGACCTGCCAGACTCAAGCAATCTTCCCACCTCAGCCTCCCGAGTAGTTAGGACTACAGGCATGCACCCCCATACCCAGCTAATTTTGGTATTGTTTGTAGAGATGAGGTCTCCCTATGTTGCCTAGGCTGGTCTTGAACTTCTGGGCTCAAGTGATCTGCCTGCCTTGGCCTCTCAAAGTGCTGGGATTACAGGTGTGAGCCACTATGCCTGGCTATATGCATCCTTAAAGCTAAAGTGATTTTCTTGTGGGCAACATAGAGTTGGTTCTTGGTTTTCTCTTTATTCAGCCACTCTAGATCTTTTTACTGGGTATTGATAGGTAAGGATTTACTGTTACCATTTTGTTAATGTTTTCTGACTGTTTTATAGTCCTTTTGTTACTTCTTCTCTTGGTCTCTTCCTCTGTGATTTGTTGGTTTTTTGTAGTGGTATGCTTTGATTCCTTTTTCTTTATCTTTTGTGTTATCTATACTACAGATTTTTCTTTGTGATTACCATGGGGCTTACATAAAACACAAGTCTTTTTTAAGCTGGTAATAGTTTTAACTTCGGCTATATATAAAATCTCTACACTTTACACTTTTTATTGATACTACAGTTAACATCTTTTCATATTGTGTATCCCTTAAGAAATTATTTTATATATAGCTTTTTTTTTTTTTTTTTTTTTTTTTTAAGATAGATTCTTGCTCTGTCGTCCAGGCTGGAGTGCAGTGGCACAGTCTTGGCTCACTGCAACCTCCTCCTCCCAGGTTCGAATGATTCTCCGGCCTTAGCCTCCCAAGTAGCTGGGATTACAGGCACCTGCCACCACACCTGGCTAATCTTTTGTGTATGTGCATATATATATATATATTTTTATTTTTATTTATTTTTATTTTTTTAGTAGAGACAGGGTTTCATCATGTTGGCCAGGCTGGTCTTGAACTCTTGACCTCAAGTGATCTGCCCACCTCGGCCTTCCAAAGTGCTGGGATTACTAGTGTGAGTCACCAAGCATAGCCAAAATTATTTTATATATAGTTATTTTTAATGTCTTTTTAACTTTTATACTAGCATTAAAAGTGTTTTGCATACCACTGTTACAGTATTAGAGCATTCTGAATATGACTGTTCTTATTTTTACACAGTTAATTTTATACTTTCATGTTTTCTTTTCTTTTTTTTTTTTTTTGAGATGGAGTCTCACTCTCTCGCCCAGGCTGGAGTGCAGTGGCGTGATCTCAGCTCACTGCAACTCCACCTCCCAAGTTCAAGCGATTCTCCTGCCTCAGCCTCCTGAGTAGCTGAGATTACAGGTGACCACCACCACGCCCTGCTAATTTTTGTATTTTTAGTAAAGACAGGGTTTCACCATGTTGGCCCGGCTAGTCTCCAACTCCTGACCTCAGGTGATCCACCCACCTCGGCCTCGAAAAGTGCTGGGATTACAGGCGTGAGCCACCGCACCCCCCCCAACCCATATGTTTTCATGCTGTTAGTTAGCATCCTTTCATTTCAATTTGAAGAACTCCCATTAACATTTCTTGTGAAGCAGTCCTACTGGTGATGAACTCCCTCAGCTTTTGTTTTCTGGGAAAGTCTTTTTTGTTTTCCCTTGAGAGAGAGGGTCTCACTATGTTACTCAGGCTGGTCTTGAACTCCTGAGTTTAAGCAATCTTCCCAGTTCAGTCCTCTTGAGTAGCTGGAACTACTGATGTGCATCATCATGCCTAACTTAGGAAAGCTTTTATTTATTTTTTTCATTTGTGAAGGACAGCTTGCTTGCTGGATATGGTGTTCTTTGTAGGGTGTTTTTTTTTGTTGTTTTGTTTTTGTTTTTGTTTTTTTCTTGAGACAGGGTCTTACTCTTGCTCAGGCTAGAGGCGTGATCCCAGCTCACTGCACCCTCAGTCTCCTGGGCTCAAGCAGTCCTTCCACCTCAGCCTCCCAAGTAGCTGAGGTGTATGCCACCACACCCAGCTAATTTTTGTATTTTTTTTGTAGAGATGGGGTTTTACCATGTTACCCAGGCTGGTCTTATACTCCTGGGCTGAAGCATTTTACCTGCCTTGACTTCCCAGAGTGCTGGGATTACTTGCATGAGCCGCTGTGCCCAGCCCAGTGGTTTTTTTTCTTTCAGCACTTTGAATATCTTATCTCACTCTCTTCTAGCCTTCAAGGTTTCTGCTGAGAAAACCACTGACAGTCTTAAGAGAGTTTCATTGTATATGACAAGTTGCTCTTCTCTTGCTGCTTTCAAAAGTCTCTTTGTCTTTGACTTTCCAGAATTTGATTATAATGTGTCTTAGTGAAGTTTTTTTTTTTTTTTTTTTTTTTTTTTTAAGACGAAGTCTTGCCACTCTGTTGCCCAGGCTGGAGTGCAGTGGCACCATCTTGACTCACTGCAACCTCTGCCTCCCGGGTTCAAGTGATTCTCCTGCCTCAGCCTCCTGAGTAGCTGGGATTACAGGCGCCCACCCTACCTAACTAATTTTTGTATTTTTAGTAGAGACGGGGTTTCACCATGTTGGTCAGGCTGGTCTTGAACTCCTGACCTCAGGTGATCTGCCCCCATCGGCCTCCCAAAGTGCTGGGATTACAGGTGTGAGCCACCGTGCCCGGCCTGTCATTATTGCTTTAAATAAGCTTTCTGCCCCTTTCTCTTTCTTTAGTCTTTTCACTGTTCCTATAATGTGCATTTCGTTTTGCTTGATGGTGTCCTATAAATCCTGTAGGCTTTGTTTATTCTTTTTCATTCCTGTTTCTTTTTGTTCCTCTAACTGGATAATTTCAAATGACCTGTCTTGGAGCTCACTGCTTCTTTCTTCTGTTTGATCAAGTCTTCTGTTGAATTGCCCTATGGAATTTTTCAGTTTAGTCCTTGTGTTCTTCAGCTCTAGATTGCATTTAGTTGTCTATGTTCTCTTGTTGCTCACTGAGCTTCTTTAATACAATTATTGTGAATTCTTTGTTAGGAAGTTCATAGATCTGCATTATTTTGGATCAGTTGCTGGTGCTTACTTTTCTTCCTTTGCTAGTGTCATTTGTCCCTGATTATTTGTCATCCTTGTGGCTTTGAATTCGTGTCTATACATTTAAACATGTGGGCTCCTCTTCCAGTCTTTATAGACTGGCTTTGCCAAGGAAAGCCCTTCACTTGTCAGGTCATCTAGAGGTTCTGGGTGGGCTTGCTGAAGGGCTCTGAGGCAAGTTTGCTCCTGGAGTCCTTGGGTAGGCTGGCCTATTGCTGGAGTCAGCAGGCAGGTGGGCCTGAGGCTTGGGTCTGTAGAGGTCATCCTGGTGCCTGGAACTGTGGAAGCAGGCCTGGAGCCTGGATCATTTGGGGTCAGTCTGAAACCTGGGTCCATAGGAGCTGACCCAGCAGTGGGGTGGGCTTTGAGTCTGAATCCACGAGAGCTTACCTGGCACCTGTATCTGTGGGAGTGGACTTGGTCCTGACTCCACAGGCACCAGCGTGGCATGGGGGTCTCTTGGGGCAGGCCTGTCAACTAGGACTGTGGATGTGAGCCTGGAGTCCAGGACTCCAGGGATGGGTGGGCCCTGAGCCTAGGTCTGCAGCTGCTGGCTTGGTGCTGGGGTAGGCCTGTAACCAGGTTCTGCTGGGGCTAGCTTGGGTCCATGGGAACCATTTTGGAGCTTGGGGCCATACTTTTCTTTGACCTTTAACTCCACTCTGAATTCATCCTTGATCTCTTGACTTCATTCCCTCTGGATGTGTTGAGAGATAAGGAGGTCTGTGAAGGGAGATCACATGGTTAATTGATCGCCATTTTTATTTTCTCATCCCTTTGACTCTCACAGGGAGGCAGAACTAGTAACATGTCACATTTTCTTCCCTTGACCCTTGTAGGAGAAGCCTTATTTGTTAGCATGTTGCTCTTACATAACAGGACAGTGGCTTTATACATTAGCTGGCATTTGGCAGGGTCAAGTTCTCTTCTTGGACCTATTTGGCAATTATCCCAAATTTGTGGATGGCATTTAATTCGTGCACTTTCAGTTGACTTGAAGTAAAACCCTTTTGGTTAATATTATTTGGACAGTTCTCACAAATGTTAATGAGCAGCATGCTTTCACCACAAAATTGTGTTAATTTTGTGGTATTATTTGGGCTTTATTCACATTTGCTAGTAAAATTTTCTCCTTTTCCTAGAAGAGCTAAACAAGTGACTTTAAAGATGCAAAAGTGAGTTACTGGTGAGAAACAGGAAGAAATTCTTTGTAGCAAAAGAGTAAGGATAGCTATAGTTTCTTCAGTGCTAGTTTAGGGTGGATTGATTGGTTTAATTTATAGCTGACAGTTTACAGAGGCCCTTTTGTGATGACTAGCTCCCTTGATGCTGTTTCTTGGCACTTGGCTACAACAGTTTATGAGCCTACAAAGTTTCAGGAAAGGTGCAAAATGGAGTTTTAGTCTCTTTTCTGGATTGGCTCCCAAATTTTAATAGAGCTTTTTCTGTGGACAGGCTACAACTGTTTGGGGTCATGAAATTACACGATTGTAAGGCTAAGAATGGGCTCCCAGAATGAGAATTTATTTTGTAATTTTCACTAAACATTTTCACAGTTGACTTTACCAGCTTATTGACAGTAGTCTGTACTAACCAGAGATATGTGATTGAAATTTTAGGCAGTAAATGTGGTATTTGTTACTTTTTTTGGTAATCATGTCAGATAGGAATGAGTTAGATCAGTATGATGATCTATCACATGAAAAGAAAAGGGAAAGGCCTTAATGGGAAATGTTGCATTAAACAAAATCATGGATTTGTTTTAAAAATTTTGAGTGCCTACTTTTGTGGCAGGCACTGTGTATATTAGGTATTGGCTACACAGAGATGAAAAAAGTAGACATCTTTATCTTCATGGAGCTTAGTGTTAAGTGGGTTTATTTACTGTTATGATTTCTTAGTCTTTTAACATGTCTATGTGTACTGTGATTTGGCAAGAGAGATATGCAGGATGAGAGATTTTAAAACTTACCTGACTACAGAATTCACTTCGGGTAAAACCATATCTTACGGTAACAGTGTTCTTCAGAACCTAGTTTGAGAAATATTTAATGACCCTAAATTCAAGACCAGTGATCTTGGGGCATAATTTTTTTCATTCTGTTTGATCATTGGTAGTCTCTGTATTGAAAGGTGGATGGTGGCTGGGCATGGTAATTCATGCCTGTAATCTCAGCACTTTGGGAGGCTGAAATGGGAAGATTGCTTGAGCCCGAGTTCGAGACCACCCTGGGCAACATAGGGAGACTCCTGTCTCTACAAAAAATACAGAAATTAGCCCTGTGTAGTGGTGTGTGCCTGTAGCCCTAGCTACTCAGGAGGCTGAGGTGGGAGGATTGCTTGAGCCCAGGACGTCAAGGCTGCAGTGAGTTGTGATCACGCTGCTGCATTCCAGCCTGGGTGACAGAGCAAGTCACAGTCCCAAGAAAGATGGATGGCTTTAGGCAACAAATTCAGAGAGAGAGAGAGAGAGAGAGAGAATGTGTGTGTATGTTTGTGATGGTGAATTTATGGTGTATGCTATTAGAAAATGTTATTATATTAAGTCAAAGAAAACTGATGGCTTTTAAATACTTCTGGGAAAAAGGTTGGACACCTATAGGTAATAAAACTAGTAACTAATTTGGGTGGGACAAAAGAAATAAAAAAAATCTTCATGATTCTTTAAACTTAACATGAAATATATGCAGGAAAAAATCTATTCAGATCATTTAATTAGGCACAAGAAAAGTGGGAAGCCCTGAGACACTTTGAGTTGTGGGGCCTGACTTAGTCCCAGCTGTGCCAAATCATGTCAAGTCTCCATGAGCATTTTAGTTTGTATGAATGGAGCTAACAACCTCCTTCCTAACTAGGGACAGTGATTTGCCAGAGATCCAGGGCCCCGCAGAGAGGCAAAGGTAGTTACTATCTAAGGGAGTATATCAAATAAAGTATCCAGGAGGATGGTATGTGTATATATATTTGTGTGTGTGTGTGTGTGTATGTGTACACACACAGCTGAGGAAGCTGTATATAAAATTTTTTCCCTTATGCTTTGGGCTGGGATAGGCTTAAGTGTGGAACACCCAATTACTGACATTGATAGGAAGGTGGGAGTGTTTTGGTTGGTGCATCTGCCTGTGTTGAGGTGTTCACAGTCAAACTAGGGTAATCTTGTGAGCCAGTAATTTTTGCTTACCTAGTGTAACAAGGGCCTTTTTATTATTTATTTATTTATTGAGACAGAATCTTGCTGTTGTTGCCCAGGTTGGAGTGCAGTGGTATGATCTCGTCTCACTGCACTTCACCTCCCGGGTTCAAGTCTTCTCCTGCCTCAGCCTCCTGAGTAGCTGGGATTACAGGTGTGCGCCACCACGCCCAGCTGATTTTTGTATTTTTAGTAGAGATGGTTTAGCCATGTTGGACAGGCTGGTCTTGAATTCCTGACCTCATGTGATCCACCCACCTCAGCCTCCCAAAGTGCTGGGATTACAGGCGTGAGCCACCATGCCTGGCCATGAGGGCCTTTTTATTTATTTTTTTTGTATTTTTAGTAGAGATGGGGTTTCATCGTGTGAGCCAGGATAGTCTCGATCTCCTGACCTCGTGATCTGCCCACCTCGGCCTCCCAAAGTGCTGGGATTACAGGCATGAGCCACCGTGTCTGGCCACAAGGGCCTTTTTAAAGGCCATTTCTGTTGGCAACATACGGCCCTTGCATCTTTTCCAAAACTAGGTTGATAACTAGAACAAAATAAATCCTATAATTTGAAGAGAAACATAAGCACAAATAAATAGGCCAAAGCCGTTGCTTTATTCTAATATAGTTTTTTAAAAATAGACTTCTAGAAATGATTGTGTCACTCAACTTGTGCGTCATTTTTTAAGAAGAGCCTAAGGGGCCAGGTGCAGTGGCTCACACCTGTAATCCCAGTGCTTTGGGAGGCCGAGGCGGGTGGATCATGAGGTCAGGAGGTCGAAACCATCCTGGCTAACACGGTGAAACCCCGTCTCTACTAAAAAATAGAAAAAATTAGCCAGGCGTGGTGGTGGGCGCCTGTAGTCCCAGCTACTCAGGAAGTTGAGGCAGGAGAATGGTGTGAACCTGGGAGGCGGAGCTTGCAGTGAGCCAAGATCATGCCACTGCACTCCAGCCTGGGCGACGGAGCAAGACTCCATCTCAAAAAAAAAAAGAAGAGCCTAAGGGTCACCATCACACTGCTTGCTGTTTTGTTTTAAACTACCACATGTGCACTAATAAAATGCTGTTAATACCAGCAGTGCTACAAAAGCTCGTCTTAACTGTTGCTCAGAAATCATTCTGCTTTCCAAATTGATTCTTTTTTTTAAAGTCATGTTTATTGTGGTATAATTTTCACACAGTAAAATTCACCCCTCTTACAGTGTACACTTCTACGAGTTTTGACAAATCATGTAATCATGTAACCACCACTAATACCGAATAGTTTGATCACCCCCCAAAATTCCCTCTTTTATTTTATTTTATTTTATTGAGATGGAGTTTTGCTCTTGTTGTCCAGGCTGTAGTGCAATGGCACGATCTTGGCTCACTGCAACCTCTGCCTCCCGTATTCAAGCGATTCTCCTGCCTCAGCTTCCCGAGTAGCGGGGATTACTGGCACCCACCACCATGCCCAGCTAATTTTTGTATTTTTAGTAGAGATGAGGTTTCGCCATGTGGGCCAGGCTGGTCTCGAACTTCTGATCTCAGGTGATCCGCCCACCTTGGCCTCCAAAAGTCCTGGGATTACAGGCGTGAGCCACCGCACCCGGCCCCTTATATTCATCCCTTTCCTCTACTGCCAATCCCTGGCAACCACTGTGTCCATATAGTTTTGCCTTTTCCAGAATAGTATATAAATGGAAGCATGCTCATGATTCATTCTTTGTCTGGAGAAAACTTAGTTCCTCAAAGCAAACATATCATCACCTTCTTATGTTTTCAGGAAGGAAAAATGACCATTTTACTTATGGCCAATGCTGCCCAAGTTTTCCTGGTTACCTTAGGTTTGGATTGTATACATTCTTTGCACAGCCCATTCCGTCTTGTTCATGTACCTAGCATTAATGATCTGGAGTACATCAGAGGTGGCCATTCTCTGAGGGTATTTTAGATTTATAGGTCATTCAATACTGGGTCTGACCAACAGTTTTAGCAACTCAGAATTAAGTATTTTCTGAAACTTCCTATTAGGAAAATCCCCCCTTCTTAAACAGTGACGTTAATACAAATAGCTTTCAATAAAATATTAACTAGAATAGGCATATAAGTTTTTTATCTGATAGCCAGTGTGAGAACTGTCATCTTTTATACTTTTCCAAAAGAAGTAGGGTGACAGGTAGGAAGAAAACTAATGCTGCCACATAGAATTCTGCCCAGTAGAACACCATCATAGAAATGTATACAGCTGGGCTAGGCATGGTGGCTCATGCCTGTAATCCCAGCACTTTCAGAGGCTGAGGCCACAGGACTGCTTGTGAACCCAGGAGTTTGAGACCAGCCTGGCAACATAGTGAGACCTCTGTCTCTACAAAAATTTTTTTTTTTTTTTTTGGAGACAGAGTCAGAGTCTCATTCTGTTGCCCAGGCTGGAGTGCTGTGGCACAATCTCGGCTCACTGCAACCTCCACCTCCTGGGGTTCAAGTGATTCTTGTGCCTGTGCCTCCCGAGTAGCTGGGACTGCAGATGTGCACCACCACACCCTGGCTAATTTTTGTATTTTTTAGTAGAGACAGGGTTTTGCCATGTTGGCCAGGTTGGTCTCAAACTCCTGACCTCAAGTGATCTACCTATCTCAGCCTCCCAAAGTGCTGGGATTACAGGTGTGAGCCACCACACCTGGCCTACAAAAAAATTTTTTTAAAATAAAAAAAAAAAAAAAAAAGAAGTATACATAGCTTTCTGTCTGAGATGTTTGAGATACATAAATATTAGAAGGAAGACATTTAAAAGTCATAGTTTATGTATCTAAGTACCATTATCTGATGGTACTTTTGATATTCCTATAGCTATCCTGTAATTGTTCTCTTAATCCTGTTTGAAGATAATAAAAATAGTATCATATACTAACTTATAAAAACTAAAGAGAAACCCAAGGAAGATGAACAGTGTAGTTATCTATGTTTATTAATCTTGGAATGTTTTATGAGTTAGAGATTTACATATTAAAAGTTCTCTTATAGACCTGGTTTATTATCTTTGACATGCCAATGATGTTTTCAGATGCAAGGAAATATACCAAGTTACAAATAGAAGGGATCTTTTCGTTTGTTCTGATTGATTTATTGAAATTTATGGAGCTTAAAAATTGCGGGACCTTTTTTTTAAGGCTATGAAAATGATTCTGTAGAAGACCTGAAGGAGGTGACTTCAATATCTTCACGGAAGAGAGGTAAAAGAAGATACTTCTGGGAGTATAGTGAACAACTTACACCATCACAGCAAGAGAGGATGCTGAGACCATCTGAGTGGAACCGAGATACTTTGCCAAGTAATATGTATCAGAAAAATGGCTTACATCATGGTAAGAGGGGATTGCAGTCAGATATTTAGTGTCACTTTAATTAAGTTGAGCTACTAATCCATAATGCTTACTCCGTGTACCTAGGCATTCAACCCTTCCTAGCAAACTGGAGATGGGGACTGTAGAGCTGCTACGTTTGCATGACTACTCTTCATCACTCACAAATAGCTTTTACCAGTGTTGAGTCCTCACTTAAGCGGACAGGAAGGACTGTGTAAACATTATTTCATTTCTAGTCCCTTCTTAATCTACCTACCCCATCCAGGAAATGACCAGGAGGCTGCTGGTTTCTGACCTGTCACAGTTGGTATAACCAGAAGGGTTGAGGAGAAAGTGAACGGGCTCTCTTGCATTCTTGTCTAATCCCCAGATGTAAATGGGGGGACTGGAATTCAAATGGTAATGGGGATAAAAGGGCAAGGAAAGAAAAGAAAGGGGAGGATGGTTATGGAGAAAAGGAGTAGTAGAGAAGAGTTGAATACCTGTAGTAGGAATCAGAAGTTTATAATCTTAGGTAGGTCAGGCCGTGTGCTGCAGCTCATGCTTGTAATCCTAGCACTTTGGGAGGCTGAGACGGGAGGATCACTTGAGTCCAGGAGTTAGAGTCTGCAATGAATTGTGATTATGCCACTGCACTCCATCCTGGGCGATAGAGTGAGACCCTGTCTCTAAAAAAATTTTAAAAATGACAGTCTTAGATAGGTCATATTTTTTATTGTGAACTCAGGAAGCTGTGATTAAGTAGAATTTATTCTACACAAATGTTATTTTTAAATCCATAGTTTCTAGTTCTTCTGCTCTGAATAAAAAAAATTAATACAAAGTCTTTACTGAAAAAAGTGGGGAGGGGAACTACTAGTAAGTGTGATGGTCAGTAAACAGGTTATTCACTCATTGTACAGATGTGAGTTGCTAAGGATTTTTGGGGACAAGAATTCATCTGATGTATGTTTGTGCCTCATTTTCCTTTTCCACTAGCAACCAGGTCTACTATATTGTCGCTCAGTAAATAATTACCAAGTTTTTGCCTTCAGATAAGTTTTCTACTAGAAATGAAACATTAAGTCCAGTCAGTAATCCCAAGTAGCACATGAGTACTAGGAAAGTTGTAGGAGTTCAGAGGACAGAGCCATCCTTTTTGCCTGGAGTGATAGACCAAGACCCCTTGAATCTTCTATAATGTTATTTATCAAAGCAACAAAAGAAGAGCTTTTAAACAAGGTTATGCTTACTTGTTGGATTTTCAAGTTCAATACAAAAATGTGTATGTCTGACAATTTTCAGACATAGCATCAGAAACATCTTGGTTTGGGTAAAATCTCCAAGCTCTCTTCTGACTATATATTATACCTTAGTCCTGATTTTGGTGTTTAGTTGAACTCATACTCATCCTGAGATTTGAGATGCTTAGTATGCCATGCAAATAATGAAGAATCTGTCATGCTGGGACTAGAAGCCTAGGGTAGGGAAGAACTTGGAAAAAGTTAGAACTCTGCCATATCACCCCCATTTCCTGCAGCCACAAGATGGGAAGGAGAGGAGGCCAGCTCTTCTAGGACAGATTGTTAAACATGCCAAGACTTCTGAGAAGAAAAGGTAGTGGTGGGAAGTCGTTAAAAATGTGGCCGTGAAAAATGTGTCTCCTGTTAATTAAAGTGATCTAACTTAAACTTCTTTTAAAATGTTCATAGGAAAATATGCAGTAAAGAAGTCACGGAGAACTGATGTAGAAGACCTGACTCCAAATCCTAAAAAACTCCTCCAGATAGGCAATGAACTTCGGAAACTGAATAAGGTGATTAGTGACCTGACTCCAGTCAGTGAGCTTCCCTTAACAGCCCGACCAAGGTCAAGGAAGGAAAAAAATAAGCTGGCTTCCAGGTAAATGCTAATAATGTTCACTCATGTGAAGAAAGTTTAGAGGTGAGGTTAGGCCCTAAGTGAGTTTTTATAGAAGGACAACAAAGAAATTGTATTTTTCTTTTATAAATACTACAATGAGAATATTATAATTTTTCTTTTGAAAGTAGAAGACGATATTTTTGTTTTATGGAAAAAGTTTTTAAGAGGGGAGAGATGAATGGACTCTGGTACATTATGTTGTCGTATAACAATAAAAAATTTTTTTATAGCTTTATTTTTTGTTTGCTTTTTTAGTAAGTCAGAGTTATTGAGCTATAACTTACAGTAAAATGTATACCTTTTAATGTATACTTTTATGAGTTTTGACAAACATATCCAATCATACAACCACCACCACAATCAAGATATTGAACATTTTCATCATCTTAAAAAGTTTCCTTATGTCTCTTTGTAAAAGCAAACCCCTTCTTGCACCCATCGCCCCTCAAAACTACTGATCTATTTTCTGTCTCCATAGTTTTGCCTTTTCCAGAATGTCATGTACATGGAATATACTGTATGTATGCAGCCTTTGATTGAACCTGTCTTCCTTTTTTTTTTGAGACAGGGTCTCACTCTGTCACACAGGCAGTGGCCTGATCTCAGCTCACTGCAACCTCTGCCTCCAGGGCTCAAGGGATCTTCCCGCCTCAGCCCCCTAAGTAGCTGGGATTATAGATGTGACCCACCATGCCCAGCTAATTTTTGTATTTTTTTGTAGAGATGGTGTTTCACCATGTTGCCCAGGCCTCCCAAAGTGCTGGGATTACAGGCGTGAGCCACTGCGCCCAGCTGAATCTGTATTCTTTCACTCAACATGACACATTTGAGATTCATCCATATTGTTGCCTGGAGTAATAATTTGTTCCTTTTGGTTGCTGAGTTGTATTCCTTTGGGTGGGGATATACTACAGTTTATCCATTCACCAGTTGAAGGGCATTTGGGTTGCCTCCAGTTTTTGGCAATTATGAATAAAACCACCATCAACGTTCACTTACAAATGTTTGTGTGAATATATTTCCATTTCTCTTAGATAAATATCCAAGCATGTATGTTTTTAAGAAACTGCCAAACTATTTTCCAAAGTAGCTGTATGTACTGTTTTACATTCCTGCTAGCAACACATGAGGGTTCCACTTGCTTCACATTCTGTACAACTTTTGGTATTATCAGTTTTTGTTTTTTTTTTTTTTTTTTAGCCACTTTAATAGGTGTGTGCTGATATAGCTTTATTTTTAAATGTGTGCTAAATTTTAAAAAATCAATTTGCATAAATGATTATGTTGTGTCTTCTGGTAACTCAGTTATTTGATAAACGTCAGTAGGCAGCGGTTTTGGATTGCTATTAGAAAATGAAAGATGAATATTCACTTAAGAAAGCAGCTGGGCATGGTGCCTCATGCCTATAATCCCAGCACTTTAGGAGGCCAAAAAGGGAAGATCACTTGCAGCTAGGAGTTGGAGAGTAGCTTGGGCAACATAGACCCCTTCTCCATAATTAAAAATAATAAAATTAAGAAAAAGAAAGTGAACTAACTGCTCCTTCCTTTCACAGAGCTTGTCGGTTAAAGAAGAAAGCCCAGTATGAAGCTAATAAAGTGAAATTATGGGGCCTCAACACAGAATATGGTAAACCTAAAGTTTTAAGAAGTTGATTAACCACCTATTGATTTGCTGACCACTCTCTCTTTTCTTTGGTTTGTGATTTGCTTTTGCTGTATTCTGCATAGTTTTTGGCTAGCCTCCTATTTGTTTATCTGTTCAGTAAACCACATGCTCGCTTTCCTTCAGTCTTGTCCTCCTCTTAATATAAGTTTCTGTACTGGTGACTTCCCAATCCACATCTCATCTTTACACTAACAAGCTGATCCACATTGTGACCATGATAGTTTATTTTTTTTCTGTAAAAGATGTGGAAAGTTTTACTAGTAAATTAAGAATAGGCAGCAAAAACAACCTGCACTTCTCGAAAGATCATAATAATTTCTTCTATTTTATAATTGTGTTACTGGATTAGCCAGTTTTGTTGACTGATTTTAATATTTTCCCTAAATTGAATAATGATATTTTAGGCTTTGTATGAATAATTTAGGCCTGTGTTTTTCAGATTTGATTGCTCATTGGAATTGTCTGTGTATTTGGTTAAAATACACATTTCTAGGCTTCTCTGCAGATCTTCTGAATTAGATTGTATGCAAGTAGAACTCAAGAATCCATATTTTTAACACTTCTCAGATCATTTCTCTTTTTGTGTGTGTGAGACAGTATCTTACTCTGTTGCCCGGGCTAGAGTGCAGTAGTGTGATCACAGCTCACTGCAGCCTCTACCTTCTGGGCTCAGGTGATCCTCCCACTGCAGCCTCCCGGGTATCTGGGAATACAGGAGTGCGCTACCATGCCTGGGTAATTTTTGGCATTTTTCATAGAGGTGGGGTTTCTACTGTGTTGCCCAGGCTGGTCCCAATTTCGTGGGCTCAAGCAATCTGCCCACCTCAACCTGCCGAAGTGCTGGGATTACAGGCATGAGCCACTTGGGATTACAGGCATGAGCCGCTGCACCCAGCCAAGATTATTCTTTTTTATTTTTTCTTTTTTTTGAGACGGAGTCTCGCCCTGTTGCCCAGGCTGGAGTGCAGTGGTGCGATCTCGGCTCACTGCAACCTCTGCTTCCCAGGTTCAGGCAGTTCTCCTGCCTCAGTCTCCCGAATAGCTGGGACTATAGGCCCACGCACTGCACCTGGCTAATTTTTGTATTTTTAGTAGAGACAGGGTTTCACCACGTTGGCAAGGCTGGTTTCGAACTCCTGACCTCAGGTGATCCACCTGCCTTGACCTCCCAAAGTGCTGAGATTACAAGTATGAACCACTGCACCCGGGCCCAAGATTATTCTTAATGGAACCATTCTAGCACTTATTCAGGAACTACTGGCTTTGATCTAAACCAAAGTGCTTCTCAGCATTTCACATTGTAGCACATGTAGAAAATTATCATCTCTGAGGCATCATGGAATATAACAAGAGTAGGCTGCTCATGGGATGAGGTCCCCGTGAGCTGAGGGGATAATTATCTTACACATCTAGAACCCTTTTACAGCACTTCAGGGGTATGGGAAGCTCTGGTTTTGATCTTCTGTGATAAGAACACCTCCTTTCTCCCTTATTTTGTTTAAGCCTGATGTTTTAATAGTTAGTGTATTCCTTTGCCTCAAAAATTGTCCTCTTCAATATGTAGTTCTTTTGGGCAAGTTGAATCTGAAAGTGAAACAGTATGAACAATGACCAATTTGTTTCTAGAGGTTTTCTTAAGTTTAGCATGTCTGGCACATAGGTGTTCAATAAACTGCAGTTTTTCTTAATCCTTTATCTTGATTATTTTGTTTCCTTTGGTGAGGGCAGAAAAAGAATTTCCAACTGTAAAGTTTTCAACTTATGAAATGAACTTGTGTTTTATTTAATAGCCACTCAGTAAATGAATTAGATAAAATAATTGTTGGTGTGTTGAAATGCAAAGCTATCCATTTTCCTATTGTTCTTTCTTACTATTGAAACATTTTGGCCTTGAGCTCTGTTAGTGGTGCCCTGGCCTCCTCCTAGATATCTGGAAGTCACTCTGTTACTTCTTTGTGGAACACTTATTATCCATTACCTATCAGCCCAATAGTTTCTAGAATTTGTGATTTACAATTTGAAAAATATTTTGAGACTTGAGAATATAGGCTTACCAACTTTATATTTTGCCAAGTGAGAACATTAAAAAGAACATCATCTACTATTACTATAATTTCATATAAGGAAGGATATTTTAGTATTAAAAATTTGAGAAGGGCATAATCTCATAATAGAAAATAAATTTAGCTTTATGAAAAATGTACTCTGTTGTCTTTATCATTTTTAATATGTCATGAACTGGCATTGTTCCAGGGACTAGCTTCAGGGGCCCACTATACTACTCATCTCATCCTATCCCACCAAACTTCCTTCTATTGATTCCTCCTGACAAAGCTCACTGGAGACTGCTGTGTGAATCCTGTGGAAACTTGTTGACTCAGAATGAGAAATAGAACTGTTAGCTCTTCACCCTGACTGACGTATTTTGTCCCTAAGGAAAGCTATATGGAAACATTAAAACCAGAAAATCCCTTGATGAATATGGCATCAGAGGAGGAGGATCTGTTTATGAGTTGAATGTTTGAACTCAATTTCTGAGAGCCAGGTGCTTCTATTTCCTAAACCAGAGGTTTGCGGTAGCATGAGAGCCCTTTCCCTTTTCTCTCCCTGCCCCGTAATGTGCTTGGACACTGTCAAGGCTTGAGAAGAACTATTCTGCTCAGTTTTACTTTAGATTTTATAGTGTTTTCTCTTTTTCTTTTCTTTTTTTTTTTGTCTTTGAGACAGAGTTTCACTCTTGTTGCCGGGCTGGAGTGCAGTGGCGCGATCTCGGCTCACCGCAACCTCCGCCTCCTGGGTTCAAGCGATTCTCTTGCCTCAAGCCTCCCGAGTAGCTAGGATTACAGGCATGCACCACTATGCCTGGCTAATTTTGTATTTTTAGTAGAGACAGGGTTTCTTCATGTTGGTCAGGCTGGTGTCGAAGTCCCGACCTCAGGTAATCTGCCTGCCTCGGCCTCCCAAAGTGCTGGGATTACAGGCATGAGCCACTGTGTCCACCGTGTTTTCTCTTTTAAAAGTAACTTTATTTACTTTTAACCTGTTGAATATGGGAGAACCCCATTGTTTTCCCTAAGTCTAGCCTTTATGCAAATATCCTTGAGTAAGTAGTCTTCTCTTTCAATTATTCATGGAGAAGAAACACAGATTTTTTTGTTTCAAGTGATATAGGAGGTTAGCTGTACTTTCCTTGTTCTAGTGACACATTTTACATATATTGGCCCTGAATGTAGTTTTGTTTTGTTTTGGTTTGTTTTTTTTGAGACGGAGTCTCGCTCTGTTGCCCAAGCTGGAGTGCAGTGGTGCAATCTCAGCTCACTGCAAGCTCCGCCTCCCAGATTCATGCCATTCTCATGCCTCAGCCTCCCAAGTAGCTGGGACTACAGGCGCCTGCCACCACCCGCAGCTAATTTTTTTTTGTATTTTTAGTAGAGACGGGGTTTCACCGTGTTAGCCAGGATGGTCTTGATCTCCTGACCCCGTGATCCGCCTGCCTCAGCCTCCCAAAGTGCTGGGATTACAGGCATGAACCACCGCGCCCGGCCCCTGAATGTAGTTTTAAATTGTCCCTCTCACTTTCCTTTTCAACTGCAGTTTAGATTGGCCCCTTCTCAGTATTGCTAGATGAAAAATAACAAATCACTGGTTTTTACACCAGGCATTGTGGCATGCTTCTGTAATCCCAGTTACTCAGGAGGCTGAGGTGGGAGGATTGTTTGAGACCAGGCTGGATGATAGAGAAATACCCCATCTCTTTAAAAACAGAACAAAAACCTCAAATCACCAAGGCAGTCTCTGAAGAGGTAGACATTAATTTCAGACTGTAGGAATTCTGTGTGCTGAAATAAAAAATGTGTTTTCCTCACAGCTTTACCGAGGTATAATTGAAGTACAGTACCTCTACACATTGGTTTACATATACGCATACATATGTGAAACAATCAAGATAATGAATATTTCCATTACCTCCAAAAGATTCCTAGTGCCCCTTTGTAAGTCATTCTGCTCTCCACTCCTATCCCTGGATAGCCTCAATCTGCTTTCTGTCACTATAGAGTAATTTACATTTTTCTAAGATCTTACATTAATGGAATCACAATATGTTTACATTTTTGCCTGGCTACTTTCACTCAGCATAATTATTTAAAAATTCCTCCATGTTGTTACCTGTATCAATAGTTAGATCCTTTTTATTGCTAACTAGTATTTCATTGTATGGATGTACTACAATTTGTTTATCTCTTCACCTTTTGATGGATACTTAGGTTGTTTCAAGTTTTTGGCTATAACCACGGGGCTGTGAGTATTTGTGTATAAGTATTTGGGTAGACATATGTTTTAATTTCTCTTGGTTAAATACCTAGATGTAGAATGATTGATTCATAAGATAAGTGTATATTTACTTTTATAAGAAACTGCTAAACTGTTTTACAAACTGACTGTGCCGTTTTGCATTCTTAAAAACAGTGTAGGAGGGTTCTAGTTGGTCCACAGCCTTGCCAACACATGGCAGGGCCTATCTTCTTATTTTTACAAATCTAATAGGTGTGTGATGGTATCTCATTGTGGTCTTAACTTTTCATTTCTCTGATTAATAACATTGAGCCTCTTTCCTGTGCTTATTGGCTGTTCATATGTTTTCTTTTGTGAAGTGTCTGTTCAAATATTTTGCCATTTAAAAAAATTGGTTTCTCTTCTAAAGGTTCTTTATTCTAGGCCGGTCTCAGTGGCTCATACCTGTAATCTTAGCACTTTGGGAGGCTGAGATGGGTCGATCACCTGAGGTCAGGAGTTCGAGACCAGCCTGGCCAGCATAGTGAAATCCCGTCTCTACTAAAAATACAAAAAATTAGCCAGGCTTGGTGGTGAGCACCTGTAATCCTAGGTACTCGTGAGGCTGAGGGAGGAGAATCACTTGAACCCGGGAGGTGTGGTTGCAGTGAGCTGAGATTGTGCCATTGCACTCCAGCCTGGGCAACAAGAGTGAAACTGTCTCAAAAAAAAAAAAAAAAAAAAGTAAGTAAATAAATAAATGTTCTTTATTCTGGATATAAGTTCTTTGGCTTGGCTTTTTGCTTTCCTCATTGGCATCTTTTCCTTTCCTTTTCCTTTTTCTTTTCCTTTTCGCCTTCCCTCCCCTCCCCCTCCCCTCCCCTCCCCCCTCCCCTCCCCCCTCCCCTCCCCCTCCCCTCCCCCTCCCCTCCCCCTCCCCTCCCCCTCCCCTCCCCCTCCCCTCCCCCTCCCCTCCCCCTCCCCTCCCCCCTCCCCTCCCCCTCCCCTCCCCCCTCCCCTCCCCCTCCCCTCCCCCTCCCCTCCCCCCTCCCCTCCCCTCCCCTCCCCTCCCCTCCCCCCTCCCCTCCCCTCCCCTCCCCCCTCCCCTCCCCTCTCCCCTCCCCTCCCCTCCCCCCTCCCCTCCCCTCCCCCTCCCCTCCACTCCCCCCTCTTTCTCTTTCTCTCCCTCTCCTCTCCTCCCCTCCCCTCCCTCTCCTTCCATCTTTCTATCTTTTTTATCTTTCCTCGCTCTGTTGTCCAGGCTGGAGTCCAATGGTGCGATCTCAGCTCACTGCAACCTCTGCCTCCCAGGTTCAAGCGATTCTCGTGCCTCAGCCTCCCAAGTAGCTGGGATTACAGGCATGCACCACCACACCCAACTGTTTTTTTTTTTTTTTTTTTTTTTTGAGACAAAGTCTCAGTCTGTTGCCCAGGCTGGAGTGCAGTGGTGCGATCTCGGCTCACTGCAAGCTCCGCCTCCCAGGTTCACGCCATTCTCCTGCCTCAGCCTCCCAGGTGGCTGGGACTACAGGCGCCTGCCACCACGCCCAGCTAATTTTTTTGTATTTTTAGTAGAGACAGGGTTTCACCATGTTAGCCAGGATGGTCTCGATCTCCTCACCTTATGATCCGCCTGCCTCGGCCTCCCAAAGTGCTGGGATTACAGGTGTGAGCCAGGACGCCTGGCCTGATTTTTGTAATTTTAGTAGAGACAGGGTTATGCCATGTTGGCCAGGCTGGTTTCGAACTCCTGGCCTCAAGTGATCCACTTGCCTCGGCCTCCCAAAGTGCTGGGTGGGATTACAGGCATGAGCCACCATGCCTGGCCCTCATTGGCATCTTTCAAAGATCAAACATTTTTAATTTTGATGAATCAATTTGTCAGTTTTTTTTATATTTCATGATGTTTTGTGTTGTAAGAAACCTTTGCCAACTCCAGCATTTACAAATCTTTTCTTTTATTTTTATTTTCTTAGCATTTACATAGTTTTAGGTTTTGCATTTAGGCTTATGATCTGTTTTAGGTCAATTTTTGCATATGGTATAAGGTAAAAGATGATGTTCATATTTTCCCATATAAATATCTGGTTGATCAAGCATCATACATTGAAAAGACTTTCCCTTCCCCATTGAATTGTTTTTGCACCTTTGTTCAGTCAATAGACCATATATTTATGGGTTTACTTCTAGATATTGTATTCTGTTTCGTTGATACATTTATCTTCCTTTATGTGGATACAAAACTTTTTTTTTTTTTTTTAAATAGAGATGGGGCTGGACGTGGTGGCTTATGCCTGTAATCCTAGCACTTTGGGAGGTCAATTGGGAGGATCGCTTGAGGCCAAGAATTCAAGATGAACCTGGCTAACATAGTGAGACCCCTGTCTCTATTTAAATTATTTTTAAAAAAGAAAAAAAGATTAAAAAAAAACATAGATGAGGTCTCGCTGTCTTGCCTCGAACTCCTGGGCTCAAGTGATCATCCCATCTTGGCCTCACAAAGAGCTGGGATTACAGGCATGAGCCATTGTGGGGTCTTGATCACTGTACAGAACTGTCTTGATTACTGTAAATCTCTAAGTCAGGTAGGGCTAGTTCTTGTTAGACCTCCAATTTTGCTCTTTTTGTTTAAATCTGTTTTGGCTATTACAGGTCTTTTGCATGTCTATATAGATTTTCAAATTACTTTATCCCCTTTTACAGAAAAGCTTACTGGAATTTTAATTGGGATTGCTTTGAATCTTTACATCTATTTGGAGAGAATTACTATCTTAAAATGGAGTTTTCCGATCCATGGACCTGGTATCTCTCTCTATCTAGCTAAGTCTTCTTTAGTTTCTCTCTGTCATCTTTTACGGTGTTCAGTGTAGAGTGCTCAAACATCTTTTATTAGATGTAGTCCTGAGTATTTTATGTTTTTTAGTGCTTCTGTAAATGGAATTGCTTTTGAAATTTTGAGTTCTTTGGTATTAATATATAAAACATATTTTTGTGTATTACTCTTGGTTCCAGTAGTAGGTATGTAGATTCCCTGGGATTTTCTGCTGACACAGTCATCATCTGCAAATAGGAATGGTTTTATTTATTCCTTTCTGATCTTTATGGCTTTTGTTTTTCTGCCTTATCAAAATGTCTAGAACAGCCACGATATCAAATAGAGTGGTGATTGCCTTGTTTACAATCTCAGAGGAAACCTTTTATCTTTAGGTATGATGTTTGTGTTGTGCTTTTTTGTAGATGAGATGCCCTTTATCATTTTGAGAAAATTTCCTTCTATTTCTAGTTTTGTTTATTATGAATGGGTGTTGATGATTTTTTTGCATCTATTGGAACAATCATGTATTGTTCTCTTTTATTCTGTTAATACAGCACATATTCACCTGTTAAAGTGGCAAATTACATTTGTTAATATTTGGATGTTAAGCCAACCTTGCATTCTTGGAATAAACGCTACTTGGTTATGATATATCTTCCTTTTTATATTGGAATCTATTGCTAATATTTCATATTATTCTATTCTAATATGTTGGATTCCATTGTTAATGCTTTGTTAAGGATTTTGTGTCTACATTCAGGAGGGATATTGGTCTATGATTTTTATTTTCTTTTTTTATAAGGTTTTAGTACTAGGGCTATACTGGCCTTATAGAATTAATTGGACCATGATCTCTCTTTCTTTTTTGTTTGACAAAGTTTTATAAGATCAATTTTATTTCTTCATTGTATCTATGATAGAATTTGCTATTAAAACCTTCTGGGTTCTTTTTTTGGGGAAGATATTTGGTAATTTCAGTTCTTTTACTAGAAAAAGCTATTCAGATGCTTTATTTCTTCTTGTATGGGTTTTCTTTTTCTTTCTTTCTTTTTTTTTTTTGAGACAGTGTCTCACTCTGTTGCTCAGGCTGGAGTGCAGTGGCACGATCTCAGCTCACTGCAACCTCTGCCTCCCGGGTTCAAGCAATTCTCATGCCTCAGTCTCCTGAGTAGCTGGGATTACAGGCATGCACCACCATGCCTGGCTAATTATTTTTATTTTTAGTATAGGTGGGGTTTCACTGTGTTGGCCAGGCTGGTCTGGAATGCCTGGCCTCAAGTGATCTACCCATCTCGGCCTCCCAAAGTGCTGGGATTACAGATGTGAGCCACCGTGCCTGAGCCTCTTCTTTTTTTTTTTTTTTTGAGATGGAGTCTTGCTTGTTGCCCAGGCTGGAGTGCAGTGGTACAATCACAGCTCACCATAACCTCCGCCTCCCAGGTTCAAGCGACTTTCTTGCCTCAGCCTCCTGAGTAGGTGGGATTACGGGCACCTGCCACCAAGCCCAGCTAATTTTTATATTTTATTAGAGATGGGGTTGTGTCATGTTGGCTAGGCTGGTCTTGAACTTCTGACCTCGGGTGATCCACCCGCCTCGGCCTCCCAAAGTACTGGGATTACAGGCATGAGCCACCGCGCCTGGCCTTCCTGGCTTCTTATGTGGATTTTAAATTGTGTTTTCAAGAAATTTGTTCATTTCACCCAAATTGTTAAATTTGTTAGCACCATATTTTCTTATTATCCTTTTAATATCTGTAGATTCTAAAGTGATAACACCTTTTTCGTTACAGATATGAGTGATTGGTGTTGTCTCTTATTTTTCATGATGGATCTACCTGGGTAGGGGGTTGTCAGTGTTGTTGATCATTTCAAAGAACCAGCTTTTGGCTTTGTTAATTTTCCTTATGTGTATTTGTTTTCTGTTACATACATTTCTGCTCTTTATTATTTCCCTCCTTTACTTACTTTGAGTTAACTTGCTTTTTTTTTTGAGATGGAGTCTTGCTCTGTCATCCAGGCTGGAGTACAGTGGCACAGTCTCGGCTCACTGCAAGCTCCGCCTCCTGAGTTCAGGCTATTCTCCTGCCTCAGCCTCCTGAGTAGCTGGGACTACAGGCACCCGCCACCACTCCCAACTAATTTTTTGTATTTTTAATAGAGACAGAGTTTCACCACGTTAGCCAGGATGGTCTCTATCTCCTGACCCCGTGATCCGCCAGCCTTGGCCTCCCAAAGTGCTGGGATTACAGGTGTGAGCCACTGCGCCCAGCCTTAACTTGCTTTTTGTTCTGTTTTGTTTTAAAGCTTTTCAAGGTGGGGAAATCTGTTTTTAAAGCTTTTGTTTTTGAGGGACTTGGTTTGATTTATTTAATAAACATTTACTAAGGTCCTGTGATTCGATATAGCAGGCACTATCAGGTCTTAAAGCAATGAAGACAAGTAGGGCAAGTTGCTTATAGGATAGTGGGCATCAATGCATGTCTACAGTGTGTTGTCTTTTTTCCTTGCCGTTTTTTTTAGTTGGAGATGGGGTCTCACTGTGGTACCTAGGCTGGAGCACAGCGGCTATTCACAGTCACCATCCTAGCTGCCTGCAACTCCTGGGCTAAAGCCATTCTCCTGCCTCAGCCTCCCAAGTAGCTGGGACTGCAGGTGCACACCACCACACCTGGCTACAGTGTGTTATCAAAAGTGCATACCCAGTAATCTTGAGGGTTTTGTTGTTGTTGTTGTTTGCTGCTATTGTTGTTGTTGTTTTTTGAGATGGAGTCTTGCTCTGTTCGCCCAGGCTGGAGTGCAGTGGCAAGATCTTGGCTCACTGCAACCTCCACCTCCTGGGTTCAGGTAATTCTCCTTCCTCAGCCTCTGGAATAGCTGTCACTATAGGCACATGCCACCACACCTGGCTAATTTTCGTGGTTTTATTAGACACAGGGTTTCACCATTTGGCCAGGCTGGTCTCGAACTCCTGACCTCATGCAATCCACCTGCCTTGGTCTCCCAAAGTGTTGAGATTACAGGCGTGAGTCACTGCGCCTGGCTAATCTTGAGATATTTTTTAAAAACAAGTGCCACATCATTTGAAATTAGTCTCTTTGTATAGGAGCTGCTTATAATCATCACTGCTTAATGCTTTCTTACACATTCTCCATTTCTTAATTATCTGTTATTACATAATTAGAAGGAAGGTCTTTCATGGTAGTGACATATTCCAAGTGTTTTGTTCTGTCTTACAGATAATTTATTGTTTGTAATCAACTCCATCAAGCAAGAGATTGTAAACCGGGTACAGAATCCAAGAGATGAGAGAGGACCCAACATGGGGCAGAAGCTTGAAATCCTCATTAAAGATACTCTCGGTAAGAAGAATATGAGATAAATTCATAACAATTAATAACATGTATAAGATGTATGATTTAAGGGGATATTAAAAGTTCTTTTAGTTTAAGGAAAAACTCAAGTGCTCTCATTGTAATTACTCTCCTTTATGAGTAATTTTATCTTTTGAGATTTAGTGTTCATAAACATGTGCTGCAGGTGACCACAACTTGTAATTTAGACTTAATCATGAAACTATTTTAACATTTAAGAAAAACAAACTTCTAGCAACTTTAACCTTTCATGGAGGACAAAAGGTCCCAGAGCTGTCAAGCCTGCAGTTTGCACTTTAGTGTAGAGATTCTTACTTGTTTTACTTAGTAATGCATTTCACAGGATTCCCACAAACTTGGCTCTCTGGTTTCCCATCCCTGAACAGATTGCACAATGTGGGGAGGATCAGAGAGGCAGGGATCTAGACGTCAGGCCAACTGAGAGCCAACAGGGAAGAGAGAGCTAGCTAGTATAGACATAGACATGAGGACCAGCTCAGCTGCTGTAGGAGAAAGTCACTGACAGACAGTAGCATCCAAGGCATTCAGATGTTTTTCTTGAACAAAAGTATATTTATATTGAAAACAATCAGGTGAAGAGTAGACCCTAAACACCAGTATTTTCCTCAGCAATCACTTACCTCCTGCTTCTGTATGGGTTAATTCTGTGCTTGACTTTTTCTTCAAATGGGTTGATGCTATTTTAATTTTTTATGTGTTCTTTCATAGAATTTCTTTCTTTTCTTTCCTTTTATTTTTAAAAGCATTTTTATTCTTCCTTTATTAGCTACAGGGGGAAATTTAACATTACAAGAAAAAGTTATTTTTACCTTTTTATTTTTTAATGTAAACATCTATATGTTTGGTAAGCTTATGTACTACTCCTTTACACTTGAAAGTCAGTTTTACCAGGTATAAAATCCTCAACTCATATTTTCTTTCCTTGAGTATCTTGAATATGAGTCTCCATTTTCTTTTGGCATAAAGTGTTGCTATAGAAGAGCTAATACTGGCTGGGCGTGGTGGCTCATGCCTGTAATCCCAACACTTCGGGAGGCCAAGGCAGGCGGATCATTTGAGGTCAGGAGTTCGAGACCAGCCTGGCCAACATGGTAATACCCCGTCTCTACTAAAAATACAAAAATTAGCTAGGCGTGGTGGCAGACACCTGTAATCCCAGGTACTTGGGAGGCTGAGGCAGGGGAATCGCTTGAATGCAGGAGGGGTGGAGGTTGCAGTGAGTCAAGATTACACCACTGCACTCTAGCCTGGGTGACAGAGCAAAACTCTGTCTCAAAAAAAAAAAAAAAAAAAAGAAAAGAAAAAAGAAAAGCCAATATTGACTAATTATTTTTTCCTTATAAGTACTTTGCTGTTTTTGCTTAGGTGCCAAAAGGATTTTTTCTTTAAATACCAGTGATTTTGCTAGGTTATATCTTAGAGTTGGTCATTTTTAGTTGACATTTTTATGTTTATACTGTGTTCTTTCAGTAGGTACTTTCAAATGTTTTTAGTGTTTGATCTGTTCCATTGCTGTGCTTTTCTTCTGTAGGGACTCTTATTATCTATAGATTGGCTCTTTTTGGCCCATCTTTAGTATTTGTCTGTCTTTCTTTTCTCTTTTCTTCTTCTTTCTTCTTCTTCTTCTTTTTTTTTTTTTGAGACAGTGTTTTGCTCTGTCACCCAGGCAGTAGTGCAGTGGCACAATCTTAGCTCACTGCAGCCTCCACCTCCCAGGTTCAAGTGATTCTCCTGCCTCAGCCTCCCGAGTAGCTGGGATTACAGGCACCCGCCACCACACCTGGCTAATTTTTGTATTTTTTAGTAGAGGTGGGGTTTCACCATGTTGGCCAGGCTGGTCTCGAACTCCTGACTTAAAATGATCTTCCTGCCTTGTGTCACTTTTTCTTGAATCATTTTTATCTCTTCATTTTTAACATTATTTCTCCTTTTTACCTTCTGTTCCTCTTAAAGCAATATTTGCTGTCATTACTTGCTGATCTTAGGTTCCTTTTAATTTCAGGAATTTTCCCCTGTATTTCTAACTCTTTTCTGAATTCTGTCACCTTATTTCTTAGTTATTCTATTTCTGATTTATGTTCTTTCATGTATCGTGCCATTTTCTTTAATGTCTTTTATTCTCTTTTTTCTTAGAAAAAGTTGTGGGATTCTGACCTTGATACTTCTCTGTTGTTCATATATATATGTGAAATTAGTTCCTCTGAACTTTTAAAAGAAGGTTTGGTTCAGAATAGCTTTTCTTTTTTCACAGAGTCTCCGCTTTTCAGTTAACATTTAAAAACATGGCATCCGGGCATGGTGGCTCACGCCTGTAATCCCAGCACTTTGGGAGGCCGAGGCAGGCAGATCACGAGGTCAGGAGATCGAGACCATCCTGGCTAACATGGTGAAACCCCGTCTCTACTAAAAATACAAAAAAATAGCTGGATGTGGTGGCACGTGCCTGTAGTCCCAGCTACTTGGGAGGCTGAGGCAGGAGAATTGCTTGAACCCAGGAGGCAGAGGTTACAGTGAGCCAAGATTGTGCCACTGCGCTCCGGCTTGGGTGACAGAGCGAGGCTCCTCAAAAGAACAAAACAAAACAAAAAAACATGGCACACCAGGTTTGGTGGCTTTTTCCTGTAATCCCAGTCACTTGGGAGGCTGAGGCAGGAGGATCATGTGAGGTCAAGAGTTCTAGACCAGCCTGGGCAACATGGCAACCCATCTCTGAAACAAAAACAAAAAATGACACCTGGCTTTCTGAGATTTCTTGTTCTGCTCCCCTCCCTCATTTTATTTGGACCATTTCTGTTTCATATCTTTAGTTCCTTTCTTGCTCGATGTTAATTTCAACCCCAGGGTTTTTTGTTTTGTTTTGAGACAGAGTCTCACTCTGTCGCCCAGGCTGGAGTGCAGTGGCGTGATCTTGGCTCCCTGCAGCCTCTGCCTCCCAGGTTCAAGCGATTTTCCTGCCTCAGCCTCCCCAGTAGCTGGGATTACGGGTGCACACCACCATGCCCGGCTGATTTTTGTGTTTTGACTGGAGATGGGGTTTCACCATGTTGGCCAGGCTAGTATCAAACTCCTAACATCAAGTGATCTGCCCGCCTTGGCCTCCCAAAGTATTGGGATTACAGGCCTGAGCCACTGCACCTGGCCAATTTTTTTTTGTTTTATCATGGCTTGCTCCTGTCCTGCAAGAGTCCTGGCTGGTCCATTTTCAGAGTTCACAGAGGTTCAACTGTGGGCCCCTTCACTTCTGACTGTGGGCTCCTTGTACTCACCTTGTATTCAATATTGGGTTGGAGAAAATCCCTCACAGCTTTAGCTGCAGTTCTCAAGTTGACTTCGCTGTACTTGCCAGTGGGTAACCTATTGGCTATTTGGAAATTTTTTTTTGTTCTCAGGTCCATTACTTCCTTTTGGCCCATCCACATAAATATTGATAAGTATTGATAATGCTGTTGCCATACATGTCTTACAGCTTTTGGTAGTTTGGTCCCACCTTCTTGAATGTTCCTAGGGATACCTTATCACTTGTAAATGTTTTCCATGGGTTTATGGTTTTGCCATTTAGTTGCTCTGTTTTTATATGGGGAAATGAAGATTAAAAATCTATGTGGTGGCTGAGCACAGTGGCTCATGCCTGTAATCCCAACACTTTGGGAGGCTGAGGTGGGAGGATCGATTGAGGTCAGGAGTTCAAGACCAGCCTGAACCTGGAAGGTCAAGGCTTCAATGAGCAGGGTGATTGCACCACTGCACTCCAGCCTGGGCAACAGAGTGAGACCCTTTCTCAAAAACAACAATAACAACAACTATACAGCTGTCTTCCCAGAATTTGCCTCTGGACCAGTTTAAATGGGTTGGAGTTTCTTTTTCTTTTTTTTTTTTTTTGAGACAGTCTCCCTCTGTCACCCAGGCTAGAGTGCAGTGGCACTATCTTGACTCACTGCAACCTCCGCCTCCTGGGTTCAAGTGGTTCTTACGCCTCAGCCTCCTGAGTAGCACGTGCCACCATGTGCAGCTAATTTTTGTATTTTTAATGGAGACGGGGTTTCGCCACGTTGGCCAGGCTGGTCTCAAAGTCCTGACCTCGAGTGATCTTCCCACCTCAGCCTCTCAAAGTGCTATAGTCATGAGCCACTGAGCCTAGCTGAGTTTCTTTTTCTTTTCTTTTCTTTTTTTTTTTTTTTTTGAGATGGGGTCTCGCTGTGTCACCCAGAATAGAGTGCAGTGGCACGATCTCGGCTCACTGCAACCTCCGCCTCCCAGGTTCAAGCGATTCTCCTGCCTTAGCCTCCCAAATAGCTGGGACTACAGGCGCACGCCACCGCGCCCAGCTAATTTTTGTATTTTTAGTAGAGCGGGGTTTCATCATCTTGGCCAGGCTGTTCTCAAACTCCTAACCTCGTGATCCACCCACCTCAGCCTCCCAAAGTGCTGGGATTACAGGCGTGAGCCACCGCGCCCAGCCTGAGTTTATTTTTCTTAAAGGTAATTTCTCTGTCAGGTTACAAATTCTTCTGGAGTTAGTTTTGATAATTTATGTATTCCTGAAAAATTACTTCCTCCTGGGCCTCAAATTTATTAAAAGTGGGCAAAGCATTTTCATTTGATTTTTGATTTCTTCTGTATCTGTTGTTAGTATTCCATTTTCATTTCTTATTTTATGTCTGTTCTCCCTTATTTCTTGATTCATTATAGGTTATTCTACTTTCTCCCCCCAAAACCAGCTCTTAACTTACCAGTTCTAATTACTTAAGTTGTTAGATGCTTAATTTTTTTCTTTTTATTCTTTCTTGACCATTCATATAAATAACAGCCTTTGAATTTTCTTCTTAGAGCTACTTTAGCTGATTTAAATTCTGACGTAAGTTCTGATTTGTCATTTTTATTGTTTTCTGAATACTTTGAAATTTTAGGTTTGATTTACTCTTTAACCCAAGAATTCTTTGAGAGAGATTTAAAATTTCCCCCAGCAGGTAGGCATTACTGTTTTCTAGTTGTATTACTGACCTCCAGTTTTTTGTGGATTTATTGAGATTTTCTTGGCTGCCTAATACAAGATTACAATTTTTAATGTTCTGCGGGAGTTTTAAAAGAAGATGTATTTACTATTTTATAATAAGATTCCCACATATTGACTAGGTATTTTTAATTAAGCTTTTTCCTTTTTTTTTTTTTTTTTTGGTGTGGCAGTCCATTTACTCTGTGTAGAACTGAGAAAAGTTCCCAGTAATGTATTTCAGTTTCATCTCATATTTTCTGTGTTTTTGCTTCTGAATGTCAGGATGTTTGAATAGTATTTATTAGTACTAAATCTGCATTATGAATTACAGTTTTTATCATCACGAAGTACACTTCTTGTCTGGTGTTATCACGAATGCAGCTTTCTTATTATATTTGTTTGGTATTGTTTATAATCTTATTTATATTTGTTTGGTATTCCTTTGTCTACTCTTATTTTCAATCCCTCTGAATCATTTTATTTTATTTTATTTATTTATTTATTTTGAGACGGAGTCTGGCTCTGTCCCCCAGGCTGGAGTGCAGTGGCTTGATCTCGGCTCACTGCATGCTCCGCCTCCTGGGCTCACACCATTCTCCTGCCTCCGCCGCCGGAGTAGCTGGGACTACAGGCGCCGGCCACCACACCCGGAGAATTTTTTGTATTTTTACTGGAGACGGGATTTCACCGTGTTAGCCAGGATGGTCTCCATCTCCTGACCTCGTGATCCACCCGCCTCGACCTCCCATAGTGCTGGAATGACAGGCATGAGCCACCGCGCCTGCCTCTGAATCATTTTATATTAGTTACATCTTTTTTTTGTTTTTTGTTTTTTTTTGAGACGGAGTCTCGCTCTGTCGCCCAGGCTGGAGTGCAGTGGCGCAATCTCGGCTCACTGCAAACTCCACTTCCCGAGTTCAAGTGGTTCTCCTGCCTCAGCCTCCTGAGTAGCTGGGACTACAGGCACCTGCCACTGCGCCTGGCTAATTTTTTGTATTTTTAGTAGAGACGAGGTTTCACCGTGTCAGCCAGGATGGTCTTGATTTCCTGACCTTGTGATCCACCCGCCTCGGCCTCCCAAAGTGCTGGGATTACAGGTGTGAGCCACCGTGCCCGGCCAGTTACATCTTTTTAAAACATTTTAGCCAGGTGCAGTGTGGCTCATGCCTATAATCTCAACATTTTGGGAGACCAAGGCAGGAGGATCACCTGAGCACAGGAGTTTGAAGCCAGTTTGGGCAACATAAGGAGACCCCGTTTCTAGAAAAAAATACAAAAAATTAGCCAGGCATGGTGATGCGAGCCTGTAATCCCAGCTTCTCAGGAGACTGAGGCGAGAGGATTGCTTTTGCCCAGGAGATGGAGGCTGCAGTGAGCCAAGATTGTGCCATTGTACTCCAGCCTGAGTGACAGACCTCATCTCAAAAAAAAAAACCACACACACACAAAATATTTTAGGTAAATTAAAATTTAACTTAATTTTAATTCAGATATCAGAAAATTTTTTCTTAGATTTTTTTTTTTTTTTTTTTTTTTTGAGACGGTCTCGCTCTGTCGCCCAGACTGGAGTGTAATGGAGTGATCTCGGTTCACTGCAACCTCTGCCTCCCAGGTTCAAGCGATTCTCCTGCCTCAGCCTCCCGAGTGGCTGGGATTACAGGCGCATGCCACCACGCCTGGCTAATTTTTGTATTTGTAGTAGAGAGGGGGTTTCACCATGTTGTTCAGGCTGGCCTCAAACTCCTGACCTTGTGATCCACCCACCTCAGCCTCCCAAAGTGCTGAGATTACAGGTGAGAGCCACCGCACTCGGCCTAGATTTTTTTATGTAGCATGTATTTGAATTTTCTTTGTTATTTATTCTGGAGGTTGTACTTTAATAGGTGAGTTTAGCTCATTTTTTAAAAAATTGATCTATGTTTGGTTTTAGTGCTGTCATCAAAAGATCCGCTAGAGTTTGTTTATGTGGCCTTTTTTTTTTGCCTTTATATGATCCATTATGGTTTCACTTTTGTTTGTATCCTCTGATAATTTGCAAAGCTTTGTGTTTTTACCTTGTGGGTTGGCTTTTAACTGTAACATAAAATGTATACTTATTTTGTCTGTCAACTTTTCATTTAAGATTTTAATCCTATAGAAAAGGAGAAAGAATTGTACGATGAACATATATATGTTTCATTCAACTAGATTCACCAATTGTTTTCGTTGTTTTTTAAAATTCATTGCTTTTTTTTTTTAGAAACCAGTCTCGCTCTGTCACCCAGGCTGGAATGCAGTGGTGCTATCATAGCTCACTGCAGCCTCCAACTCCTGGACTCAAGCGATCTTTCAGCACCAACTCCCAAGTAGCTAGGACTACAGATGTGCGCCACCATGCCCAGCTAATTTATTTATTTTTATTATTATTATTATTTTTGAAATGGAGTCTCACTCTGTCTCCCAGGCTGGAGTGCAGTGGCGTGATCTTGGCTCACTGCAACCTTTGCCTCGCAGATTTAAGCAATTCTCCTGCCTCAGCTGACTCCCAAGTCACTGGGTGTACACCACCATGCCTGGCTAATGTTTTTGCATTTTTAGTAGAGACAGGGTTTCACCATGTTGGCCAGTCTGGTCTCAAACTCCTGACCCCAAGTGATCCGCCCACCTTGGCCACCCAAAGTGCTGGGATTACAGGCATGGGCCAGCTCGCGTGGCCAGCAGCAAACTTATTTTTATGTTTGTAGAGACGGGTTCTTGCTGTGTTGCCCAGGCTAGGCTCAAGTGATCCTTCCGACTCAGCTTCCCAAAGCACTGGGATTATAGGCATGAGCCACCCCACCCAGCCCTCACCAGTTGTTAATATTTTGCTACCTTTGCTTTATTTCTACCTCTATCTGCATGTATATTTTGGACTGGGAATATTTGAAAATAACTTGTAAAAATCATGATTCTTTGTCTCTATTTTAGCCTGTATTGCTTGAAAACAAGGACATTCTCTTAGCCACAATGCCAGTGTCACATCCTAGTGCTTCAACATTGATAGAATATCTAATATGGAATCCATTTTCCCAGTTGTCTCAATAATGTCCATTATAGCATTTTTTTGTTTTTTTTGTGTGTGTGATCCAGTCGAGGATCATGCATTGCATTTAGTTATATCTCTTCTTTTGTTTTCTTTAGTCTATATCAGTCTCCCCATCTTATTTTATTTTTATGAAGAATCCAGGTCTTGTAAAATGTCTCAACATTTGGATTTATCTGTTTCCTCATGACTAAATGCAGTTAGATTTTCTGGTAAGAATGCATCATACATCCTTTTCATTCCATCAGTCAAGAGGCACATAATATCAGATTGATCTCATTATTGGTCATGCTAAGTTTGATCACATGGTTAAGCTTGTATATATGTGTGTGTGTATATATATATATATATATATATACACACACACACACACACACACACTTTTTTTTTTTTTTTTTGGAGACGGAGTCTTGCTCTGTCACCCTGGCTGGAGTGCAGTAGTGCAATCTCAGCTCACTGCAACCTCTGCCTCCTAGGTTCAAGTGGTTCTCCTATCTCAGCCTCCTGAGTAGCTGGCATTACAGGTGCCTGCCACCATGCCCAGCTAATTTTTGTATTTTTAGTAAAGGCAGGGTTTCAACTTGTTGGCCAGGCTGGTCTCAAACTCCTGACCTGTGCTCTGCCCACCTCGGCCTCCCAAAGTGTTGGGATGACAGGCCTGAGCCACCACGCCCGGCCAATATTTTTTATGATGTCTTTTGACTTCTTCCTATGAGCAATGACAAATATATTTCTTTTTTTTTTTTTTTTTTTTTTTTTTTTTTTTGAGATGGAGTTTCACTCTTGTTGCCCAGGCTGGAGTGCGGTGGCACAATCTTGACTCATTGCAATCTCCGCCTCCTGGGTTCAAGCAATTCTCCTGCTTCAGCCTCCTGAGTAGCTGGGATTACAGGCACCCGCCACCATGCCCGGCTAATTTTTTGTATTTTTCGTAGAGACAGGATTTCACCATGTTGGCCAGGCTGGTCTCAAACTCCTGACCTCAGGTGATCTGCCTGCCTTGGCCTCCCAAAGTGTTGGTATTACAGGTGTGAGTCACTGCGCCCGGCCGACAAATTCTTTTTCCTTTTCCTCCCCTCCCCTCCCGTTCCTTTCCTTTTTTTTGAGACAGAGTTTCACTCTTGTTGCCCAGGCTGGTGTGCAGTGGCATGATCTCGGCTTGCCCCAACCTCCACCTGCCGGGTTCAAGCGGTTCTTCTGCGTCAGCCTCCCGAGTAGCTGGGATTATAGACATGTGCCACCACACCTGGCTAATTTTGTGTTTTCAGCAGAGACGAGGTTTCTCCATGTTGGTCAGGCTGGTCTCGAACTCCCGACCTCAGGTGATCTGCCGACCTCAGGTGATCCGCCGACCTCAGGTGATCGCCTGCCTCAGCCTCCCAAAGTGCTGGGATTACAGGCATGAGCCACCGCACCTAGCTGACAAATATATTTCTATTTCCATCCTTTTTATTTTTCTTAATACTTTAAAAAATGTACTCATACCTCTGTTATTTGATTTACTGATTTTATCTTTTGGTCTTACTATGGAAGATGAGGAAGATGAGAAAATCTACATACTTATGCTGCTCCCACCTTTCTCCCTCTTGTCTTCCGACATTTCTTATTCATTCATTCACTTTTTTAAATGAAGAAAAGGAAACTTAAACTGTATCCAGTAATTATAAAAATGACCCAAAACATCCTTCAGGTCTATATTTTCAGTTTCATGGGTGAAATGCACCCATGGAACTTGGTGAGTTTAGAGTAATTGGAAGAGACTGGCTGAGAGAACAGGGAAAAACCAGGGCATGGGAAGCAGTGCCTGTCGGCAGGCTTTGGGTTTGGGTTTGGACTGTTATTTGGACTGTTACACTTGTCATCTACCTCACTTTAAAAGTTGGTTTATGATTTTTCATGGCTATTCTTGGTTTGACTCTTCTAATCTTAAAATTTTAGACAGTAATATGAAGGGTAGCATTGTCTTCTGAGCTGCAATAACAAGTGCCAGGGAATTCCTTTGGGACCAGTATCAAGCTGAGGGCCACACCTGAACCTCAGTTGTTACCAGCTCCTTCCCTTCCCTTCATGGCCTTCCATTTTTGTGTCT
This sequence comes from Pongo pygmaeus, assembly GCF_028885625.2. Taxonomy (NCBI): domain Eukaryota; kingdom Metazoa; phylum Chordata; class Mammalia; order Primates; family Hominidae; genus Pongo; species Pongo pygmaeus. Next base: position 178,134,116 of record NC_072377.2, read on the forward strand.
AGATGTGCCTTTTATTCTCCTCTTCAGGTCTACCAGTTGCTGGGCAAACCTCAGAATTTGTTAACCAAGTGTTAGAGAAGACTGCAGAAGGGAATCCCACTGGAGGCCTTGTAGGATTAAGGATACCAACATCAAAGGTGTAATCAGCCTCATTGGACCACTGGTCAGAAATGTCTGCGTTTTGTCACGTTATGCATTGTAAATTTTCATTCTGTTTTGCATGTCAGTTAGCATTATGTAAACATTTACAATTAGGTTACATTGTTTTAAGAACTAAGTAGCATAAGTGAAGCATGATCCAAAATACTTGATTATTGCATTTTCAGAGCATAAACCATGATTAAAACTGCTACTGGCATCAGAATTGAAAATCATATGTTTAAGTAAATGTTTAGGTACAGATTACAAAAATCTGTTAAAGCAAAACATTTTGGAGGAGTGAAATAGTAAAATGCCAAGTATTGTGGCAGATTTATGCTCTGAACCACACAAAAAAATTGAGGAAGCATTTTTTTAAACAGTCAGTTTAAATTGTTTTTAGAATTATTGCTTTTTGTTCTAATTTTCCACAACCATTAATCTCACTTGTATATGGCACACCCAGCACTTGTGCCTGTGGGCCATATTAGATGTTCATTGTCAGAGCTCAAGATGATATATATAAATATATATATATATATGTATACACACAAATGTCTGTGCAAGTAAGAAAAAAAAAAGCATATTCTTTGTGCCTTGTATTTTGGGGAAACTATAAAACTGGTAATATTTTGTATGATGAAAACCCTAATGAGAAAAAACAAGATATATAGATGGAAAAATTATGGGGTTTAAATGTTTTTTTGTTCCAACTCTTTTTCAGATTTTTTGAATGTATATAGGACTATGTTGAAATGTAGATATATGCCACAGAGTCTGTGTATTGTATAAAAAACAAAACAAAAAAACAACAAAAAAAAGATGGCTCTAGAAAACTCATATTTCGGTACTTGACCGGAAGAAGACAAATACTTGCACATTATTGCGATTGTTTTATTTTTTGTACCAAAGACAAATGCAACTGATATGGCAAACTGCCAGTCTAAGTAAAGTTTTGCACAGCTTACATGATACTGTATGAATGTATGAAAAAAAAGGAGAAAAAAAGAAAAAAAAAGGTCAGGGTTAGGGATCTTACTGAACTGTGAATTTTATTTCTGTTTGGGTCCAATTATCTACAGAAGGAGCATCCATACATACAAATATTATTTTGCTGTTCCTCTAGTTCGCTTCCATAGTAGATAAGTTGGTGGCCATTTAGATGTCTTTTATCTCTGCACTTATTGTAGGAAATTTTAATATATTTCATTTTAGTAAGCTATTGGTAAAATAGTTTTTGACTTTGAAAATTAAAATGTTTATTTAGCTTATTGTAGTATACTTCCACCAGACAACAAAATAGATTATTTTTATTGTATTATGTATATATATATATGTAAAGAAAGAAAAAAGCTAAAAATAATCTAATTCTTTAGTTGCCACTTTTCCAATTGATGTATTATTGTGCATGTAATATTTTCAAAGATCAACACAGGCTTAAAACAAAAACAATTTATAGATTTTTATATTTTTGTACAGGTATTTTCAAACTAGCTTCTTCAAACTTAACATGTGACTTATTCTTCTATAGTTTCTAGAATTGAGAAACATTAACATTTAGTTTTTAGGTGCTCTTTTTTGCTCATATAAAACAGCTTCATTAGTCAGTGTTTTAACTGTGTTCAAGCTTTACCTCTTGATGAGAAATTTCTTATGTCAAGGCAGCATTATAAACCTTCCCCCACAGATTTTTCCATCCTGTCTCTCTTACTGTTTTATTCTCAAATCTTGTGTTTTGAACTCTGAAAACTGGTGGCTTAAAAACTAAAAAAAGAAAAAAAGCATATTTAACAAGGAAAAAAATACCAAAAATTTCAGGCATAGCTGCTGGAAAAATTATCTATTTCTCCATTACCCACTGTAGGATTTCTTTTTTAATTATACTTTGACTATAAAGTGTCAAAGTATAATTTGTTCTTTTCTTTTACTTTGATACCCCATTTGTAAGCTATAGCATATGAAGCTATAGCTTGTGAAGGTTTGATCTAGAACACCCAGTAACAAATGAACAATGTTGCTTACCTGCTTCTTTGACATCTTAAAAAAGAAATCCAAGGAGGATTGTAAGGATTGTCTTACCACCTTAGCTGAACTGTGATGCACAAGATTTTTCTATGTGTTTGGTGGAAATGTACCTGGTTAGTACATTCACGCTAAACAGATGATAAGCTCAAGTCTAATGGTTTAATAGAATGTAAGTTCATCATTTAAAGCTTTTCCTTTTTAGGTGGGAGAAGGCAAAACACAGACTTGCAAGTTGGAAGTATATGAAGTCTTGACAGAGTGTGTCTGGTAAATTGAAAAGTGTTTCAAACTATGGCAGTTTTGCAATCAGGTGAAAATCACCTCATGATATTCAGCTGATAAGGTTTATAAAATTGCCCCTTTCTAGCTGCTCTGTTAGGAATTCTGGTTTTTGATACTTTTTTCCTGTCTGCAAACCAGAATTTGATTTTTTGGTCTTGCATTTCAAAAAAAAAAAAGACTTTGAATCTGTTTAGTAGATTCCGTATCTTTGAGTTTCAGTGTTTTATATGTACTACTTAAGTTAAATAGTTAAAAGCTTTTAAATAGTTGAGCTTTTTAATGTTGACACTTTATTTTGTACCTATTTATATATGTATGTATATCTTAGAAAAGCACTTTGTTAAAAAAAAAATTGCATTTTATATGATTCCTGCCATTTGCTGCTAAATCTGGGCTGGTCAGAATGCTGCAGCGATACTTGATCTATATAAAAACCTGGCAGTAAAATGTAGAGTGAAAGTTAAATCCTCTTGCTGTTTTAACTTTATCATAAAGATGACATAGGCAAGCTGTGCAGCTTTACATTTTAACCAGGGGACTCTGTGGCATTTAAAACCGTCTAGAAATGGTTGTACTTTAATGCCAGTAATAATCTGCTTCCTCTATTGTCATTAAAATATATACGTTTAGTGTATCACACAAACCAATCTTATAAGGGTAATGTAAAAACCCCAACAATTGTACATGTTCTGTTTTTGAAAATTGTGGCATGTATTTTTGGATGAAGATCATTAGAGAAGAGTTCTCTAAAGGTTTTCTGTGTTCATACATGGTATACAGATAGCTCATAATGAAGTCCAGAATCTTACTTTAAGTGAAGGCATTGTGAATTCACCTCAAGTAAACCCATTGTTCCAAAGCAATTATAAACTTTGACTCTAGTACTACTATGATTTAAAAAAAAAAAAAACCAACAAAAACTTTTTTCCTAGTTTCAGATACACTGGATTCTTTATAGAGTTTGTCTCCATATGAAAGCATGCTGTCCAGTCGCTCTTGTTAAGATCTTGTCTGAGTTTTGAATTGGGTGCCACACTTTTCCAGTCAATATAATTGCTTGTTCTACTGTACCATGTATGATTCTTGTCCTTTCCTATATCCTTCATGACAGATTATGATGTGGCTTTATATTGTGCCTTACTTGTACATTTAAAACGAAACGTCTTCATTCCCTTCCACTTCCTACATCTTTAACTTTGACCTTTTTGGTAAGAGAATCAGAACTATTACAAAAGCATCATGAAGGATTTCAGATGGGTATGGTTTCAAATTCCCTCTCTTTATAGTTATTTTATATTTGTATGAAAGACCAGTTTTGGATGGTCTTTGAACATAAGGGGGAAAGATTAGCAGTAATTTCACTACATCCCTTTTCTCTGACTTTCATGCATTTCTCATACATCTTCTTTCTGATGCTTGACTTTATTTGCTTCCTAGCAATAGTCTGCATTTAAAGAAAGGTGTGTTCAATTCATCAGCTTGAAATTGACTATTTCATTTTTCCAGGATTTTTTAGGAGAAGAGTACCCATTTTGTTTTATAAAAACAGATGACAAGTCTCTTTAAAAGAAACAGAAGTACAGTACTTTTGAAATACAATGCTGTTAGTTTGGATTTCTTTTTATATATATATAATATTCATACAATGATCTGATGTTTGCCTTCATTAATAAAGCTGTTAGTTTTTTCACCAAAATGTCAAGAATGGATGTGCTTTTCTTTATTCCACACATTTAAAAAAATTTAGCTGCTAAGATTTAGTTAATGTTATAAGAAATGAATTCAAGTTGCCTTCAGCAAGAATTAACAAAAACTTATGTTCCCTTTCTTTATATAGTTTCCTAAAATTCTGTTCAAGTATTTTCTAGTTAATTATGTAACAGAATGTTAGCATCTCTCCATATCTTGAAACTTGAATTTTGAGAATGCATTGAATTATGCTTTCAGTGTTAAAGTAAAAGGTTTCAATTATCCTTCTAGTGAAGTCTGTTGTGGAATACCATTTCCCATGGAACTGAGGCCATTTCCACAACTTTGCACAGAACTGCAGTCTTGTTCTTCCCTTGGATCATGACAAATAAGTCTCACACAGTGCCGTAATACTTGTGGATTCTTTTGTAATCTTTGTAATCTTAATAAGGGCATTATGAGAAGACGACTCCATGTTTTTTTAATACTTCAAACACATTGGGATGTAACAATGAATGTCAACTGTAGGAATGGTTGTTTCGTTTTAAGGAATAAGCATGTTGGGGAAAGATGATGAAAATGTACTACTGAAAGTTATACACTTCCATAGGCAAATGGGATTATGTGTTGAAGCATAGTCCTCATGCTTAATAAACTGACTGAAATCGTAGAAATTACACCTAGGAACTGAGCTAGGCCAAATTGCCATTTTTGTTTAGAGTTTTGGAGGTAGTAGTGAGGGGATAGAACCTTAAAACTACTTCCAAACAGTATTTTGGAATTGAAGACTTGGTAACTAGTGAAGAACATCAAAGTTGGGTATTTCAATGTGCCAAGTTTGGGTGAACTAGGTTCGGTTTGCCTCTTTCATAACAATGTAAACACAATGGTGTAGTTAATTAAATTCTGGGTGGATAGGAGCAGGACTGATTACTATGTCTTGCCCTTCGCCCTTTGTTTTTTTCAGAACCAAATAACAGAAATGTGTATGTGTGTACTGTATCTGCCTTTCCACCCATTTTTATGACACTGTATTCCGCTGCCTGCTTTTTTACCTTATTTCCCTAGGATTTGTCCTACAGCTTAGTATTGTGGTTGACAGCGATACTAGGGCTGACAGCACAGAAGTCACAAGAGAAGAGTGGAAGGGCAAGAATTCAAAGCATTTGTTCATACAATGTGGCAACCTCTTTTGCATAGTTGCGTAGGATCCTGTTTGTAATGCTATCATAAATATTCTGTAGTTTTTTTTTTTTCTTTCCCAACTGGAGCTATGACACTTTTTATTGGATTCAGTCTTGTCTCTTGTCTAGAAAGAACTTTTATCTTGTTGACGCATGAGCTGTTTAAAAATTATCCTATTAAATGTTGGTTAATAGTTGTGCAGTTTTTCATTTCAGATGGAAAGGCAATGCAAATTTTGCCTTTGTTTTCTGTCACCTTCCAACCCCTGAGCACTTCTAGTCAGATACAGATTCATCAGTGTATGCAACATCCTTTGTAATTTAAAATAAAAAAAGATGAAAAGAAAAGGTTCTGAATTGTTTGCCTCATGTTTTTGCCCTTCCTTTCTGTACTTGTATCTTGCTTACCTAGGTAACCATCCGCTCCTCAAGATAACCTATTCCAAAGAAATTCCAAATCACAGAGAGTGGTGAACTGCTGGTCTGCTGCCCCTCTTGTGGTAATAATCAAAGAGCTAACATTTTTTTGACACTATAGGTTGATTTTTTAATATTTTAGTGACATTAACTAATATATAGAATTATTTGTTGATGTAAGCATTTGCATTCTTCACAGCTTAGAGGATATTCTTATTTCTCCTCTTTGAATCTTTGGGCAAGTGTTCTGCATGGGAAATAAAATATTTTGGGTCTCTCCTGATTTAAACATTTGTATGTGTTTGTGTGTTTAATCATTCTAAGTCTCCAAGCTAAGCTGGGCGTATACATAGAGCCTTAAATCCAGAGACCTAAGTGAAGGCTTCCATCAGAGTATGTGGCTGAAAGTCAGCCAGCAAATATTTGTTGAGCACTTACTCTGCCAGGACCTGTGCTAGGTACTAGGCAATAGAGAGATGAAAGAGAACTCCAGACCTGTGCTAGGTACTAGGCAATAGAGAGATGAAAGAGAACTCCAGACCTGTGCTAGGTACTAGGCAATAGAGAGATGAAGGAGAACTCCAGACCTGTGCTAGGTACTAGGCAATAGAGAGATGAAAGAGAACTCCAGACCTGTGCTAGGTACTAGGCAATAGAGAGATGAAATGAAAGAGAACTCCAGGAACTCACAGCCAGCATGTGAACAGGACTGCAGAACAACACAGGAGCTGTCACAGATATGCAAAGGACTCTAGGTACATTATTGTTGCTGAGGTGTTTTCAAGGACACAGGTACCACATCCAGTGGCGTATATTAGAGAATTGATAGACTTGTGTTCTTAGTATTCTGGACCCTTGAAGAAACCCTCTGTTTCGTGTGAGTGACACTGGGGCCATCAGGAAGCAAAGGGGAGGGGCATGGCCTCCCATGGACTGGTTCTGCATCAGGACTTGATCTCTAAAGACTACTGCTCACAGGATCCTCTGTCAAGGTCTTGAGACTGTTAAAGGGCTGGGTGAGCCAGATCAGTATAGTCCTTAGGAAACAACCTGTGGATAGCATCCAGTTAGATGGGTCATTCAGCTGGTGAGCTGTTCAGCCACAGTACAGTGGAGAATTTGAAAGAAAGAAAATGGCTGGGAAGTGCTATAATATCCCAGCTAAAAGGTTCAGAGCAGGAAGAAGGTGTTAGAAAGCCCTAGGGGAGGAAGTGGCATTCCTTAAGACTCTGCTAGGTGCTTTTTTGTTACAGGAAACTCAGCTGCTACTCTCAAGGGCCCAGTGAAGCTGGTGGTCATGTCCATTTTACAAAAGAGACTAGACTCAGATGAGGAGACTAGCCCCAGACCTACCTTATGTGATTATAGAGCTCCAATTCAAACTCCAGTCAGCTTGCTACACTACAGAAATAATTCGTATTCATCTCTGGGATCAGGCCAAGTCACAGGCAATATTTGGAAGGATGTCTCTGTAGTGGGGGATAAAGGCCTTAGAATCTAAAAACCAAAAAGAATTAAAGCCAAAACCTAGCAGATAAACAAAAGCTAGTCTAAGGATCAGTGGGTAAAGGTGATAAGGGAAGCAAAACAGAATTGAGAGGAATCAGTGATTGGGTGTAATGATCACCAGACTGCACATCTGTTCCTTGAAGATGGCCTCTAGCTTAAGGTTTAGGATTGGGTCTCCTTATTGGAAGGAAGTATATTGGAGGGTAGAGAAAAAGGGAGCTTACGTCTTCTTCTTTAGCTGCAGCATAGAGATGCAACTGGGGACTGTTGATTGCATACGAATATCCAACAAAAAGCATGATGTGAAAGGATCCCAAGGGCACGTGCGCAGGTCTGCCAACTGCTGGCTTTGGGGCTTCTCTGCTGTACCTAAATAGGGAGGTTCTATGTGAGTATCCAAAACATTGGAGTGACCTGAAGAAGGTAAACCTCAGTTTCTTTAAAAAGTTTTAACCTTAAAATATTACCAGGAATAAACTTAACAGAAAATGTATACAAGGCCTAGGATAAAGAAAACTTTGAAAGTACTGTGCAGGACACAGAAGGAAATGAATAAATTGGAAGATACACCAAGTTCTTACACAGGAGCAGTGACATAAAACTAACAGTGCTAAGTTAAATTAAAAATATAATGTTGCTAAAAAAATGTAATATCATCCTAAGAAAACATACCAAGAGGGATAAAAAAAAAAAAGTTTACACAGGGATAAAATAGCTGGAAGATGCTGGTAGGCAGTGGGGGTGAGGGGGCAGTGATGCGGGGGACAAGGGGAAGAGGTATTTAATCCTAGCAGATATTAAAAGTCATTATAAAACCATAATTGTTAACACTGTCATTTTGATGCATGAATAGGCCAGTCAAGCAGAATAGAAGGTCTAAAAGTAGACTCAAATATATATGACAATTTAGTATGGCAAATGTGGCATCCAGAACCAGTGAGCAAAAGGTAGACTCTTCATTAAATAGTATTGGAATAACTGAGTAACCTCCGGAAAAAGTAAAATTGGGTCTATATCTCACACCATAAGCCAACACATATTTCAAAATAGATAATGATCTAAGTGTAAAAAAAAAAAAAAAAGCTACAAAAAACCACCCATAAAAACACTACAAGGAAATGTGGGCAATTCCTTTAAATCCCTGTAATTTGGACCCCGAATCCAGGAATCATAAATGAAGATTGATAAATTCAGTGTAAAACAAGATTAACAAAATATTTAAGACCAAAACACCGTAAGCCAAATCAAAGTTCTATAGACTTTTTAAGGCTCTAGATGTCTTTTAAAAAAAAAGAAAATAGAAAAGCTTTGAAACTCATCTCTAGGGACTAATCCTCCTAATATATAGAGTTCCTGGAAACAGATATGAAAAAAACCAACAACCCAATAGAACAATGAGCAGACAACAGAATAAATGCAAATAGCTCTGAAGCATAGGTAGAGTTTCTCAGCCTCCTTCATGATCAGAGAAGCGCAAACTAAAGAAGGCATTTTCACCTAATCAGATTGGCAAAACTTCCAATTTTGTTAACCTATCGTGTTGACAAGGCCACAGGAAACGGGCATTTATGCCATGTTGCTGGAGGGAGGATGGGTTGACATAATCCCTATGAAGAGCAATTTGGTAATATGTCAGAATTTTTAAATGCATATATCCTTTGACCTAGCAACTCCATTTGCTCTGGGCAAGTCATTATTCCTCTCTGCCCCGTTTTTACCTCACAGAGTTGTGAGAGTTAAGGGAGACACCCATGAAGCGCTTCGTACAAAGTTCTTGGCGCATAGGAAGTGCTCCCAAAATGTGGGCTAGTAGCAGAATAACAGCAGCTAACAGGCATTGAGATCTTACTATATGCCACATTAGCACACTGTGCTTGGTGCTTTTCATGTATTATCTCATTTAATTCTCCAATCTGTGAAGTAGGCGCTATTGATTATCACCAGTTAGCCTCTGAGGAGACGGAGGCACAGGCATGCGAAGTGTGCGGTGGACAGGATTTGAGCCCAGGCAGATGCCAAGCCTGTGATACACTGCCTCTCTATTAGGTGCAGTGCGGTGATGAATACCTTACGAGAGGGTGTGTAGAGGGCTGTAGGGACACAGACAAGCACAGAGCCCCGCTTACAACAGGTGGGGACCATATTGACTTTTTGGGGAAAAGATGGCTTTCAGTAGAGGCTGTGCCACTTTCTTTCTTTTTTTTTGAGATGGAGTCTTGCTCTGTCGCTCAGGCTGGAGTAGTGCAGTGGGGCGATCTCGGCTCACTGCAAGCTCCACCTCCCGGGTTCACGCCATTCTCCTGCCTCAGCCTCCCAAGTAGTTGGGACTACAGGCGTCTGCCACCACGCCCGGCGGATTTTTGTATTTTTAGTAGAGATGGGATTTCACTGTGTTAACGCCAGGATGATCTCCATCTCTTGACCTTGTGATCCACCCGCCTCGGCCTCCCAAAGTGCTGGGATTACAGGTGTGAGCCACCGCGCCCGGCCTAGGCTTTGCCACTTTCAAGATAGGTAATCTTGAGACAGGGTTGGTTGTTTTTTGTTTTAATCTACTCTAAGCCCATCTCCTGATCTGTGATACTAGTGTAGTACAATTTCAAGGGTGGTTGTGAGGATTAAGAGAGATGAACATGGTCGGGCGCGGTGGCTCATGCCTGTAATCCCAGAACTTTGAGAGGCCGAAGCGGGTGGATCATGAGGTCAGTTTGAGACCAGTCTGACCAACATGGTGAAACCCTGTCTCTACTAAAAATACAAAAATTAGCTGGGCATGGTGGCACGCACCTGTAATCCCAGCTACTCAGGAGGCTGAGGCAGGAGTATTGCTTGAACCTGGGAGGTAGAGTTTGCAGTGAGCCAAGATTATGCCATTGCACTCCAGCCTAGGCAACAGAGTGAGACTCCGCCACAAAAAAAAAAAAAAAAAAAAAAAAAAAAGGAGAAAGAGATGAACATTCAGGTCCTCACAATCTATGCTTGCTGAAGTGACCTGAACAAAAGCAGATGGAGTGGGGTCGAGTGGGGGAAACGCTTTCTAGGAAGAGGGAACACCACATTCTAAGGCTACACATCCAGAAAGAGCTTGAGCAATTCAGGAAGGGCGTAGGGTGGGGTGGCTGATGGCCGGGGTGGCTGATGGCCTTGAGGACCAGCTAAGAAACTTGGATTATTTACTAACAAAAATAAAAGAGCCACCATTTGTTGAGGGTTTGCTCTGACATTTCCATCAAAACTACCCTAGCAAGGTAGATTTAATAAATCCAGTTGTATACAAAAGGGAACCACGAGAAGCCATAGAAGGGCTGCATACAGGGAGGTGACTTGATCAATTTCGTGTTTTACAAAGATCCCTCAGATCATGTGTTGGAGTGATAGGAGGTACTCTACTGACCTGCCTTGAACTCCATACTTTAAAAAATATATGACGTTTATCATTTCCTCTTTTACTCCACAATTTATACTCACTGTAGAAAATATTAAAAATATAAGAAAGTTTGAAGAAACAAATTATTACTTGTACTTTCCAGAGACATCTCAATTGATGCTTTTCTTCCAGTCTTTTTTTTCTATGTAAAAAATATATAGTTATTAGAATGCCTGACAGAAGGAAGATGGAAAGAGACCACTGTGAAGTGTTCTTGATATTCCCTCTTCTCTTCCTCTCCATGTTATTAGGGCCATACCAAGAGGAGAGGCTGATTTCCCTACACGTGTCAGGGAAAGTCCCAACTCTGCGCAGGGACCCTCGCTTGCCATTTTCGCCGGTCTCTAGGGGGCGCTGCCCCGAGACTGGGCGGGGAAGAAAAGAAGGCGGTGCGAAAACGCGTTTGAACTTGGGTCCTGCCGCTGCCCGTAGCCGGCGTCCCCAACATGGCGGCTCCCCAAGATGTCCACGTCCGGATCTGTAACCAAGAGATTGTCAAATTTGACCTGGAGGTGAAGGCGCTTATTCAGGTACTGATCCCGGGACCCCTTCCGGGCTCCAGCAGCCCTAACCCAAGCTCTGCTGGTCTGTGAGCTTGGCAGTGTCATTCCCGAACTTTCCCCACTTGGTTTCCCGGACCACAGGCTCCGCCCCATGTTGGGCTACCCACCCTGGTCCCCATTTGGTTGTGTCCCCGTGACTGCTGGCCTTGATCCTTTTTCCGGGTGCCGCCGGATCTCCTATCTCCAGAGCACCCCACTGTTCTCCGCCCCTGACTCAGCTACTGCTTCGGGGCTCGGCTTTTCCCCTTCCACCTGCAGCCCTGGTCGTCGCCCCGCCCCTGACCACCTCACAACCTACCTGTCACCCTGCTTGGCCCCGCCCTCTGACGCTGCTTCCCCATCCTCTGGTAGCGTCCGGGAGGCAGCTAGCCCCGCCCCCTGCTGTCCAGCTCCCCTGGCATCCAAGGCCACCTGGCACGGGAGGCACCGGGTGAAAAGAATGTAACCTGGACCGTAGTTGTGATTTTATGCTTGAGGAAATCGAGTACGGCGCCAAGGCCTAGGTTAGAAGGCAGACCTGGGTCAGTGGCAAAACTGGGACCTGGACTGGGAAAGTCAACCTAGGAATAACACCTTAGAGTGTTACCCCGTTTGAACAGATAGGAAATGAAGTGTTTTGCCTTAAACCATTTAAGGATAGAGGTAAAATAAACGAGTTGACTTAGGCAAGAATTAGGAATGTAGACACGGTTCCATGAGTTTAGCAAAAAGAAACCAAGAGTTTTAAACCTTGTTTTTTTGTTTGTTTTTGTTTGTGTTTGTGTTTTTTTGAGACGGATTCTCGCTCTGTCGCCCAGGCTTGAGTGCAGTGGCGCGATCTCGGCTCACTGCAAGCTCCGCCTCCCAGGTTCACGCCATTCTCCTGCCTCAGCCTCCCGAGTAGCTGGGACTACAGGCACCCGCCACCACGCCCGGCTAATTTTTGTGTTTTGTTTAGTAGAGATGGGGTTTCACCGTGTTAGCCAGGATGGTCTCGATCTCCTGACCTCGTGATCCGCCTGCCTCGGCCTCCCAAAGTGCTGGGATTGCAGGCGTGAGCCACCGCGCCCGGCCTAAACCTTGGTTTTTAAAGCTAATCATTTTCAACAAAGTCACTAAACATTAGACGTAGACTCAGAGTTTGTAAGAAGATGTGGCAAAAAGTGCAGGAAAATAGGGCTCCCCAGATAAACCAGATGCAGAATAAACCAAACTAGATGCAGAATAAACAAATACGGTGCAAAGAAGTGTGATTAAATGAGTAAGCCAGAGAAAAAGTGAAATTTGATGCAGATATTTAAAACTTCTTGAACTTCACTTCTCTGAGGTATACATTACAAAACTTCTGGGCCAGTTATAGAAAAATAAACAGGTTTCATACAAATGAAATTACATTTTTACATAATCTAAATTGCTTAGGCATTCTTCTGTACTCTTTCTAACATTTGGGTTCTTGTCATTGCTGATGAGAAAGACTGATTATAGCTGGATGTATTGCATTCTTACCGTGTTCCAGCAGCTCTGCTAGGTGCTTTACATACATACATAATCTATGATGTTCTATGAGGTAAGTAGTGTTGTGATGAGGAAGCTGAGACACAGAGAATTTAAATAACTTTCCAGGTAACTTTACACAGCTCATAAGTTGCTACAGCCGGGATTCGAATCCACCTGGTCCGTCTCCAGAGCCTGCTGTGAAAGCTGGCACCAGTAATTCTGAATGTCCAGCAACAGATTCTAAATCTGCCCTTAAACATGTCTATATAAACACTCTAACTTATCAATAATGGTTTGTAAAATCACACTGGAGAAGTTAATCTCATCATATGATGCCAGATATTTAAACATCCTGATCTTCCAAGTTGGAAGGATCTAAGGTTCTAAAGTTATAGTATCACTTTTGCATGTCCATTCTTGTTGGGCATACAAACTGTTTTAAGCTTTTTCATACTGGCCAGGTAATGTTTTGTTAAAATTTAGGCACTAAACATTAGGTCAAAGCAGTTGTGTTTCTTTCTAGGTTTTTATATTAATTCAACATTAATCTAAAAAGGAATGAGAAGAATGTAAATGATAAGGTTTTTTCTTGTGTTGAAGAGGTAAACAGCAAAGATCAGGACGAATTATAGTCAGTACGTTAATATTAGTTGGTCTAAACCAGCTCTCTCACTGTATGGATGGTGTCATTTCATTTCATTGCCTTGAGAAAGGCCTTTCATCTGTTCAATGTCTCCTAGGATATCCGTGATTGTTCAGGACCCTTAAGTGCTCTTACTGAACTGAATACTAAAGTAAAAGAGAAATTTCAACAGTTGCGTCACAGAATACAGGTGGGTATTCTCAGAACTGAGATGCTGAGTATCTCAATTCAGTCAATGAAGGGGGCTCAGTCCTGGGTATATCCTCTGCTTGAGAGCCGTCTGGGTTCTTCAGACACCAGCTGAAGGGAGCAGTAAACACTTAGAAAGTGAGGGTGACTCTGTACTAACCTGCTCTCCAGGTAAAAACGAGAAACTTTTGGCTGGGCCTAGTGGCTCACGCCTGTAATCCCAGCATTTTGGGAGGCCGAAGTGGGCAGATCACGAGGTCAGGAGATCGAGATCATCCTGGCTAACACGGTGAAACCCTGTCTCTACTAAAAATACAAAAAATTAACCAGGCATGGTGGCGAGCGCCTGTAGTCCCAGCTACTTGGGAGGCTGAGGCAGGAGAATGGTGTGAACCCAGGTGGAGCTTGCAGTGAGCCGAGATGGTGCCACTGCACTCCAGCCTGGGCAACAGAGCGAGACTCCGTCTCAAAAAAAAAAAAAAAAAAAGAGAGAAACTTTTGCATGCAGAATCCTGCCAGCTGTGTCAACAAGTGGATGGCAGGAACACCATTATCCTTGGAATTTTTGAAATCCTGGGGACACTTCAAATACTTTCTCTTCTCTACCATTCTTTCTACCGTATTCATTCATTCACTACCTCAATCCATCACACTCCTAGGTTTTTTTTTTATGCTGTTACTTTGCTCAGCATCTTCCTTATTTCAGTAGTCACCAGTCACATCATATACACATTTAGTATGCCTGAATTCAACTATGGTATATGTGCTGTCTCAAAAAACACTAGAGGGTGACAAGTAGCAGTTTTGTTTGTTTGTTTTATTTATTTCACATTTTATTCTTATTACATTGGGCTGGGCAAAGGGTTGTGCACCACTGTATAGATCATGCTATTCTGTTGCTTTCATTTTTAAAAATGAAAATGAGGCCAGTAGTTTGAGAACAGCCTGGCCAACATGGCAAAACCCTGTCTCTGATAAATGCAAAAATTAGCTGGGCATGGTGGCACACGCCTGTAATCTCAGCTACTTAGGAGGCTGAGGCAGGAGAATCGCTTGAACCCAGGAGGCGCAGGTTGCAGTGAGCGGAGATCGTGCCACTGCACTCTAGCCTTGGTGACAGAGCAAGACTCTGTGTCAAAAAAAAACACACATTTTTTTTTAAATAGAGATGGAGTCTCCCTATGTTGCTTGGGCTGGTCTTAAACTCCTGGGCTCAAGCAATCCTCCTGCCTCAGCCTCTGAAAGTGCTGGGATTATAGGCATGAGCCCAGACTATTGTGTTGCTTTCAGACACAATTGGGATTCAGCTTCTAATTGTTTCCAAGTTCAGGATCTAGATCAGAATCAGACGACGAAGACCACTCATGGGTCTGGGGGCTGCTGAGAAAAAGCCAGGAAACAGGTATGGAGCTGACTATGGAGGGCTCATGTTTCAAGGCCCCCATCTGGGCACCCAAGGATCCTGCATGCAGCTCATGGGTAGAAGGGCCCACAGCAGCCCCTCAAAGTGAACAGGGATGGCACAGGCCCAGGGCTGGAACTGAGGAGTTGGAAGGATGACTGCGTCTGCACACTTAAAAAGATGTTGTCCATCTGTATCCTGGAATCCTGTGTAGGCCCTCTTCATGAGGACAGGAACAGGGTTGGCTCCTTGGCCTCTAGTTAGCCTCATGAGTAGTTCAGTAAAAGTCCTGCAAACTTGTCATTATCTGGAGACATTCCTGCCAGCTCCTCTTGATGCCCCTCTACTTGAAACACTAGGCAGTTGCTTTATATTGTTCATGATTCTTCTTCCTCAGTTATTCAAATCTGAGATAATTGCATTCTTTTAGGGAACTCTGGATATCCTGGTCACTCCAAGGGTTGATTACTGTTCTGATGGTTTTTCTAGTTTCTTGGTTTCTTCTTCCTTCTTTATTTCCTGAGATTTTCTAGTAATTTCAGTCTGATGTCTTACATTCTCCATTTTTATTCCTGAGTTTTCTCCTGAGATTCTTCTCACTGCAGCCACAGGACCTAATGTTGGGTTGGCAGAGAACTAGCACTTACTCTGCCCTAGTGGGACCTAGGAGAGTCAGGAGGTACCTGAGTGTGGAAACATGCCTGCTCCTCTAGACTTCTGGAGGTCTCTTAGAAGTAGTAGTTTGAATAGTGGAGATGTTTCCCCTGCTGTACCTTCAGTGAGGGTGAGGTGGGTGTTATGGATCTGCCCATCTATATTAGTCTGTTTTCATGCAGCTAATAAAGACATACCTGAGACCAGGAAGAAAAATAAGTTTAATGGACTTCTGACATGGCTGGGGAGGCCTCACGATCATGGCAGAAGGCAAAGAGGAGCAAGTCACGTCTTATGTGGATGGCGGCAGGCAAAGAGAGAGGTTGTGCAGGGAAACTCCTGTTTTTAAAACCATCAGATCTCGTGAGACTCATTCACTATCATGAGAAAAGTGCAGGAAAGACCGCCTCTATAATTCAATCACCTCCCACCAGGTACCTCCCATGACATATGGGAATTGTGAGAGTTACAATTCAAGATGAGATTTGGGTGGGGACACAGCCAAACCATATCACCATCCCTGGATGGGTCTTGTGGCACCTGGTCTTGTGGTATTGGGGTTTTGTATTAGGCCTTTCTTGCATTGCTGTAAAGAAATACCTGAGGCTGGGTAATTTATTTAAAAAAATGGGTTTAATTGGCTTATGGTTCTGCGGGCTGTATGGGAAGCATAGCAGTATCTGCTTCTGGGGAGGCTTCAGGAAGCTTCCAGTCATGGCAGAAGGCAAAGGGAGCAGGCATGTCACATGACAAAAGCAGGAGCAAGAGAGAGATTGAGTGAGAGCTCACTTACCACTAAGGGGATGACTTATGCCATTCATGAGGGATCCACCCCCATGATCCAAACACCTCCCACCAGGCCCCACCTCCAACACTGGGGGTCACCATTCAACATGAGATTTGGGCAGGGACAAATATTCACACTATATCAGATCTAAAGACTTGTGCTTTTTTGGCCAGCACAGTGGCTCATGCCTGTAATCCCAGCACTTTGGGAGGCCAAGGCGAGTGGATCACCTGAGGCCAGGAGTTCAAGACCAGCCTAGTCAATATGGTGAACCTCCATCTCTACTAAAAATACAAAAATTAGCTGGTCATGGTGACCCGTGCCTGTAATCCCAGATGTTTGGGTGGCTGAGGCATGAGAATTGCTTGAACCTGGGAGTTGGAGATTGCACTGAGCCAAGATCGTGCCACTGCACTCCAGCCTGGGTGACAGAGCAAGACCCTGTCTCAAAAAAAAAAAAAGACTTGTGCTTTTCATATAACATGGCCCCCAAAGCCCACCAGCAACTCTATTGTTGCTTAACAGAGGAAGACAGTCTGTTCTAAAGCTGGTAGAAAAGCTGGCCAGTTGGACCCCTGAGAAACAGTATGTCTGTGTCCTGTGTTTGCCTACCTCAGAGATTTTCAAGGGCAATTTTGAAAATGTACAATTTTTGCTATTGGAGTTAATTATATGATTTTCAGCAGCGTTACCATACCTAGCTGATCTCTTCCTGCCTTCATCTCCAGTACTGATTTAATCATCTTAATTTTTTATTTTTGAAAAGATGTTCCTTTTACATGTTTTATGTATGTGTCTGTGTCTGTATCAACATTCAGTGAAAAGTCTCAGTTATGCCCCAGTTTTGTTTTTTGTTCCACTCTTCCAAACAAGTAACCACTTTTGTTACTGATAGGTCATTCCAGAGCTTCTCTATTCAAATATTTAAAAAGACAAATTTCTTTTTTTTTTTTAATTTCTTCCTTGTTTCTCATCTAAAAAGTAGCATACTAACACACAGCTTTTAAAAACTGTATACTTTTTTTTTTTTTTTTTTTTAAAGACGGAGTCTGGCTCTGTTTCCCAGGCTGGAGTGCAGGTGTGATCTCTGCTCACTGCAACCTCCACCTCCTGGGTTCAAGCGATTCTCCTGCCTCAGCCTCCCAAGTAGCTGGGATTACAGGTGTGTGCCACCACACGCAGCTAATTTTTCGTATTTTTAGTACAGATGGAGTTTCACCGTGTTAGCCAGGCTGGTCTCGATCTCCTGACTTTGTGATCCACCTGCCTCAGCCTCCCAAAGTGCTGGGATTACAGGCGTGAGCCACCGTGCCCGGTCAAAACTTATACTGTTAAGTATAATTTTATTATACGTATATTGGAAAATTTTCCATTTCAGTAATTAGAGACTGTCCTCATTTTTCTTTTTCTTTTTTTGAGACAGGGTCTTGGGTTGTCACCCGGGCCAGAGTGCAGTGGCACAATCTCAGCTCACCACAGCCTTGATTTCCCAGGCTCAAGCAATTTTCCTCCTGCCTCAGTCCCCCAAATAGTTGGGACTACAGGCATGCGCCATCACACCCAGCAAATTTTTGTAGTTTTTATAGAGACAGGGTTTTGCCATGTTGCTCAGGCTGGACTTGAACTCCTGGACTCAAGCACTTGCCTGCCTCAGCCTCCCAAAGTGTTGGGATTACAGGCGGGAGCCACCACACCTGGTCTCTCATTCTTTTCTAAATAGCTGTCATTTTTTTTTTTTTTTAGTCAGTTCTCTATCAAAGGGCATTTATTTGGACTGTTTCCACATTTTTTTTTAAGCTAACTTATTCCCTGACAGACTTTTCTTCAACTCAGCATGACTTCAACTCTCCAACTACACCTGTTACCTTCAGTATGAGTATTTGTATGTTCTTTTTAAATATCTGGGTGCTCACCCAGTGTTTATTTCCTTCACTCATTAAAATGACCTCACCAATACGTGTACGTTTACATATTTATTATGGCACCTAGGAAGGACCTAATAAGCACATGGCTAGTAAATGAATAACCCCATCCCAGTTTTAATCTGCGTTTCTTAAGTATTTACATACTCTTTTTATATCTGGAAATAAATACAAGATTCCTGTTTGTTTGCCATTTTTAGCTTTTATTTGAATGTCTTTTTTGTGTATTTCCAACAAGATCATGTGATACTAGAGAAATGGCCTCATATCCTCAAAACTGGGTGTTCTGCACATGGTAAATCTCGGGCATTGACTATGTATAAATATCTGTGTGTTTGTCTTTGTACATATAGCACTCAAACTGGAATTTGAGCACTACTCTACCCCGCCATTCCTTTCTCCAGAACTATCACTGGTTCTCTTTGACAGAACTTCCAGGCAATCTTTCATGAGTAAATTGTACATTTCTCCCCCTTTTTAGTCCCTCCCTTTTTCCCATGCATTCATTCTTCCATTCAGTGACTTGGTGCCCAGTATGTGCCGGGCACAAGGAATATATGTAGTGAATAATGCAAGATACAGCTCTACTTATTCACAGAATTTACATTCTTTTTTTTTTTTTTTGAGACGGAGTCTCACTCTGTCGCCCAGGCTGGAGTGCAGTGGCACGATCTCTGCTCACTGCAATCTCCACCTCCCAGGTTCACGCCATTCTCCTGCCTCAGCCTCCCGAGTAGCTAGAATTACAGGCGCCTGCCACCACGCCTGGCTAATTTTTTGTATTTTTGGTAGAGACAGGGTTTCACCGTGTTAGCCAGGATGGTTTTGATCTCCTGACCTCGTGATCCGCCCTCCCTGGCCTCCCAAAGTGCTGGAATTATAGGCATGAACCACCACGCCCGGCCCATAGAATTTACATTCTAATAGGGAATACAGATTTTAAACAAATAATTATGAAAATAAGTGATGACATTTGCAAAACTTTTCCAATTCACAGTTGATTATTTCTTTTATTCTCTACCTCAGCAATATTTGGGGGCATAAATTGAAAGTCATTTCTGTGCTATTGAAATGGTAGATACACAAACTTGTTCCAAACCAGCATGTGCAAATTGATACATAAATCAGTAAATTAGTATATAAATGAAAAAATACACTGATGTTTCAGATGAATAGCATGATTGAAGCTAGAACCTGTTTTAATTTGTAAATCAAAAAATGTGACTGGTATAATGCTATCTTTAATTATAGTCCCTCTTGATGGTTCTTTTATCTGAAGTTCCTGGGGTTTAATACTTCTGGGTATGTCTGCTGACCCTCACTTATGGTGAGTTATTTCCTTGGTGTTTGGTTATTTTGGACTTGTGAGCACTCATCTTCAGCAGACCTTATCTGAGGGACTTTGTGCAGCTGGGTCGAGGCCAAGTCTCTACAGAGGTTTTTGCATTAGCTTCCCGCCCGGTCTCCTGGGATGATCACAAGTCTGACAACATTTTTTTTTTTTTTTTTGAGACAGAGTCTCTCTCTGTTGCCCAGGCTGGAGTGCAGTGGCGCAGTCTTGGCTCGCTGCAAGCTCTGCCTCCCAGGTTCATGCCATTCTCCTGCCTCAGCCTCCCAAGTAGCTGGGACTACAGGTGCCTGCCACCACGCCCGGCTAATTTTTTGTATTTTCAGTTGAGACGGGGTTTCACCGTGTTAGCCAGGATGGTCTCGATCTCCTGACCTCGTGATCTGCCCGCCTCGGCCTCCCAAAGTGCTGGGATTACAGGCGTGAGCCACCGCACCCAGCCAAAAACACTTTTTATGTTAATTTCTCTTCATAGAGTTTCACGAACCACTCAGGGAAGATAAATTGAACCCTAGATCAGTGGAAGGAGCAGCTCCCTGGTTGGTTATAAATTCACAGGGGAGTTTTTTTTAACCCCTCTATTTGGAACTCATAGCAAAAAAAGGCAGGCATTTGTGTTTTCACTCTGTGCTGGTAGATGGACATTTTTTTAGACCATTTTCCTGTGTCTATAACCTTTTGTGGGTTTTAGATTTGTGGTGATCTCAGTTCAACTTCCCAACCTCAGCCTCAGATGGCCCAAGGCTTCATTTTTCTGTCCCTACATGAGCTCTCAAACCTTCAAGTGCTCAAACTGCCTATTACTCATCTTTAATGAAATAGGCACAGAAATTGTGAGTATCTGGAAATGAACAGCAGTTTGATATTTTAATGATATCTAAGTGGGGGATCAGTGTGCTCGTATTTTGTCATTGTTTTTCTTTTCATTTCGGGCCTGCCCTAGGTGACAGGAGCAGCACCTCTGATGCCAGGACAGCCGTGCATCACTCCCAGGCTGACTGTTCCACCTCTTGTTCCCTTCTCACTTTTGGGCCGTAGGGGTTTTCCTTACTTTCTTGCGGACTTAGCTATAGATTTAAAAGGATGTGTGTTATATGTTACCTAGCATTCCTAGGTGTTCTGTTTTAAAAGGGTGCTTCAAGTGCTATTGTATGCTCTTGGCAGAAATAGAAATGCTCTTCTGCTTTCATGTTGACTTTTGAAATCATTTTAACATGGAGTTATTTTTCCTCAAAGGACCTGGAGCAGTTGGCTAAAGAGCAAGACAAAGAATCAGAGAAACAACTTCTACTCCAGGAAGTGGAGAATCACAAAAAGCAGATGCTCAGGTAGGCAGGGCCTGCCCCCGCCAGCGGCTTCTGCTGGCTCACTTGTTGCCTGTGAGCCTTGCACGTGTGTTTGCCTGATGGATCTGGTTTAATGCTGACTTAATGGTGTCTTTTTTTTTTTTTTTTGAGAGATGGTGTCTCCCTCTATTGCCCAGGCTGGTGCAGTGGCCTGATCTTGGCTAACTGTGACCTCTGCCTCCCGAGTTCAAGCAATTCTTCTGCCTCAGCCTCCTGAGTAGCTGGGATTACAGGCGCCCACCATCACGCCTGGCTAATTTTTGTATTTTTAGTAGAGACAGAGTTTCGCTATGTTGGCCAGGCTGGTCTCTAACACTGGCCTCATGTGATTCACCCACCTTGGCCTCCCAAAGTGCCGGGATTACAGGTGTGAGCAACCACGCCCAGCCAATTGCATCAGTTACACACTGGTGGAATGTTCTTTCCCAGTCAATAATAGTCAAGTGGGGGCGAGTGGGGAAGGGATAAATAGGGCCTATCTGAGCAGGTGGAGCTGAGCATAGTTTACAAAAGCATATTTAACATTATACTGTATTGTATATTTTTAATCAAAAAATATGATTGCTTTTGTAATACAGGGTCATTTTTTATGTAAGGATAATTGGTACCAGAAAAAATCTACAGAAAGAAAACCTGCTGAAGGTGGACCAAAATTTAGAAGGTTTTGAGTGGGATGCTGTCTAAAATAAAATAAAATAAAATAAAATGCAACAAAAACCGTAAATTAAACAAAATTGAGGTCAAAAAATAAAACCAAAATCGAGGTTGTAATTGCAGGTGTGTGCTAATCCTTGATTATATAATTACAGTTATGTGCCATTTCTTGTTATTGAATTGGGAGAGGTTTAACTTTTCCAATGAAATTGTCAGACAACATGAAACAGTATCTCTCCCTTCACAGTTGACTTTTCTACCAATCGTAAAGAGGGTTTTTCCAAACATATTTGAGGTATTCAGATCATTCTCTCTCTTTTTTAAAAACACATTTTTGGCCTGGTGCAGTGACTCACGCCTGGAATCCCAGCACTTTGGGAGGCCGAGGTGGGCAGATCATGAGGTCGGGAGTTCGAGACCAGCTTGACCAACATGGTGAAACCCCTCTCTACTAAAAATACAAAAATTAGCCGGGTGTGGTGGCACACACCTGTAATCCCAGCTACTCGGAAGGCTGAGGCAGGAGAATTGCTTGAGCCCGGGAGGCAGAGGTTGCAGTGAGCTGAGATTGCTGCGCTCCAGCCTGGGTGACAGAGTGAGATTCCGTCTTAAAAACAAAAAAAAATTATTTTTATTTTTAAAAAATTAAAAAATTTTGGAAATGAGGTCCTTCTCTGTTGCCCAGTCTGGAGTACAGTCATAGCTTACTGCAGCCTCAGGAACTCTTGGGCTCAAGCGATCCTCTCACCTCAGCTTCCCAAGTAATTGGGACTACAGCACACTCCACCGTGCCTGGCTAGATCATTCTTTTTTGAAACCTCTGCTAAGTTGTCATTCCCATGGGTTTTCTCTTTGTCTCTTGTTCACTGGTCTGCCTCTGCCAGATCTGTATTTGTGGCTTTGCTTCTGATTTGAGCAATTTGCCAGCATCATCTTCCCTGCAAGCAGCTGTGTATGTAACAGTCAGCTGTCAGGAAGACATCGACTGGCAAAAACACAGGCACGGGGAGGCCAGTGTAAGCAGGGAGAGCTGTATGAGTGGTGGGCAGTGATCCAGGGCTTGGCTGTTTCACGATTACTTTATGTTATGATGGCTTTTGCTTTCCTGAGCCACCAAGCCTACTCAGATTATAAACACTGAGTACAGAGGAGCCCTTGTATAAAGTATGGTAAGTTATGCCAGATGCACTCAGCTTAGCATGGTTTTAAAGCTGGGAATGGCCATCCACAATGTAGCATTACAGGCTAGAGCAGAGAAAGCTGTCAATTTATACTTTGGGGCTATGTGCAGTAGCTCACACCTATAATCCCAGCACTTTGGGGGCCGAGGCAGGAGGACTGCTTGAGCCCAGGAGTTTAAGACCATCCTGGGCAACAAAGCAAAACCTCATCTATTTAAAAAAAAAAAAAAATTAGCTGGGGGCATGCTGATGTGTGCCTGTGGTCTCAACTACTTGGGAGGCCAAGGCAGGAGGGCAGTGGGCTTGGGAGGTCAAGGCTGCAGTGAGCCGTGATCATGTGACTGCACTCTAGCCTAGGAGACAGAACGAGACCCTGTCTCTTTTCTTTTATTATTATTATTATTATACTTTAGGTTTTAGGGTACATGTGCGCAATGTGCAGGTTAGTTACATATGTATACATGTGCCATGCTGGTGCGCTGCACCCACTAACTCGTCATCTAGCATTAGGTATATCTCCCAATGCTATCCCTCCCCTCTCCCCCTACTCCACAACAGTCCCACAACAGTCCCCGGTGTGTGATGTTCCCCTTCCTGTGTCCATGTGTTCTCATTGTTCAATTCCCACCTATGAGTGAGACTATGCGGTGTTTGGTTTTTTGTTCTTGCGATAGTTTACTGAGAATGATGATTTCCAATTTCATCCATGTCCCTACAAAGGACACGAACTCATCATTTTTTATGGCTGCATAGTATTCCATGGTGTATATGTGCCACATTTTCTTAATCCAGTCTATCATTGTTGGACATTTGGGTTGGTTCCAAGTCTTTGCTATTGTGAATAGTGCCGCAATAAACATACGTGTGCATGTGTCTTTATAGCAGCATGATTTATAATCCTTTGGGCATATACCCAGTAATGGGATGGCTGGGTCAAATGGAATTTCTAGTTCTAGATCCCTGAGGAATCGCCACACTGACTTCCACAATGGTTGAACTAGTTTACAGTCCCACCAACAGTGTAAAAGTGTTCCTATTTCTCCACATCCTCTCCAGCACCTGTTGTTTCCTGACTTTTTAATGATTGCCATTCTAACTGGTGTGAGATGGTATCTCATTGTGGTTTTGATTTGCATTTCTCTGATGGCCAGTGATGGTGAGCATTTTTTCATGTGTTTTTTGGCTGCATAGATGTCTTCTTTTGAGAAGTGTCTGTTCATGTCCTTCGCCCACTTTTTGATGGGGTTGTTTGTTTTTTTCTTGTAAATTTGTTTGAGTTCATTGTAGATTCTGGATATTAGCCCTTTGTCAGATGAGTAGGTTGCAAAAATTTTCTCCCATTTTGTAGGTTGCCTGTTCACTCTGATGGTAGTTTCTTTTGCTGTGCAGAAGCTCTTTAGTTTAATGAGATCCCATTTGTCAATTTTGGCTTTTGTTGCCATTGCTTTTGGTGTTTTAGACATGAAGTCCTTGCCCATGCCTATGTCCTGAATGGTAATGCCTAGGTTTTCTTCTAGGGTTTTTATGGTTTTAGGTCTAACATTTAAGTCTTTAATCCATCTTGAATTGATTTTTGTATAAGGTGTAAGGAAGGGATCCAGTTTCAGCTTTCTACATATGGCTAGCCAGTTTTCCCAGCACCATTTATTAAATAGGGAATCCTTTCCCCATTGCTTGTTTTTCTCAGGTTTGTCAAAGATCAGATAGTTGTAGATATGTGGCATTACTTCTGAGGGCTCTGTTCTGTTCCATTGATCTATATCTCTGTTTTGGTACCAGTACCATGCTGTTTTGGTTACTGTAGCCTTGTAGTATAGTTTGAAGTCAGGTAGTGTGATGCCTCCAGCTTTGTTCTTTTGGCTTAGGATTGACTTGGCAATGCGGGCTCTTTTTTGGTTCCATATGAACTTTGAAGTAGTTTTTTCCAATTCTGTGAAGAAAGTCATTGGTAGCTTGACGGGGATGGCATTGAATCTGTAAATTACCTTGGGCAGTATGGCCATTTTCATGATATTGATTCTTCCTACCCATGAGCATGGAGTGTTCTTCCATTTGTTTGTATCCTCTTTTATTTCCTTGAGCAGTGGTTTGTAGTTCTCCTTGAAGAGGTCCTTCACGTCCCTTGTAAGTTGGATTCCTAGGTATTTTATTCTCTTTGAAGCAATTGTGAATGGGAGTTCACTCATGATTTGGCTCTCTGTCTGTTGTTGGTGTATAAGAATGCTTGTGATTTTTGTACATTGATTTTGTATCCTGAGACTTTGCTGAAGTTGCTTATCAGCTTAAGGAGATTTTGGGCTGAGACGATGGGGTTTTCTAGATATACAATCATGTCATCTGCAAACAGAGACAATTTGACTTCCTCTTTTCCTAACTGAATACCCTTTATTTCCTTCTCCTGCCTGATTGCCCTGGCCAGAACTTCCAACACTATGTTGAATAGGAGTGGTGAGAGAGGGCATCCCTGTCTTGTGCCAGTTTTCAAAGGGAATGCTTCCAGTTTTTGCGCATTCAGTATGATATTGGCTGTGGGTTTGTCATAGATAGCTCTTATTATTTTGAGATACGTCCCATCAATACCTAATTTATTGAGAGTTTTTAGCATGAAGCGTTGTTGAATTTTGTCAAAGGCCTTTTCTGCATCTATTGAGATAATCGTGTGGTTTTTGTCTTTGGTTCTGTTTATATGCTGGATTACATTTATTGATTTGCGTATATTGAACCAGCCTTGCATCCCAGGGATGAAGCCCACTTGATCATGGTGGATAAGCTTTTTGATGTGCTGCTGGATTCTGTTTGCCAGTATTTTATTGAGGATTTTTGCATCAACGTTCATCAAGGATATTGGTCTAAAATTCTCTTTTTTGGTTGTGTCTCTGCCAGGCTTTGGTATCAGGATGATGCTGGCCTCATAAAATGAGTTAGGGAGGATTCCCTCTTTTTCTATTGATTGGAATAGTCAATCCAATCAGAAGGAATGGTACCAGTTCCTCCTTGTACCTCTGGTAGAATTCGGCTGTGAATCTATCTGGTCCTGGACTTTTTTTGGTTGGTAAGCTATTGATTATTGCCACAATTTCAGCTCCTGTTATTGGTCTATTCAGAGACTCAACTTCTTCCTGGTTTAGTCTTGGGAGAGTGTATGTGTCCAGGAATTTATCCATTTCTTCTAGATTTTCTAGTTTATTTGCGTAGAGGTGTTTGTAGTATTCCCTGATGGTAGTTTGTATTTCTGTGGGATCGGTGGTGATATCCCCTTTATCATTTTTTATTGCATCTATTTGATTCTTCTCTTTTTTTTTCTTTATTAATCTTGCTAGCGGTCTATAGAAATAAAGATGTTCTTTGAAACCAGCGAGAACCAAGACACAACATAACAGAATCTCTGGGATGCATTCAAAGCAGTGTGTAGACGGAAATTTATAGCATTAAATGCCCACAAGAGAAAGCAGGAAAGATCCAAAATTGACACCCTAACATCACAATTAAAAGAACTAGAAAAGCAAGAGCAAACACATTCAAAAGCTAGCAGAAGGCAAGAAATAATTAAAATCAGAGCAGAACTGAAGGAAATAGAGACACAAAAAACCCTTCAAAAAATTAATGAATCCAGGAGCTGGTTTTTTTTTTTTTTTTTTTTTTTGAGACGGAGTCTCACTCTGTCGCCCAGGCTGGAGTGCAGTGGCACAATCTCGGCTCACTGCAAGCTCCACCTCCCGGGTTCATGCCATTCTCCTGCCTCAGCCTCCTCGAGTAGCTGGGACTACAGGCGCCCGCCACCACGCCTGGCTCATTTTTTATATTTTTAGTAGAGATGGGGTTTCTCTGTGTTAGCTAGGATGGTCTCGATCTCCTGACCCTCATGATCCACCAGTCTCGGCCTCCCAAAGTGCTGGGATTACAGGCGTGAGGCACCATGCCCAGCCGACCCTGTCTCTGAAAAAAAAAAAAAAAAAAAAAAACCAGCTTTGGCAGTTGAAACAGTAGTTGTGCTTGCTTGGGTCATCATGCTTGTCACACCATACAGTGAGTATCTGTTTGCTTGTCTTTTTCTCAAATGAATGTGAGGTGGTTGAGGAGAAGTACTGCCCCTCATTCGTCTCTGGATCCCAGGGCCCTGCAGAACCCCCTTGCAAACTCTTTCAAAATGTAATGGATTCTTTAAAGTGGCAGGTGTGAAATGGCAGAGCAGGTGCTCATTAAGACCTTCAGCATAAAGGTGCTATTAGAAAACCACCCTGTCAGTTCATGTACTCTTTTGATTTTTGAGTATTTCCAGAGATTAGCACAATTGGTTTGAGCTGGCTACATAAGAGTTCTGAAGTATGAGTTTGATTCTTAGAGAGACTCAGTTAGCTTTTTTATAGTCTATCAACAACTGTCAACATTTCTTTTTTTTTGAGACGGAGTCTTACTCTCATTACCCAGGCTGGAGTGCAGTGGCGTGATCTTGGCTCACTGCAACCTCTGCCTCCTAGATTCAAGTGATTCTCCTGCCTCAGACTCCCGAGTAGCTGGGATTACAGGCACTCGCCATCATGTCCAGCTAATTTTTGTATTTTTAGTAGAGACAGGGTTTTAACATGTTGGCCAGGCTGGTCTTGAACTCCTGACCTCAAGTGACCCACCCGCCTCGGCCTCTCAAAGTGTTGGGATTACAGGTGTGAGCCACCGCGCCCAGTCACCTGTCACATTTCTAACTCTAGGAAGCTGTTCACCAACTTTCCGTTATCACCCACAAGTTAGCACAGGTGAAGACTGTAGATCAGCCGTGTCAGTCAGGGCTCTGCTAATCTATCATGTTTGTGTCATTCATGATTGGTCTGTAGTATGGAAAGAACAACAAACCTTGAAGAAATATTTTGAAAGATTGGCTTTTTGTGTGTGTGGTTTTTTTTTTTTTTCTTTTTTCTTGAGACAAGGTCTTACTCTGTCACCCAGGCTGGACTATAGTGGTACCATCACGGCTCACTGCAACCTCCACTTCCCAGGCTCAGGTGATCTTCGCTCCTCCGTCTCCTGGGTAGCTGGAACCACAGGCATGCGCCACCACCACGCCTGGCTAATTTTTTGTATTTTTAGTAGAGACGGGGTTTCTCCATGTCGCCTAGGCTGGTTTTGAACTCCTGGGCTCAAGCGATCCACCCACCTCAGCCTCCCAAAGTGCTATGATTACAGGTGTGAACCACTGTGCCTGGCCACGATTTTTCATTTCCTACAAAGTATATTAACTCAGCAGCTGAAGGGCCAGAAATGGTTGTTCAAGATACTGGAGATGAGTAAGTCACGGTTTTCCGGGGATGGTACCAACTAATACACAGGCCATAGCAGTACAGTCTTAGAGGCAACTGGACCGAAGAGGGGCCTTGTGTGCCCAGCTGGGAAGTTTGGATGCCTCCCTGAAGTCCAGCCATTGTGGAGCTGTGCACAGAGGAGTGCCATGTTCACAGCCCCTTGGGCTGACAGGGGCAGAGGGACAGCTACAGAACCTCCCTGTGGTGGCCTCCAGGGTCCGGTCAAGGGGTATCAGGACCTGAGCAAGAACAGTTGCTGGGGGACGAGGAGGAGGAAGTGGCAGGAGGTGGGATGGGCTCTGAAGGCCGTGCCTGGTGGCCTTCCCCCGTGTGCCTTTGTTGGTGGGAAGTGCTGTGAATTGAACTGACTTATGGCCTGGTGGAGTGGACGCACTCACATGAACCTTCCAATTCCAGCAATCAGGCCTCATGGAGGAAAGCTAATCTCACCTGCAAAATTGCAATCGACAATCTAGAGAAAGCAGAACTTCTTCAGGGAGGAGATCTCTTAAGGCAAAGGTACCTATTCTTTTATTTTTCTGGGCTCCGATAATAATAGATAACAATTGGCAAGGTGTACAACCCACTGTAGGAAACCCCCTCTTGTTTTCAGCCTGGTGTTTAATTTGATTATATAAGTAATTTTTTTTAAGTTTGAAAGAAGTGCATACTTATTT
The DNA here is from genome assembly GCF_028885625.2 of Pongo pygmaeus. NCBI lineage: Eukaryota > Metazoa > Chordata > Mammalia > Primates > Hominidae > Pongo > Pongo pygmaeus. The sequence continues at coordinate 178,162,923 of NC_072377.2, forward strand.
GTAGTAAATTGGTAAAATAAAGTATGAATTACAAAATTAAAATATCGAATCTTTTTTTTTTTTTTCTGAGATGAAGTCTCATTCTTGTCGCCCAGGCTGGAGTGCAGTGGTGCCCTCTTGGCTCACCGCAACCTCCGCCTCCTGGGTTCAAGCGATTCTCCTGCCTCAGCCTCCAAAGTAGCTGGGATTACAGTTGCGCGCCACTGCACCCAGCTAATTTTTTGTGTTTTTAGTAGAGACGGGGGTTTCACCATGTTGGCCAGGCTGGTGTTGAACTCCTGACTTCAGGTGATCTGCCCACCCCAGCCTCCCAAAGTGCTAGGATTGTAGGCGTGAGCCACCGTGCCCGGCCGAAAATATCGAATCTTATTACTCATGAACATTTTGGTGTATTCTCTCCCTCATTTTTACTTCTACATTTCTTACAAAGTCAAAATTGTACCATACATAAAATTTCATATTCAGCTGTTTCAGCACAAAAGTTGCTCATTTAAAAAAAAAAGTTTTTAAGCCTAATTCTAACAGTACATAGTATGTAGATTGTATGTTAATACAATCTCCTGTGTGTGTTTGCATTTCTGGTGTTTCAGTAGTGTAAGTAATACACCAGGGCATGTCTTAGAACATAAGGGTTTATCCGCATTTTGGATATTTGTTTTGGAGGGATTTCCAGGGATGAGATGATTGAGTCAAAGGAATGAACATTACCAAGGCTTCTAAATTGGCGAATTGCTTTACAGAAGGCAGCACTGGTTTATGTTCTTACTAGCAGTCCACAGGGGTGTGGGTCTCAGCACACCCTTTCCAGCATTGAATGTGATCATTTAAAATATGTATACTAATTGGATAGGTAAAACATGAGATCTCATTTGGATATGGGGCCTTCTTGCAGGGAGGCTTTTGTTGACATTCCTCCCCTTTCTCTTCCTCTGAACTTTTAGGAAAACCACCAAAGAGAGCCTGGCCGAGACATCCAGTACCATCACTGAGAGCCTCATGGGGATCAGCAGGATGATGGCCCAGCAGGTCCAGCAGAGCGAGGAGGCCATGCAGTCTCTAGGTAAAGCCGGGCCTGGAGTAGGAAGCTTCTCCCAGAGACACTGCTCTAGGGCCCTTGCCCCGGCACCTCCACTCTGGGCTCCTCCACTACAGCCCACACGATGTTCACTGACTTGGGTGGCTTCTCCCTCATGAGATGACTTGACACCGTGGTCTTATCCAGAGTGGGATGTGTTGCTCATATTCCTCTGTTTTTTTTTTTTTTTGAGATGGAGTTTCGCTCTTGTTGCCCAGGTTGGAGTGCAATGGCGTGATCTCAGCTCACCGCAACCTCTGCCTCCTGGTTTCAAGCAATTATCCTGCCTTAGCCCCCCAAGTAGCTGGGATTACAGGCATGCACCACCACACCCGGCTAATTTTGTATTTTTAGTAGAGATGGGGTTTCTCCATGTTGGTCAAGCTAGTCTTGAACTCCCAACCTCAGGTGATCCGCCTGCCTCAGCCTCCCAAAGTGCTGGGATTATAGGCTTGAGACACCACGCCCGGCCCGTATTTCTGTTTACTAGAAGACCCCACACCCCATCAATGTTTCCTCAGGGGGAGCATTCCCAGGTGTTCATGTGAAAAGCAGAGGTCCCCAGCCCCTCTCCTAGAGAGGGTGTTGGCAGGGCTGGGTGAGGGGCCTGGAGTCTGATTTTCACTGAGGGCTCTGGGGACCCATATGGCCAGGCAAGTTTGGGAATCATTGCTCCAAGAGATGTTTGGCGAATCGGCTGCTGGTAGGACTGCTAGGACCTCAGTTTACAATTATACTCCCCAATGTTATTTTTCCTATGAGTTCCTTTTAAAAGATGTGAATCAGAGGCTACAGGAGAGACTGCTTGAGACCATCTGGTTTCCTCCAATAGTTTTCCCAGTGTCTCCTCTGTGATGGAGAAGAGCATCAGCCCTCTCCGGGATCCTTCAGTATAAGACAACAGAAAAAGGGCGTTTACTCCTTGAAACGCTTTTGGAAAATTGGACACATGGACAAAAGTAGAAAGCATGGTATCCTGAATCCCCTGAGCCCTGAGCCCATTACCCCAGCCAGTCTCATTTCAATTCTACCCTCAGCCCATCCCCCATCTGGATTATTTTGAAGCAAATCCCAGACATCGTCCATAAATAGTACATCTCTCTAAAAGATAAGGGACTCTTTGGGGAAAAAGCAGAAGCAACCTCATAACTACAATACCATGATCACCCCTAGAAATTATAATTTTGGACCACTTTTTTTTCAGTGCACCAAATAGGCAGAAGCAAAAGGAAAGCAAGCAGGTGACCCCAAGGTCACTCCTTGAGTTTGCAGCTTACCTGAACATTTGGGCTCAGAACCAGCCAGGGGCTTCCTCTCGGTGTATGCTGTGGGAGAAGCCTTGGAGAGAGAGGGAGCAAGGAGACAACTTGGCCTCTGAGTCCAGGACTTTTATGCTCTGGTGTGGCGACAGGATACCCTCCGCTAACAGTGCGAAGGAGACACAGATGCTGGTGGCTTCTGGGGTGTTGAGAGGATCCCAGTGTTCTTGGGGCCCATTTTGTAGAAGCGATAGGTATTGAAGAAAAGAGAATACAGTTCTTAACCCATTCCTTATGCCTCACAAATTCGGCTTGATTTAAAAGCCTCTAGGACCATAATTTTAAAACAAAAGCTTATTAGGAATATGGTGTCTGGAATTTGCTCCACAATTGCAGGAGTAGTGGGAGTTGCGGGGGAGGGGAGCAGGATTTCAGAGCTTGGTGGTTCTTGGTTATGGGTGGCGGGCACATGGCATTTCACGATATTGTGCTGTCCACTGTGTGATGGTTCAAAATTCTCCGTAATAATAAAGTTTAAAAAGAAAGGCCTATTAGGTTTTTACTTAGCAAGATCTCAGGGTTTTGAAATCGCAGCAGGCAGGTGTGGAGAAAGTGGGCGGAGAGGGATTCCTGTTCTGTGTTTGTTTTTCTCCTTTTATCTGTCATTTTCAAAATGCTCCTGTGTTTCCTCTGATAATTTATCTTATTTACTTATTAGCTTTTAATTTTGTAAAAGGGTAACACATACAACATAGAGAAGGATAAGAAAACTCTAGCCCAGGACTGCCAGTAGAAACATAACAGGAGCCACGTATATAACTTTAAATTTTCCAGTAGGCACATTTTAAAAAGTAAAAAGAAACATAACAAATTAATTTTAATAAGATGTTTATTTAACCCATTATGTAAAATACTTTAATTTCAATGTACAACTAATATTAAAAATTATTGAGATATTTTACATTCCTTTTTCTCAGATTAAGTCTTTGAAACATTGTGTGGATTTTGGCCAGGTGAGGCTCACGCCAGTAATCCCAGCACTTTGGGAGGCCAAGGCGGGCAGATCACTTGAGGTCAGGAGTTTGAGACCAGCCTGACCAACATGGTGAAACCCTGTCCCTACTAAAAATACAAAAAGAAAATTAGCCGGGCGTGGTGGCGCATGCCTGTAATCCCAGCTACTGAGGAGGCTGAGGCAGGAGAATCAGTTGAACCCAGGAGGTGGAGGTTGCGATGAGCCAAGATCACGCCACTGAACTCCAGCCTGGGTGACAGAGTGAGACTGCACCTCAAAAAAAAAAAAAAAAAAAGAAAAGAAACGTTGTGTGGGTTTGACACTCACGGACATCTCCTGACATCTCCATTTGCATTAGCCACGTTTTTATATGCACAGCAGCCTCGCATGTCTAGGGGCTGCCATATTGGTCAGCACAGCTCTGGAGAGTACAAAAGGGACACAAAAAAGATCACTCTCTGTTCTGACCTCCAGCTGACCCCTACCTGCCAGCCCTCTGGTCCACTTCCCAGAGGCAACCACTGTAACCAGCGTCTTAAAAAATATCTTGTGATCCTCCAAGCTTTTGTAACTTAAGCAAATGAAATACCATTTATCTCCCTGTTTCTTACCTAAATGGAAACATTTCACAGGCGTTCCTTTACACTTTCCCTTTTCACTTAATGTGTTCTATTCAGTGGCTGTTCTGATGATGCCATGCTATGTTTTGTGGGAGAACCGCACCAGGTACACCTTCTACCCTCAGCATCAGGCCCAGATACCCATATTCAGAAATACATCTGACTCTGGGGACAGTGATTCCTTAAGGGATGTGCGCCTCTTCTTAGGTGTCACCTCCTTAAAGCTACAGCCAGTATCCCTGGCCTGAGGGACTGGTATGTGTGAGGGCTTATGGCAGAGCCCGGCGCACCCTTGCCCTTTTGAGATCCTGCAAAGAGCTGGTCTGGCCAGCAGATGTCCTGGAGGCCGCACCTCATAGGTGGAAGGTTCTGGTGTGTTCGGCTGCTGCCCCAACACAGACCTCACAGTGCCTGCCCACGATCCCTGGGTTGGTTTTGTGGCTGGTGGTTTCCCTGAGCAGCGTCCATCTGCTTCAGAGAGCTGAGGAGGTGGCTGGGTGAGCAAGCCTCTTCTGCCCTTCTCCCTGGTGACGTTCATGTTCAAGGACTCCCAAACAAACTCCCCCTCACTCTCTGGAGCTGATGGGACCTGGGGAGGAGCCTTTCCTTGTCAGCTCCTTGGCTGGTCTCCACATGCTTTGATTCCAGCTCAGAGGAACTCACTTGAGAATGCTGGTTTTTATCAGCACCCCAGCCAGCAGAGTGAGGTCTTTGGATCTTGAGCTGCAGTCTCTGAGTTGGGCCTCCTTCCTCTTTTGTTTCAGTCACTTCTTCACGAACGATCCTGGATGCAAATGAAGAATTTAAGTCCATGTCGGGGACCATCCAGCTGGGCCGGAAGCTTATCACAAAATACAATCGCCGGGAGCTGACGGACAAGCTTCTCATCTTCCTTGCACTAGCCCTGTTTCTTGCTACGGTCCTCTATATTGTGAAAAAGCGGCTCTTTCCGTTTTTGTGAGATCCCAAAGGTGCCAGTTCTGGCCCTTTCAGCTCCTGTTTCAGGATCTGTCCTGGTTCCTGAGCTCTAGGCTGCTAAGCTGAGCCACACACCCCTCCGTTTGCGCCAGTGGCCTGCAGATTGGATGGAACACAGTGCCCCACTTTTCTGCAAGTAGCTGGCTTGTAAAGGGTGAACAGAGCCCTGGGAGGCAGGCCTGTCATTGGGATGCCGCCCTGGGGGCATATGAACCGCCTCCTTCCCCCATTGTGCACTATGGGAGGCTGCTGCGTGGAGCACTTAAAGTCCAGCCTCCAGGACCTAATGCCCCTGCTGTCTCCCGCTCCCATCGTGCCCTTAAATACCAGATCTGGTGGAGGGAAGAGAGAAGAGGTAGGAAGAAAGGTGATGAAAACTCCTGGTTATTCCTTGAATAAACTTGATTTTATTTAATAGAATAAAATGTATTTGATTTTGTAAGATAGCTCTCTGGGAATGTGTGTTCCTCTTTTCTTTTTTCTTTTTTTTTGAGATGGAGACTTGCTCTGTCATCCAGGCAGGAGTGCAATGGCACAATCCTGGCTCACCGCAGCCTCTGCCTCCTGAGTTCAAAAGATTCTCTTGCCTCAGCCTCCCAGGTAGCTAGGATTACAGGCACGCACCACCACACCCGGCTAATTTTTGCATTTTTTTTAGTAGGGACGGGGTTTCTCCATCTTGGCCAGGCTGCTCTTGAGCACCTGACCTCAGGTGATCCACCCGTCTTGGCCTCCCAAAGTGCTGGGATTACAGGTGTGAGCCACCACGCCTGGCCCTCTTTTCTTGATGTCCAGATTTTTAGGACATGAACTTAGATTATTTATTTATTAATTCATTCAACAAAGAATTATTATTATTTTCTTTCTGTCCCCACCCAACAACAAGGAACTATTAAACAGCTGCCATACACAAGGTGTTATAGACACTGCTGAACATGACAAATACGTTGGTAAACCAGACATGGTTCCTCCCTCAAGGAGGAACAGAAGGAGACACGGAAATAAAATCTCACAGACTGTCAGGAAGGAGGGTCCAACAGCCCCTGTTCAACCAGGTGTGGTGGCTGATACCTCTAATCCCAGCGTTTTTGGAGGCTGAGGCAGGATGATCACTTGAGCCCAGGAGTTCAAGACCAGCTGGACAACATAGCAAGACCCTGTCTGTATTTAAAAAAAAAAACAACAACAGAAACAGAACAGAAAACAGCCCTTGTTGGAAGTGGCTCACACTAACATCTGAAAAGGCTGAGATGCCATTCTCTACCACAGCAGCCTGGCCAGGCCTGGGGGTGTGCAGTGATTTGGGCTGGCACATGCCTTTCTCTCTGATGTCCGGAGCTAAGTATAACCAAGGAGGGGGAAGCTAGTGAGAAGCTGAGACTGTGTGAGCCTGAGTTCTGTCCAGGCCAGAGGGAGAGGGCCCAGGCTACGCCAGCCCTAGAGGTGCTGTGTCTTTTGTGCTACAGGCCTGGCTGACCTCAAGCTTGAAACCCAGCCTCCCCCACTATTTATAGCCCCAGAGGACCTGGGAGGGGCAGTGTGGAGGCTGAAGGGAAAGTGGGAAGAACATGGACTTTGACCCTTGGCTCAGACACTTGGTTTTGAGATTTGGCTCCACTGCTAATGGACCACAGGACCATTGGCAAGTTACCTGATGTTGCTAAGCCTCAGTTTTCCCATCTGTAAAATGGAGGTGATAATCCATATGGGTCCTCATAGAGTCAACTTGAGAATCCAAAGAGAATATGAAGCAGCAAGTGTAGCTAGCTGTCTTCAGACCAGGCCTGCCATGGCCTTTCCAAATACTGCCACCCCTAGGGCCCTGGGCACTGAGGTTTCCTGCAGCCGAAAGCAGCGGTGCTTCAGGAAAAGCTGGGCCAGGCACCAGCATTCTGTTAGAGGTGTTTGAGCAGAGGATGTCAAGAGTTAAGGCCTCAGTTACAAAGTGGCAGATCATCATGGGACCAAGTTATAAAAAACCAGCTACACATCTCAGACCAGCTTAATGAGTGGATTCCAAGTTAAAGTGTGGATCTAAGTATAGATCCACACTTTGTGTACACACACACACACACACACACACACACATTTTGTAGGCTGTATATCATCCTTAAACAATTCCTGGCCCCAAAAGACACTCAGTGCAGATTGTGCACACATGTGTCTTATTTATAGTCAAATTAAAGCTGAGAATAAAGCACAGATGGGAAATTCCCACTCAGATTCCAGCTGTAAGTGCAGCAGATGGATGTTATCAAGTTAGGATTTTCTTGTCTTAACATTTTTCTTTATTGCTTCCCACTAATTGTCAACATCCTCCTCACAATATGGAATCGCGTGGGCTCTGTATGCCCTAAAATTGCTCCCTTTGACACTTTATTTCTCTTTTACTTGCCTCCTCTTGAAAATAGAGTCGAATGTGACCCATTTTGAAATGTCATTGATAGCGACATCTTGCAACCTCCACCAGCCACCAGGGTTAATCCTTCCCCAAAGCAGAATGCGGCCCTCTCCACGCTCAACCATGAGAGGGCAGTGTCCACATTTGCTCTGCCGTCTTGCAGTGGGTGTGGTAATCTTCATCGGTCCATCTGAAATGCTCTTATGGATATATATATATATATATACACACACACACACACACACACTGCATATATACGTATATATGTACTGCATGTGTATATGCAGTATATATATGTAGGTATCAGATTTTTTTTTTTTTTGAGATGGAGTCTCGGTCTGTCACTCAGGCTGGAGTGCAATGGCGCAATCTTGGCTTGCTGCAACCTCTGCCTCCCAGGTTCAAGCAATTCTCTGCCTCAGCCTCCTGAGTAGCTGGGATTACAGGCACCTGCCACCACGCCTGGCTAATTTTTTTTAAAATTTTTAGTACAGACTGTGTTTCACCATCTTGGCCAGGCTGGTCTTGAACTCCTGACCTCATGACCTGCCTGCCTTGGCCTCCCAAAGTGCTGGGATTACAGGCGTGAGCCACTGCGCCTGGCCAGATTTTTTTAAAACATAAATGTATGAAGCTTACCTGTATTTTGTTTTTGGATATGTTTCCTAAGTGGCCTTAATTTTCACTGTTAAATGGTAATGCAAGCTCAGATGCTACCTTTTTTTTTTTTTAGACAGGGTCTTGCTCTTTTGCCCAGGCTGGAGTGCAGTGGTGTGACAATGGCTCACTGCAACCTCTGCCTCCTAGGCTCAAGCGATCCTCCCACCTCAGCCTCCCGAGTAGCTGGGACTACAGGTGTGCACCACCACGCCTGGCTAAATTTTGTTTATTTTTTATAGAGATGAAGTCTCACTTTGTTGCCCAGGCTGGTCTCAAACTCCTGGGCTCAAGCAATCCTTCCACCTCAGCCTCCCAAAGTGCTGGGATTACAGGAATGAGCCATTGTGCCCGGCTCATCTGTTACATTTTGATTAGCTGACAGTCAAGGAATTAAAGGTATAGAGCAATCATCAAGAGATCTTTCATTCAAGAAGTATTTCCTGAGCACCTACTGTGTACCAGGTACTTGTGTTAGAGCCACACAGTGAACAAAACGAAGATTCTCTGTTGTCACGGACCTTCTGGTGTGTAGGGGTGTTGGGCAGATGATAAACAGTTAATACATGAAATAAGCGGTTTGGGAAGAGTGGAGCTTATCGATGGCGATCTGGATGGAGAGGTGGGAGCAGGTTTGCAGTGTTAAGCAGATGATCAAGGTTGGTCTCACTGGGGTAGGATTTGAGCAAAGACTTGAGGCAGGGGAGGTGTGTCCTGGGGACAGTCGAGAGGAGGGGGTTCTGCACAGAGGGAGCAGCTGGAGCAAAGGCCGGGCAGGGGCACACTGGCACATCCGAGGAGGGCAAGCAAGGCTGCGTGGCAAGAGGTGAGTGTAGGGGCTCAGTGACCTCAGGCTGCCAACCTGGAGGCCATCTCCTGTCCCTACCTACCCTTTTCTTACCTCTCACAATCGTTGGCCCTGTTGGGCATTGGTTCTTCCAGAAAGCTCCCCGGCTATGTGGTGTCACACTCTCGGCTTCCCTCTTACCTCTCTGGCAACTCCTCTCCTATTCAGGCTTAAATGCTCAGATCTTGTTCCCTTTGTATCAAAGGAAAGGTCATCCATGTTCCTACACTTTGACCATATCTACAGGATGCTCAGTCATAATTCAAAAGTTAAATGTGCAATGCAGGCCTCCCAGGCGAGCTCCAGACCCTGATCAGCTCCACTGCCCTGTGGCTGGTGCTCCTCATCCGCCCCACGTTCCTGATCGCTCCCCACTCCACAGCCTGGGCCTTCCCGGCTTCCCAGCTTCCCTAGCACGCTTCCTATTTTCTCCTTCTTGGGTCTCTTTTCCCTTCATCCAGCCCATCTCCTTGAAACCTCTTTCCCACCAAACCAGGAGATGAGCATTCGCTTTATTTTGACAGATTCGTGTCAACCTTGTTCTGAAAAGAAGGCATCAATACATTGTGTTAGTGTATGTAGGTGGCTGAAAAAAATAGTGAAGCAAGCTTTGTGTTCTTCCTTGGCTAATGGTGGTCCTCCCTGGGGCCCTGCTGGAGGGTTTGCCCAAGCTGTGTTTCTTCCCTAAGCAAGAGCAGAATAAAAATAGCTGTGGGCTAATCTAAGAGATAGCAGACAGGAGTCTCAGCCCCGTTGTCAGGAATGAAGGGCTCAGCCTCGGGGTGAGGGGAGGGGTGGGTGTTATCACCCCAATGTCCCTTCAGTCCCCAACAGCAGGCCCAGGCTGCTACACACCAGAAACCTCAGGGCTCATAGTGTTGGTCAACTTGCATCTTTAATGGGCCACAGTGCCTCAGTCAAAACTGTGGCCTTTGGTGGCAGAGACCTGAATTCTAGTTGTACTCTTCTTGGCCATATGCCCTCAGCAATGGATCGCCTCCTCCACAACAGTTCTGACCTCTTAGCGGTACTGGGATGATCAAAGGACAAGACACACGCCAGGAGCTCACGCAGTGCCTCTCACACAGTGACCCTGCTGGCTGCCGCATTCTCTCCCAAACAAAAGCAAAACGGCCTACTACCCCTTTCTGTCTGGGGCTTAACTTTAGGAAAACAGCGCTTAGGCTAAGAAGAAGAGGATGCTGGGGTAGGCAAGAAATCAGAGGACGGAGCACAGTTTCCCAAATGGCAAAGGACTGAGAGGGGCAGGGCAGGCCCGGGCAGTTGTCCATCTTTCCCAATCCATGGGAAAAAAAGTTAATGGGTAGAATTAGCTTAATGTGCAATGTTCTTTTTTCTTATTCTTAAATCTTTGCTCTTCCCCTCCTTCCCCTGCAATCTCGTTTGCTGGCAAAGAGTACCCCTAGATAAAATGAATTCATAGAATACCAAATGAATATGATGGAAGAAGGAGCAAATGGTGAATCTGTTTTAATCTGATACCCTGAATGGCACAAAGAACAAGAGTGCTCCTGGCAGAAATTTCACAATTTTTAAGAAAGTCATTCTTGGTTTGCAAGAGATGGCTTTTCCGTGGCATTCTCCACAGCCACCTGAACAGGCTTCAGAAGCAATGGATTAAAGGACCAAGAGGGTGTGATCTGTCAGACTCTGCAAACTCCTGCTGCCATTCTGAGGGACCTCGTCCTCCCATCCATTCCCATATCTTATTGAGTGTGTGCTAAAGCTACACTCTGCTGCATCCTGTGGACAGAAGAGTAAGATCCCACCTGCCTTGCAGAGCCAACAGCTTGTCAGAGATTGACCTGAAGTCAGACAGATACACGAGAGGGTATATTGAGACCCCATAGTGAATTGTAATTCCAATTCACTAAGCCGAAAGAAAAAAAAATTAAGCTGAAAGTTGAGTAGTGCAAGAAATTGCCTTTCCTCTGGTTCCTAAGCAGATAGCTACAGATAAAAAGTTAAATATCTCCACAGGTGGCTACTCTATGTTCACCTTACCCTTATGTAAAGTGCTAATTTACTGAGCACCAGATAATTCATAATTGACCATCCCCCTACCTGCTCCTTCTCCCTTGCAACCTGTGGATGACCATACACCCTCCCTCTTTCCCTTCCAGCCAGCTTTTCCTCTTTAAATACTGAAGCCCTCAAAATCATCCTCAGAGAAAGGCACAGACCACGGACTGTTTCTGTGATTCTGTGTTTTTATCTTCCAGATATGTCCTTAACTTTGGCAAAATAAACCTTTAAATTGATTGAGACCCGTTTCAGATACCTTTTGTTTTACAAAAGCAATATATGTTCATTGTGGAAAAACTAAGAAATATATTTAACCAAAACAAATTCCTCCCCCAAAAGATAATAGGGAGTCATAGTGCGGTCAGGCATGGTGGCTCATGCCTGTAATCCCAGCACTTTGGGAGGCCGAGGCAGGCAGATCACTTGAGGCCAGGAGTTTGAGACCAGCCTAGCTAACATGGTGAAACCCCGTCTCTACTAAAAATACAAAAGTTAGCCAGGCGTGGTGGCACATGCCTGTGATCCCAGCTACTTGGGAGGCTGAGGCAGGAGAATCACTTGAACCCAGGAAACAGAGGTTGTTGCAGTGAGCCGAGATCACACCACTGCACTCCATCCTAGGCAATTGAGTGAGACTCTGTCTCAAAAAATAAATAAATAAATAAATAAATTAGTGCTTCTGGTGGGTGTGTTGTAGTCTTTATTGTGGCTTTAGTTTGCATTTCCTAATGATAGTGATGTTATGTGCTTATTTACTGGCCATGTATCTTCTTTGATGAAGTGTCTTTCTATGGTCTGAATATTTGTGATTTTCTCTCCCTGCCCCAATTAATATGTTGAGATCCTAACCCCAAGGTGAGGGTAGTAGAAGGTGGGGCCTTTGGGAGGTGATTAGGTCACGAGGGTGGAGCCCTCATTAATGGGATTAGTGCCCTTATAAAAGAGGCCCAAAGAGGCCCCAGGGAGACCCCCGACCCCTTCCACCATGCAAGGACACAGCAAGAAGGTGTCATCTAGGAACCAGGAAGTTGGCCCTCGCTGGACAGTGAATCTGTCAGTATCTCGCTCTTGGACATCCCAGCCTCCAGGACTGTGAGAAATATATTTCTGTTGTTTGTAAGCCACCCAGTTTATGGTATTTTGTTATCTCAGCTTGAGTGGACTAAGATAATAATGTCTTTTCAAAATTTTTTTTTTTTTTGAAATGGAGTCTTGCTCTGTCACCCAGGCTGGAGTGCAGTGGTGCTATTTCGGCTCACGGCAACCTCCACCTCCTGGGTTCAAGCGACTCTCCTGCCTTAGCCTCCCTAGTAGCTGGGATTACAGGTGTGCGCCACCACGCCAGGCTAATTTTTGTATTTTCAGTAGAGACAGGGTTTCGCCATGTTGGCCAGGCTGATCTTGAACTCCCGACCTCAAGTGATCCGCCCGCCTCGGCCTGTCAAAGTGCTGGGATTATAGGCATGAGCCAATGCGCCCGCCCCTTTTCAAATATTTTGACCATTTTTTAATTAGATTGTTTGGTTTCTTTTTTTTTATTTTTATTTTTTATTATACTTTAAGTTCTAGGGTACATGTGCACAACGTGCAGGTTTATTACATATGTATACATGTGCCGTGTTGGTGTGCTGCACCCATTAACTCATCATTTACATTAGGTATATCTCCTAATGCTTTCCCTTCCTCCTTCCCCCACCCCACAACAGGCCCCGGTGTGTGATGTTCCCCTTCCTGTGTCCATGTGTTCTCATTGTTCAATTCCCACCTGTGAGTGAGAACATGTGGTGTTTGGTTTTTTGTTCTTGCAATAGTTTGCTGAGAATGATGGTTTCCAGCTTCATCCATGTCCCTACAAACGACATGAACTCATCCTTTTTTATGGCTGCATAGTATTCTATGGTGTATATGTGCCACATTTTCTTAATCCAGTCTATCGTTGATGGACATTTGGGTTGGTTCCAAGTCTTTGCTATTGTGAATAATGCCACAATAAACATACATGTGCATGTGTCTTTATAGCAGCATGATTTATAGTCCTTTGGGTATATACCCAGTAATGGGATGGCTGGGTCAAATGGTATTTCTAGTTCTAGATCCTTGAGGAATCGCCACACTGTCTTCCACAATGGTTGAACTAGTTTACAGTCCCACCAACAGTGTAAAAGTGTTCCTATTTCTCCACATCCTCTCCAGCACCTGACTTTTTAATGATCGCCATTCTAACTGGTGTGAGATGGTATCTCAGGTTGTTTGGTTTCTTATTGTTGAGTTGTAAGAGTTGAGTATTCGTTGGGTTAGCTAATCTCCTTTTCCATCAAAAGCTTTAAATTAACACACAAGCACTGCCATGAGCTTCTTATATCTCCTTCTAAACATGTTCTTTTATATCCACAAAAGCAGGCTCCGGCTTAGCATTCGGGTGGGATGCAGCGATGCGGCACACCTGCCAGCCTCTGTGCTAACAGGTGGCGCCCTTCTCTACCAATTGTTAAATACTTTGCCCCTGTATTCAAGTATCTGTGAGTTTATATGTATATATGTGTATACATGTGTGAACATAAAATTATCCAAATGGAAGAGTCCTGTGCACACAGTCTTGCCCTGTCATCAATGTATCTTGGTGATCCTCCATTTCCGTTTCCACAGAGCTGCCACATTCCTTTTTTTTTGAGATGGAATCTTGCTCTGTCACCCAGGCTGGAGTGCAGTGGTGTGATCTTGACTCACTGCAAGCTCCGCCTCCTGGGTTCAAGAGATTCTCCTGCCTCAGCCTCCTGAGTAGCTGGGATTACAAGTGCCTGCCACCACGCCCGGCTAATTTTTTGTATTTTTAGTAGAGACCGACAGGGTTTCACCCTGTTAGCCAGGATGGTCTCAATCTCCTGACCTCGTGATCTACTCACCTCAGCCTCCCAAAGTGCTGGGATCACAGGCGTGAACCACCGCGCCCGGCCATAATTTTCTTCACAGGCGTGAGCCACCGCGCCTGGCCATAATTTTCTTCACAGGCGTGAGCCACCGCGCCTGGCCATAATTTTCTTTTTCTTATTAACAGCTTTATGGAGATAAAATTCACATACCATACAATTCACCCATGTAAGGTGTTCGATTCAATGGTTTTTAGTATATTCACAGAGTTGGCGACCATCACCACAGTCAACATTTTCATCGCCTCAACGACTCTGTGCCTTTTAAATATCACCCTCTGTGCTAGACTCTTCTTCCAGAGGATGCTCAGACCAGCCTGCTTCTCTTAGTGCAGTGGTCCCCAACCATTTTGGCAGACAGTTTTTCCATGGACGGTGGTGGGGGTGGGGATAGTTTCGGGATGTAACATCAGGCATTAGTTAGATTCTCATAAAGAGCATACAACCTAGGTCTCTTGCACGTGCAATTCACAATAGGGTTCTCGCTCCTATGAGAATCTAATGCCGCTGCTGATCTGACAGTGGGTAGAACTCAGGCGGTAATGCTCACTGGCAGCTCACCTCCTGCAGGGCCACCCAGTTCCTAAACAGGCCATGAATTGGTACTGATTTGAGGTCAGGGGTTGGGGACCCCTGTCTTAATGGGCTCCTGTGCCCTTGGCAAGTTCTGCAGGGTGCTTGTCAGAGAGGCTGTTGAGGTCTGGGAAGCCCTGGTGGGCAGGGATTACTGGGAGTTGGGGCACAGACCAGAGGCTGGGTCTCACTCTGTTCAAGGCAGGATGATCTGTTGACTGGGAAGCCCCAAAGGTACCCAGTTGTTGGGAGTCAGGAAATAGAAACAGTCAATGAAGGATGAAAGGATGCCCTACGGCAACTCAAAATCCCCGACGGGAGACTGAAACAATGAGAGGGCAGTTCTTGCCCACCAGGGTGGCAACGATGAAAATGACTGATAATTATTCAGTGTTGCCAAAGGTGTGGGTAAATGGGAACAAGCATCTCTCCTTATCCAAATCCTGAAACTTGCAGGACAGTGAATTTTCTGAGAGCCAGAGGCTATGCAATCCTTTATTTAAATGGGTTTTAAATAAATTTCCTCTTCATCCAGAAATTCCAACCCATTTCCCCCAAATATCACAGTGCAGTCTTAAACATCTAGATGCACAACTCATCAAAAACCTCCACAAAATAGAAATCATTTGAACAACCGTTTCATGTATATAATGGTATGTTTGTGTTCAGTAAAAATAATATACAATATTGCCCGGGCATGGTGGCTCACACCTATCTATGATCTCAGCACTTTGGGAGGCTGAGGTGGGAGGATTGCTTGAGCCCAGGAGTTTGACACCAGCCTGGGAAACATTGCAAGACCCCATCACTACAAAAATGAAAACAAACAAACAAAAATTAATATCATATGGTCATAAGTACAAATGACATTTTTTTCCATATTTGTTTTGTATTGATTTATTACTCTTTGTCACTTTCAACTTCTCTCCTAGGTTTCTGAGGAGATACACTTTCTTCAGAAGCTGTTCTACTTCTTCTTCTTTTTCTTTGAGATGGAGTTTCGCTCTTGTGTCCCAGGCTGGAGTGCAATAGCGTGATCTCGGCACACCACAACCTCTGTCTCCCAGGTTCAAGCGATTTCTCCTGCCTCAGCCTCCCAAGTAGCTGGGATTACAGACGCCCGCCACCATGCCCAGCTAATTTTTTTTTGTAGTTTTAGTAGAGGTGGGGTTTGACCATCTTGGCCAGGCTGGTCTTGAACTCCTGATCTCGTGATCCACCCGCCTTGGCCTCCCAAAGTGCTGGGATTACAGGTGTGAGCCACCATGCCCGGCCTGCTCTACTTGTTAAGAAGACATGTTCACTTCATTGCATGGGGTGTTGAACATGATAGTGCCTAACAGGTTTAAACAGCATGAGCATGAACAGTGACCCTGAAGACTCGAGGCACAGCCACACACCCCGCCTCCTCCTGCCCAGGCTCCTGCACAGCTTCAGTGTCTGCTGGTACACCATGTGCAAATTCCTCACAGGGACTTTCCCATTCAAGTGGTGAATTTGGGGTAAAAATGTTTGCAAGCTGTCACAGTGATTCTTCAGCTAGTGAGTGCCACTTGCCACCTTCCTTCTCCTCTAGGTGAGGATGAACTGCTATCGTTTCTAAGAAGGACAGTTTGGCAATAACTATTTGAGATATACAATGTGCATTCTTTTTACCAAGGAATTCCACTTTTAGGCATCTGTCCAAAGAAATATCTGCACGTGTGCCAGAAGAAGCATGTGCAATAGTGTGCTAGCAAAACACTGGACACAGCCTAGATGTCCACTAACTGGGGACATTGGGGAGCCCTTCCATACTTTATTTATTTATTTATTTTTTTGAGACAGGGTCTCACTGTGTCACCCAGGCTGGAGTGCAGTGGTGCGATCTCAGCTCACTGCAGCCTCTGCCTCCTGGGTTCAAGCGATTCTCGTGCCTCAGCCTCTCAAATAGCTGGGATTACAGGCATGCACCACCACGCCTGGCTAATTTTTGTATTTTTAAAAGTGGAGATGGGGTGGCCAGGCGCAGTGGCTCACGCCTGTAATCCCAGCACTTTGGGAGGCCGAGGTGGGCGGATCATGAGGTCAGGAGATGGAGACCATCCTGGCTAACACGGTGAAACCGCCTCTCCACTAAAAATACAAAAATTTATCTGGGCGTGGTGGCGGGTGCCTGTAGTCCCAGCTACTCCGGAGGCTGAGGCAGGAGAATGGCATGAACCTGGGAGATGGAGCTTGCAGTGAGCTGAGATCGTGCCACTGCACTCCAGCCTGGGCGACAGAGCGAGACTCCACCTCAAAAAAAAAAAAGAAAGTGGAGATGGTGTTTCACCATGTTGGCCAGGCTGGTCTCAAACTCCTAGCCTCAAGTGATCTGTCCACCTCAGCCTCCCAAAGTGCTGGGATTACAGGCGTGAGCCACCGCTCCTGGCCCCCTGTGTACTTTCTGGGACATCCATGCTGTGGGGTACAAGGCAGCGTGAGGAAGCCTGAGAAGACCGTCTGTGCAGCCGTGATGAGCCCTCCAGGACACACTGCTCTGGGAACAAAGGACACCAGAACCCGACTTCAAGAATGAAGCCATTCATGTAAGATCATCCACATTTACAACAAAGCAATATGTTTTCATATGGGTATATGCGTGTGTAAGTGTGTAAAATGGACAATAGGACAATATAACCCACTTGACATTAGCAGTGCTGTCTCTAAGGAGGCAGTAGCTGGTGGGGGCGTGGGAGAAGGAGGATTTTCTTTAGAACTCTACAGGCCTAACATACGACTTTTTACAATGAGAATGGATTCATGTGCTATCTCATTTAAATAAATCAATTAATAAGTAAGCAGGCCAGGTGCAGTGGCTTATGCCTGTAATCCCAGCAGTTTGGGAGGCTAAGTCGAGCAGATCACTTGAGGTCAGGAGTTTGAGACTAGCCTAGCTAACATGGTGAAACCCCGTCTCTACTAAAAATACAAAAATTAGCCAGATGTGGTGGTGGGCACCTGTAATCCCAGCTACTCAGGAGGCTGAGGCAGGGGAATGGCTTGAATCCAGGAGGTGGATGTTGCAGTGAGCCGAGATAGTACCACTGCACTCCAGCCTGGGTGGCAGAGCAAGACTCCGTCTCAAAATAATAATAATAATAATAATAATAATAATAATAATAAGTAAGCAAAAACAAAAACAAAACAGATGGAAGGTAAGTGCTTACCTCACAGACTGTGATGAGGGCTGAGAGAAGGGTGTCATGTCCCGGCCCCCAGGGCCCTCAGCCAGGCTGGTCATTTGCAACAAGTGCATGTGGAAAGGCCACTGGTGGCTGAGGGTGCAGAGCTCAGAATCAAGTGGGCAGGGGTCGGGAAGGACAGAGCTGGGGGTTGTCTACCTCTGCTCAGTGCCCGAGGGGTGGATGAGGTTCTTGCAGAGTGCATGTGGGAAGAGAAAAGGGCTCTGAGGTTGACTCCGGGGCACATGATGATGAAGGGCAGTGGGCGAAAGGAACTAGCAGAAAAGGCCCTGGAAGGTGCAGAGGAACCCTGGAGGGGGCGGGGAGCCAGGTGGCCCTGCAGGCAAGCGGAGAGGAGGAGGGGAGTGTCTGGATGTCAGGGGTGAGGGAAGGCCCAGGAGGCTGAGGTCTGAGGAGAGGCTGTTCTATCAACCTCTGGGGGTGCCCTCTGGGGTGCCCAGAGCAGTTTCGGTGCATGGGGAGGGCAGAAGACAGCTCAAAAAGGGACATGTGTCTGTGAAGCCTGTCAGTGTGGACCGTTCTGTCAAAAAGTCTCATGAGTTGAGCAGAAGGGAGACTGAGTGAGGAGGAGGCTGAGAAACGAGGCCCATTTCATAAAGTGAGAAAAGGGGATTTGCTAGGGAAGACAGTGTGGGGGTTCCTCAAAAAACATAGAATTACCACACAGTCCAGCAATTCCACTCCTGGGTACATACCCCGAAGCATTGCAAGCAGAGACTCAAACACATGTTTGCACACCCATGTTCGTAGCAGCATTATTCACAGCCGCCAGAAGCTGGAAGAAACCCACATGTCCATCAATGGAGGAAGGAATGCATGAACAAAGTGTGGTCTATCCACATAATGGAATATCACTCAGCCTTCAAAAGGAAGGAAGTTCTGATACATCCTACAACATGGGTGAACCTTAAAGGTGTTACACAAAGTGAAATAAGCCAGACACAAAGGACAAACACTGTATGACTCCACTTATAAAGTCAAAGTCATAGAAACAGAAAGTAGAACAGAGGTTAGCGGGAGGCCGAGGGAGAAGGGAGTGGGGAGTTATTGTTTAATGGGTAGAGTTTCAGTTCGGGAAGGTAAAAGCGCTCTGGATGGGTGGTGGTGACGGTTGTACAGTGACGTGAATGTCACTAAACTGCACACTTGAAGATGGCTAGCATCGTCAATTTCACAGTTGCAGCTGGTTCTAATTTTATTTGTTCTCACTTCTCACACTCCCAGAACCCACCTCTAATAGATCAGAGGCACCAGCAGCCGCCAGGCAGAGCCCCTCCCCAGATCCAGGCTTCTGGGTTCTGATGACCCTGACCTCTCCCCGCTGCCCATGCACCTGCAGGAGTGGCAGCTGCTCCCTGTAGTAACTCTTTGTGTGAGCTCAATATTCACTTTTGATTTGCCTTTTGGATTGTTTGCCATGGCCATTTGCTGCTCTGTTTAACTAGTCCCTATATTAAATTCTCTCTATTGAGAAAAAAAGGTAAATTTTATTTTATATTGTGTACGTTTTATTGCAGTGCATTTTTTTTTCTTGTTGTTTTTTTGAGACAGAGTCTTGCTCTGTTGCCCAGGCTGGAGTGCAATGGTGCAATCTCGGCTCACTACAACCTCCTCCTCCCAGGTTCAAGTGATCCTCCTGCCTCAGTCCCCCAAGTAGCTGGGATTACAGGCATGCACCACCACATCCGGCTAATTTTTGTGTTTTTAGTAGACAAGTTTTCACCATGTTGGCCAGGCTGGTCTCAAACTCCTGACCTCAGGTGATCTGCCTGCCTCGGCCTCCCAAAGCGCTGTGATTACAGGAACGAGACACCGCACTTGGCCTGCGATGCATTTTTTTTTTTAAGTGGAAGGGACGTTTTAGGGACATCCTGGAGGGGCTTCCAGGTTAAAGGGAGAGCAGCGGAATCCTGGGCAGCTCTGGGACCAGGTCCTGCCTCAGGGACTCACAGACCCAGGCCTCCACTCCCGCCCGCCTCCTGTCTCTGTGGATCTCTAGAAGCAGCTTCTCCTTAGCCTCTTCCCAACAGGATACATGGCCATTAAGGGGACAGAGGGAGCTGTCTCTCAAACCTAGTAAGAAAGACCCCAGGCAAGGGTTCGTGGGACACAGAAGCTGGAAACTCAAAGTCGTGTTCAAACCTCCTTATCTCCGATATCATCACCTCTGGAGGATGACTCTTCTACTCCAAAAATGAGTTTTCTTTTGGCCTTCCCCTTCCTTTTTGCCTCCTGCCCTGATCTGACCTTGGCTGGCTTATTACAGAATCCTTCTGAGTGATCTCCCTACCCCAGGCTTAAGGGATGGGTTTACTTAAGAGGAAGAAACCTAGCACACTCCAAGAATGTGAAGGAAGGGAAGAGGAAGGATGAGAACACGTTGGGCAAGGTCATGGAGGAGGCAAGTTGTCTTGACTCAATGGAGGATTCAATATGGAAACGAGGTTCAAGTTCAGCACCAAGGGCATCTGTGGGGGAGATCTGCTGTCTTGGTTTACCTTTTATGAGGAGACAAGGCCTTCTGCTGAGAGCAGAGGGTCTAAGGTGGAGTTCAGTGCTGAGAAGATGCAGAAAATGGGGACTGAGGGGCCAATGGGTAGGATGACTGGTTGGTGTTAGAGTATCACTGGGGTGCTTGGGAACTTTGGTTCAGGAAAGCACTGTGCAGTCCTTTTAAAAGATGTCTGCAAGTTTATTAGCAGTCCACTCAAAAGGTGGAGTCTAAGTTTTCTCCCCTTGAATATGGTTGACTTGTTTCTAATAATAGGCTGTGGTGGAGGTGACGCTGTGTGATATCTGGGACCAGGAGAGAAGGCAATATAGCATCCCCCTGGTTCTCTTTCTTGGGACACTAACCCTTGGAACGCAGCCATCGATGCTGTGAGGAAGCCTGGGCCACACGGGGAGGCCACTTGCTGGTGTTGTAGCTCAGCTGAGCTCCCAGTCAGTAGCCAGCATCAAATGCCAGACACGTGAGCAAGCTCCTCATTGACTCCAGCACCAGCCACCATCTGACTGCAACTGCAGTAAAGACCTCAAGGAAGAGGCACCCTGCTGAGCCCAGCCAATCCCCAGAAGCAGGAGAGAGAATTGTGATGAATGGATGTTGTTCCTTGATGCCACTAAGTTTGGGGTGATTTGTTAGGCAGCACTAGATAACTGGAGCATGCTGCTATACCACTCTCAGAAAGTCAGTTTCTTTGGTTGGTTTTGTCCTTACTGAATGAACATCAGTTTTTTTTTCGGATAATAAAAGTGATACATGCTCATTTTAGAAAATTTGGAAAACTGGAAAAATTCTGAAGAAGGAAAAAGTGGCCTGAAAACCGCTATACCCAGAGATAATCACTGGCACACAACAGGTGCTCAATATTTACAGAATAGGTGAAGGAACCTGATGGGTGGAGTGTATTTGGTTTGACCCCCTCTCTTCCCCACAGTTGGGCATTTAGGTTGTTTGCAGATTTTTAGAGTGGTAAATTCTTTCCTTTTTCTTTTGTAGCCACATTAGAAGATAAAAATTGTCAATTCTTTTTTTTTAGGTAATTTTTTATTTTTATGGATTTAGGGGTACAAGGGCAGTTGTGTTACATGGATATATTGTGTAATGGCAAAATCTGGGCTTTTAGTGTTCTCCTTACCTGAGTAGTGTACATTGTTAAGAAGTGGTCCATTCTTTACTTCTGGAGACCACTGTGTCAAGCAAGACAGAAGAAGGGAAATAGAGTGAATTAGAGTCAGGCAAGCCACCCTGAGGTTCGGAACCTCAAACATTAAGTCTTTCCCAGGCAGAGAAGCATTTTCCAGAGCCTTCAGCTTCTTCCTACCTAGAGCACTGATTCACCCCAGAGGACACAGAGGGTCAGGAAAGAGATTGCAGACATTTTCCTTCTGGAGAATGGATTTACACAGGAAGGAAAGCTTCTGTGATAAAGTTTACATCCATCTTTCAGCCTTGCCGCTCACGTTACACAGCATCATGTTGACTTCAAACACTCCTATACGGCAAGTGCGGGCACTGCCGTCTGCTACTCTCTGGAACAAATGTGGTTGTATGATTCCGGGGCCTACGAGGAATGTGGCAGATAAATGCAGCAACCGAACCCAAATTATTTACCATTTTCTAAACCAAAAACCTGGAAAGGGGATAGCAGAGATAATGTTGAGCAGATCATGTTAATGATCCAGAATTTTATCAACCCTACAACTACAAACACAATTCCATCTGGCTTGAAAGACGCCACTCACAAAGTTAATGTTTTTTCTTGTGCATATTTTACTACATTTGGAATTGCTTTCTTCTCCTATTTTGTAGCAGTGACATAACTGGTAAAATAGGTGTGAGGCAGGGTTTGAGGTGGATCCCCCTGATTAATCAGAAGTATTTCCCTCCTTTCTTTAGGGAAGTGGGCCTAGCTAAGCAGAGATGAGATTATTTGGTTTTAGTAGGGATGGCCTGGGAGAAGGACCCTTACTTTTCCCCACAGGGTACAGAAGCCAGGGGTTGAGGGACAAATGCCCTGCAGTGGGCATCTACTGTATCTGTCTGCCCAGCACCCATTCTCTTACATCTGGGATCAACATCTAGTTTTCTTTTGAGAAACCATCACTCCCCAACTCAGTCCACATGAGGACAGAGCTGACCCAACCCCTGATGCCAGGGCTGAAGAGGTGACCTAGATGGTCAGGGTCAGAGCGATTGGCTCACATAACCAAACTAGGCAACTGAGCATCAGTCCTGGGATGTTTCCTGGAATTCCGAGGAAAACAGCATTCTCTTTCTCTAGGGTCACCAAGCTGCCAGGAAGGGATCCTGGAGTTACAGTGATACCATCTTTAAGGGAGCCTGTCTAAGAGGAGAACTGAGCTGAGAGGCAGACAGATAGCATCCTAGTCACATAATTTGAGCCCCTGGATCCAGCCATGCCTGAAACCCATCAAATCTCTGGTCTTCCTATTTAGGTCAGCCAAAAACTAATTTCTTTTACTTGGGTTTCTGTCACTTACAACCCAATGGGTCCTTAGTACTATAACCCCTGTGCGCCTTATTGGAAGAGGCAGAGATTAAGAGAGATGAAACTGGCAGCCCAGCCATCCCCCCAGTTAGGCTTCCAGAGAGGAGACCTCCACATCAGTATGGTCAAAAGTATAAATGTGTCTGTCCAGAGCTCTTCCTGCAGTGGGCCCAGGCATTGGCCTTTGTGGCTTACTTTTACCACCATCATTTTGATTGACTGTGAACTGGTATAAATATTGCTCAAAATCCAAAGCTGGAATAAAAATTGCCCCCAAATCTGGGATTTGGCCCTTCTTTTTAATTTTTATGTATTTATTTTTGAGACAGGATCTTGTTCTGTCACCCAAGCTGGAGTGCAGTGGCGTGATCATGGCTCACTGTAGCCTCAACCTTCTAGGTTCAAGCGATCCTCGCACCTCAGTCTCCTGAGTAGCTGGAACTACAGGTGCATGCCACCACCATACCTGGCTAATTTTTAAATTTTTTGTAGAGACAGAGTCCCACTATGTTGACTAGGCTGGTCTCCAACTCCTGGGCTCAAAGGATCCTCCAGCCTCGGCCTCCCAAAGTGTTGAGATTATAGGTGTGAGCCACTGTGCCCGGCTGGATTTGGCCCTCCTTGACATCAAGCCTGTTCCTCAGCTTAACTGCAGGCACTGACCCAGACCAGGTCTGCCTGAGCATAGTAGATAAGTGAAGGATGCCTACGTGAGTCAGGCCAGTGATCAAGAATAAAGAAACTGGATGTTGGCCGGGTGTGGTGGGTCACGCCTGTAATCTCAGCACTTTGAGAGACTGAGGCGGATGGATCACCTGAGGTCAGGAGTTTGAGACCATCCCAACCAATATGGTGAAAACCCCATCTCTACTAAAATTACAAAAATTAGCCAGGCGTGGTTGCGGCGCCTGCAATCCCAGCTACTTGGGAGGCTAAGGCAGGAGAATTGCTTGAGCCAGGGAGGTGGAGGTTGCAGTGAGCCGAGATCCTGCCACTGCACTCCAGCCTGGGTGACAGAGCGAGACTCTGTCTCAAAAAAGAAAAAAAAAAAGAGAAAAGAAAAAAAGAAAAAGAAATTGGATATCAAAACCTTTACCAACCCCCGGTGAGTTCTGCCACCTGCATTCCCCATTTTGGTTGCAACCAAGTGACCACCTGGAAGCTTCTCCTATGCTTGCTACTGGCCCCTAGGGCTCCCCAAAAGAAACTCAGCCTCTTCATGTCTCCTTCATCTTTCTCTCTTCTAGGGGTCATGTCCAAGGCTCCCATTTGTACATTTGGCCTCTGCCTACCTCGGGCCTCCCTGTGCCTTGCTTGGGTCATTCTGGCAGCTTCTGACTGGGCCCAATGCAGCCGGACTTTCCTCATTCAAGTTGGTACCCTGCGTCAGTCCCTTTCTTTCAGAGGCACATGCCATGGCCTCCTTGAGAACTCTCCAGCAGCCTCCGTGCCCGAGGCAGGGGCACAACACACATGTCCTCAGGCCAAGCAGGGACATGGGCCCAGTGACATCACATTTTCAGATTTTTCTAGAAAAGCCAGATACTTGAATTTTGGGGGGTAATTCACTTGATTTTTATGTGTTAGCCATTAATTAACAAAAAACATTCCAGGCGCAGTGGCTCACGCTTGTAATCCCAGCACTTTGGGAGGCTGAGGCAGGTGGATCACCTGAGGTCAGGAGTTCTAGACCAGCCTGACCTACATGGTGAAACCCTGTCTCTACTACAAATACAAAAAAAAAATAAGCCGGGTGTGGTGTGGGCACCTGTAATCCCAGCCACTCGGGAGGCTGAGGCAGGAGAATCGACTGAACCCGGGAGGTAGAGGTTGCAGTGAGCCGAGATCCTGCCACTGCACTCCAGCCTGGGTGACAGAGCGAGACTCTGTCTCAAAACAAAACAAAACAAAACAAAACAAAACAAAACAAAAAAACCAACCAAACAAACAAAAACAAACAAACAAAAAACAAAACAGAAAACAAACAAGCCAAAAAAAAAAATCCCCAAAACAAACACACAAAACCTGCTGTCTTTGTGCAGGATGATCACTTGGGAGACTAACTTGGCAATATCTAGTAAGGCTGAATTTGTGTCTGCTCCGTACCTTGGTCATTCCACACTGAGGTAGGTACCTGAAAGCAGCTGTATTCAAAATTTGGTCTCAGTAATCCTTTATTCCCTTAAAAATTATTGAGGACTCTAAAAGAGTTTTTGTTTATTGGGTATTAATATTTACCCTATTAGAAATTAAAACTGAGAAATATTAAAAGTATTTATTTACTAATTTAACGACAGTGCTAAATCAATCACAATGTAACATAACATCTTTTTAGTAAAAAATAACCATGTTTTTTCAAAATGAAAAATTTAACGAGAAGAAGGCACTGTTTGGCATTTTTGAAAATCTCCGTAGTATCTTACTCAGTAGACGTCACTGGAGTCTCATTAATGCATCTGCAGTCGTATTGGTTAAAATACGCGAAAGCATATCTGGCTTTATTCACACAGATATGTAGTTAGAAAGGGAGATTCTCTCAAACAAATCAGCAAGAAAAAAACCAACAATCCCATCAAAGAGTGGGCTAAGGACATGAATAGACAGTTCTCAAAAGAAGATATACAAATGGCCGACAAACGTATGGAAAAATGCTCAACATCGCAAATCAAAACCACAATGAGATACCACCTTACTCCTGCAAGAATGGCCATAATAAAAAAATTAAAAAATAATAGATATTGGTGTGGATGTGGTGAAAAGGGAACACTTTTACACTGTTGATGGGAATGTAAACTAGTACAACCACTATGGAAATCCGTGGAGATTCCTTAAAGAATTAAAAGTGGATCTACTGTTTAATCCAGCAATCCCGTTACTAGGTATCTACCCAGAAGAAAAGAAGTCATTATACGAAAAAGATACCTGCACACGGATGTTTATAGCAGCACAATTCGCAATTGCAAAAATGTGGAACCAACCCAAATGCCCATCAATCACTGAGTGGATAAAGAAAATGGTATATATACCGTGGAATACAACTCAGCCGACAAAAAAGAATGAAATAATGGCATTGACAGCAACCTGGATGGAATCAGAGACTGTTAGTCTAAGTGAAGTAACTCAGGAATGGAAAACCAAACATCGTATGTTTTCACTCATAAGCGGGAGCTAAGATGTGAGGATGCAAAGGCATAGGAATGATACATTGGACTTTGGGGAGTTGGGGGAAAGGGTGAAGTCGGGTGAGGGATAAAAGACTACAAATTAGGTGCAGTGTACACTGCTCAGGTGATAGGTGCACCAAAATCTCAGAAATAAAAAAAATAAATACAAGGAAAAAAGAAAAAGGAGGTTCTCATAGGCCCCTGAAAAGGTCTCAGGGACTCCCTAGGGTTCCTCTGACCACACTTTGAGGACTGATAGCTTAGAGCCTCTCTTGGACAGCTTTGTAAGTGCACGTCTACACAGGAAGAACATTAACGCATTGTCTGTAATAGCGAATATTTGAAACAACTTAAATGCACATCTACAGGATGAAGAAATTGGAGTGTATTTCTTCAGTGGACTACAGTGCAGCAGGAAAAGGAATGTTTGGCATCTGTGTGTATCAACATGGATCAATCTCACGATGTCAATCAAAAAAAGCAGCCGCAGAACGATTCTCATAGTTGACTACTATTTATGTAAAGTTACATTTTTTGATTATGGTAAAATACATAGAACATACAACTGACTATCTTAACCATTTGTAAGTGTACATTTCAGTGGTATTAAATACACTCATGATGTTATGCAACCATTAGCGCTATCCAGCTCCAGAACTCTTTTTTTTTTTTTTTTTTGAGACAGAGTTTCTCTCTTGTCGCCCAGGCTGGAGTGTGGTGGCACAATCTCGGCTCACTGCAACCTCTGCCTCCCAAGTTCAAGCGATTCTCCTGCCTCAGCCTCCTGAGTACTGGGACTATAGGTGCCTGCCACCACACCCAGTTAATTTTTTTTTTTTTTGTATTTTTAGTAGAGACGGGGTTTTGCCATGTTGGCCAGGCTGGTCTCAAACTCCTGACCTCAGGTGATCAGCCCGCCTCGGCCTCCCAAAGTGCTGGGATTACAGGCGTGAGCCACTGCACCCAGCCTCAGAACTCTTTATCTTGTGAAAGTGAAGCTCTGTCCCCATTATACAACTCCCCACTCTCCCCTTCCCCCAGGCCCTGGCAACCAGCATTTCACTTTCTGTCTCTATGATTTTGACTACTTTGCTCCGATAAATGGAATCATACTGTACTTATCTTTTTGTGACTGGCTTATTTCATCTAGCCTGATGTCCTCAAGCTTCACTCATGTTATAGCATAGGTCAGAATTTCCTTCCTTTTTAACACTGAATAATATTCCTTGCATAAAGTTTTAAACATGAAAAACAATTACATATTTTAATGGATATGTACACATGTGGTAAAATATAGAAAGAAACGAATGAAAAGAATAGACACCAAAGTCAGGATGGTGTCTGCCTCTGCAGGGGCAAGGGGAGATGGTACTGGGAGGGGTGTGCAGGGGCTTCAGTGGAGTCAGCAGTAGCTTGCTTCCTAGCCAGGGGATGCTGTGCTGCAGGTTCCCTGTGCTATTCTCTATGCCAACGCTTCCTTGCACTCATGCCATGCCCAGCATACACGTGTGCTGAGCTCAACACTCAGGTGCGCCTGAGACATCCATACCTTGAGTCCTCTGGGCAGCCTAGCAGAGCCTGGGGCAACTGGAGCCCCTGGGCTGTGAGCCGACTTTGGGGAGGCCCAGTTGAGTGACAGGAACTGAGAGGCACCCTGTGGTGCCCCAGTGGCCTCAGGAGCCTCGTGAGCCTTGGTGGAATGCCCTGATCTAGGCGGGGTCCTGAGTGCCATCAAGAAAGAGCTGCTTGCTGCCTGGATGTGGAGGACAGTAGCCAGCCACCAAGCATTATGCTGTCTGGTTTGGGCAAGAGCCATGGGGGCTGGTGAGCTTGCGTTGCAGGTGCCCAGGAGTAGCGGGTACAGACTGAAGGGAGGCCCCCTAGGGGTTGGAGGGAAGGATGAGGGCAGGTGCCTGGGCAGGCCCAGCTCCGGGCTGCCTGCTCTGTCTTCACACAGATGCTTCTGTTTGGGTGGCTGATGTTCCCCTACAGGGGTAACTGTGCCACCTGCAGGCAACCATTGCAGTCATTCACGTGTGCTCTACAAGTTAGAGTGTCAGCATTATTGTGACATACTCAGTATGAAAAAATCGGACTAGGCCAGATGCAGTGGCTCACGCCTATAATTCCAGCACTTTGGGAGACCAAGGCAGGCAGATCACTTGAGGTCAGGAGTTCAAGACCAGCCTGGTCAACATAATGAAATCCTGTCTCTACTAAAAATACACACACACACACACAAAATTACCCAGGAGTGATGGTGCATGCCTGTAACCCCAGCTACTCGGGAGGCTGAGGCACAAGAATCCCTTGAATCTGGGAGGCAGAGGTTGCAGTGAGCCGAGATTGCACCACTGCCCTCCAGCCTGGGTGACAGAGTGAGACTCTGTCTCAAAAAGGAAAAAAAAAGAAAGTTGGACTGGATTAGAAATCCCAAGAAGTTCCTATATCATAATTGCCAAGGAAAGAAAGGGTGATCCTTTATGTGTAGTTTTGACCATTGTAAAATTTTTAAGGTAGAAAAACACAATTTTTAAACCTTTTTAAAAGTCACTTACTTGTAAAAGCAAAATTTCTTGGCAATGGTGATTACTAAGAATCTGAAGCTCTTGCATTCAAGGGATGATGTCATTTAACAGAAAGAAGAGGAAACTGGTCACAGTGGCTGATGCCTGGAATCCCAGCACTTTGGGAGGCCGAAGCGGGAGGATTGTTTGAGGCCAGGAGGTCAAAGCTGCAGGGAGCCATGATTGCACCATTGCACTCCAGCCTGGGCAACAGAATGAGACTGTGTCTCTTAAAAATCAATCAATCAATCAATCAATCAATGATGAAGAATCGTTTAAAAAAAACTTAGAATTTGAAGCTTGTCTCATTAAATCAGGACTCACAGGTGCCCACTGAGCCTGAAGCCTGACATAAAAATTATTTTATGGAAGTAAGTGTTCATTAAGATTCTGGAAAATATTATATTCAAATTTTATGTTAAATATATTTTCCCCTCTTTATATTTTACCTTTGAATCAGAATTATATAATCTAAAAATGTGCTAATTTTTTTTCTTTTTTTTAGAGACAGAGTCTTGCTCGGTTGCTCATGCTGGAATGCAGTGGCATGATCACGGTCCCTGCAGCCCTCACTTTCCTGGGCTCAAGTGATCCTCCCACCTTGGCCTCCTGAGTAGCTGGGACTACAGGCATGTGCCACCATGTCCAGCTAATTTCTGAATTTGTAGCAGAGATGGGGTTTTGCCATGTTGGCCAGGCTGGTCTCGAACTCCTGACCTCAGGTGATCCACCTGCCTTGGCTTCCCAAAGTGCTGGGATTACAGACATGAGCCACCATGCCTGGCCCGATTTCCATTAAGAAAATTGACTAACTACATGGTTCCTTAAAACACAAAATTTAAAGCATTTGCAGAGAGTAACTTCTTTTATTTTTATTTTATACAGACAGGATCTCTCTGTCATCCCAGGTTGCAGTGCAGTGGTGCACTTATAGCTCACTGCAGCCTTTACCTCCTGGGCTCGACCAATCCTCCTACCTCAGCCTCCTGAGTAGCTGGGACCACAGGCACACACTTCCATGACTGGCTAATTTTTTTATTTTTATTTTTTGTAGAGATAGGATCTAACTATGTTACCCAGGCTGGTCTCAAACTCCTGGCCTCAAGCGATCTTCCCACCTCAGCTTCCCAAAGTGCTAGGATTACAGGCATGAACCACTGCTCCCAGATGCAGATAGTCATTTCTTAGCAGAGGTGTGCTGGATAACAGAGACACTTAAAAGGAAACATTCACTTCAGTATTCATCTCAGCAAAATGAAAACGTATGTCCATACAAACATCTGTACACAAATGGTCATAGCAGCTTTAATAGCCAAAAAAAAAAAAAAAAAGGGACACAACCCAAATGTCCAGCAGGTGAATGGTTAAACACACTATGGGACATCTGTACAATGGAATACTACTGAGCAATGCGGAGGGTCCACCTATTGCTCTGGGCAACTGCTGAGAGGGACTGCGAGGGAATGATGCTGAATGAGAAAAGCCAATCTCAAGTGGTTACATACCATCAGAGACCACCTCTATAACATTCTTGTTTTAGAGACAGCTTTATTGATGTATATACTCACATATAATTTACCCATTGATCATGTACAATGCTGTGGCTTTTAGTATATTCACAGAGTTGGATATCAATCACCACAGTCAATTTTAGAACATTTTCATCACCTCCAAATGAAACCCTTTAATCCCTCAATCCCCCCTCAACCACCTCATCCCTAGGCAATCACAATCTACTTTGTGTCTCTGTAGATTTGCTTATTCCGGACATTTCATATAAGTGGAATTATACAATATGCAATATTGTGTGATTGGCTTCTTTCACTTGGAATCATATTTCGTTTTTTAAAAACTTTAAATTCAGGAGGTACATCATGTGCAGGTTTGTCACATGGGTATATTGTGTGATGCTGAGGTTTGGGGTTCTAATGATCCCGCTGCCCAACTGGTGAACATAGGACCCAATAGGTGGGTTTCCAACCCTTACCCCCTTCTTCCCTCCCACTTTTGGAATCCCCAGTGGTTTTTTTTTTATTATTATTATACTTTAAGTTTTAGGGTACATGTGCACAATGTGCAGGTTACTTACATATGTATACATGTGCCATGCTGGTGTGCTGCACCCATTAACTCACCATTTAGCATTAGGTATATCTCCTAATGCTATCCCTCCCCCCTCCCCCCACCCCACAACAGTCCCCAGAGTGTGATGTTCCCCTTCCTGTGTCCATGTGTTCTCATTGTTCAAGTCCCATCTATGAGTGAGAACATGCAGTATTTGGTTTTTTGTCCTTGCGATAGTGTTTACTGTTCCCATCTTTGTGTCATGTGTACCCATCTATAACATTCTTGAAATGATAAAACTACCGAGATGAAGAACAGAGTAGTGGCTGCCAGGGGACCAGAGGTGCAGAGGGCTATGAGTGTAAAAAGGCAGCTTGACAGAGTTCCTGTGTAAGAATGGGACTGGTTTGGATTTTTTTTTTTTTTTTTTGAGACAGAGTCTTGCTCTGTCACCCAGGCTGGAGTGCAGTGGCACGATTTCGGCTCACTGCAACCTCTACCTCCTGGGTTCAAGCGAGTCTCCTACCTCAGCCTCCCGAGTAGCTGGGATTACAGGCATGGGCCACCATGCCCGGCTATATTTTTGTGTTTTTAGTAGAGACAGGGTTTCACCATGTTGGCCAGGCTGGTCTCGAACTCCTGACCTCAGGCAATCCACCTGCCTCAGCCTCCCAAAGTGCTGAGATTACAGGCTTAGAGCCACCGTCCCAAGCCTGGTCTGGATCTTAATTGTGGTAGTGGCTACACAAACGTAGTCCACAGAATAATATTACATAGAACGACCCTCCCACACACTATTTCACACGTACGAATGCATGTAAAAAACCTGGAGGGAATGGATTCAGGTGGGTGGTCCAGCTCACATTATCAAAACCATGTCAATTTCTTTATTTTTTTTTCCTTTGAGACTGAATCTTGCTCTGTTGCCCAGGCTGGAGTGCAGTGGTGAAATCTCGGCTCACTGCAATCTCTGCCTCCCAGGTTCAAGCAATTCTCCTGCCTTAGCCTCCTGAGTAGCTGGGGTGTGTGCCAACATGCCAGGCTAATTTTTTTTTTATTTTTAGTAGAGACAGGGTTTCACCATGCTGGCCAGGCTGGTCTCAAACTCCTGATCTCAAATGATCTGACTGTCTCAGCCTCCCAAAGTGTTGAGATTACAGGCTTGAGCCACCATGCTTAGCCTCAATTTCCTTTCGATGTTGGACTATGTAAGACATCACCACTGGGGGAAGCTGGGTGAAGGGTACACGGACTCCTATGTACTACTTTTTCAACTTCCTGTGAATCTATAACTATTTCAAAATAAAAAGTCTTTAAAAAACCCTACACATTAGGGGTTCCTGCAGATGAATATAACTAAAAAAAGAAGTCTTCACAACTGGACCCTGGGATCAGTTTACCCAGGCTTGATGCCCTAAATACCTCTTGGGTGCATAAGCTTAAGCACAGGCTCATGCTCTTGACTTTATATGTGTCAATCCCCATAGAATTCATTCTTGTCCAGGAGACTAAAGATCTGAAAACCACACCCCATGGAATGTGGGTGGTTACAAGGTGGCAGCTAGCACAAGCAGCCCCTTTAAAAACCTCTAAACAGGATTAGAATCCAGTTTTGTGTTTTCACATTTCAGGGCCCCACTTAGAAATTTACTAGAGGTGAGACTGTCTTCAGAGCCAAACCACAGCAAGCTTTTCCCAAGCTCCTGCCACCTGCCGGGCTGGGCCCCAAGAGCCACCTTGCACGCATACCTGCTTCTTCCTCCCCGCCATGCTGCGGCCCCCATGCCATGCCTTGGAAAGGTGAGGAGGCTGGTCCGGTGTATTTATTTCCTGTGGCTGCCGAAACAAATGTCCACAAACTGGGTGGCTTAAAACAACACGAGTGTATTCTCCTACAGACCTGGAGGAAATCAAGGTGTGGGCAGGGCTGGGCTCCCTCCAAAGGCTCTAGGGAAGAGTCCTTCAAGCCCCTTCCAGCTTCTGGTGGCTCCAGGAGTCCCTTGGCTCATGGCGACATCACCCACTCTGTGCCTCCGCCTTCACATGATCTTCTTCGTACGTCTCAAGTCTCCCTCGGTGTCCCTTGTAAGGGACGCTTGTCATTGGAGTCAGGGCTCTCCTGGTTAATCCATGATGATCTCATCTCAGGATCCTTAACTTAATTGTATCTACAAAGACCCCCCCTCTTTTTTTTTTTTTCAAATAAGGGCATATTCACAAGTTCCAGGGATTTGATGAGGACCTATCTTTTAGGCGGCCACCATTCAGCCCACTATACCAGGGAGATTCAGCTAGAGAGTAGCAGGGCCGGGATGAACTCAGATTGCTCTGATGATCTGGAGGACGAGGATGGGGTGGAGGGGGATTTGTCCTGGTCATCTGGTAACCTCCAGAGCCAGGCCCAGCAGAGCCTGTCTAAGGTGGGCTCTCTGTGAATACTAGTTGAATGAATGAGTGAATGAATGAAGGGAGGGGGGAGGGAAGAACTGACTGAAGTGGGAAGGGGCTTTGTTCCTGGACCTCCCATCCCTCTTCTCATCTGTTTTGGTGGGGATCACAGGTCCCTGCCAGCAGTAGCATGGCCCTCTGGTTGTCTCTCCAGCCCTTCCGGAGAAGGCCTGTTCAGTGCCCCACTGTCGGCTTCAAAGGCGGCCCTTTCAAGGGGGCAGACAATGCTCAGCTGTCTGTGCTCTGTGAGTAGTTATGAATTTGGGTGGGAACTCCAGAGAATCACAGGCAGCTCCGATTCCTGTGCTTAGGGCCACTCAATCCACTGGCTTTGAAGCTGCAGATGGGGCCTCTGTGCAGCTTCCCGTGGAGCAGAGTTCGGGAAAGGAAGACAGATGGCTGAGTCATTAGCAGAGGACGAGGGGAAAGCATCCTTCAGCTGGAAATCCAGAGCTCCAGATGGGTTCGTGGTGTCCCCTTCCGGACCTCTGAGCTTCTAGAAGAATATGGGATGCCACCAGCCTCAGTGGCACCTTTGGTGAGTAAGAAGAGGCTGTCTGGGTCCAGTGCAGTGGCTACCACCTGTAATCTCAGCACTTTGGGAGGCCGAAGTGATAGGATCACTTGAGTCCAGGAGTTTCAAACCAGCCTGGGCAACATAGTAAGACCCCATCTCCACAAAATATTTAAAACTTAGCTGGATATGATGGCATGTGCCTATAGTCCCAGCTACTTGGGAGGCTGAGATGGGAGGCTCACTTGAGCCCAGGAAGTCGAGGCTGCAGTGAGCCCTGGTTGTGCCACTACACTCCAGCTTGGATGACAGAGCGAGACCCTGTCTCAAAAAAAAGAACAAAAAAAGAAAAGAAAGGAAATAAAAGTGTGTCCCTCTGAGGGCCACAGTCCTCAGGAACACAGTGGCATGCTTGTGTAAGCGCATTTAGCCAACTTGGGGGAACGCAGACAATCAAGGGTGGATGCTGGAATGCAGGCTGGAACCAGGCTAGAAAGGACTTTGGTTTTCATGCCAAGGGATTTGGACCTCATCCTGTACTTGACGGAAGAGCCGAGTGTTGACAGTCAAGTGAGGTGTATTCCCAAAACTAGATCTAAGGGAAATCTGGTTTCCTATTAGTGGATGTAACTAACTGTGGTGGTTTTAAAACGTGGCTGCAAATCCTTTGACATTCCTCCTATGGAGTGCAGGTCTACATCTATGGCTATGACTCTAAGTCCTTCCCCCTGAATCTAGAAGGGCTTGGGACTTCTCTGACCAACAGGATGCAATGGAGGTGATGCTATATGACTTCCAAGATTAGCTCATAAAAGGCTATCCAGCTTCAGCCTGGTTTGCTGGAACTCTTGCCTTTCAGAATTGTGCTGTCAGGTAAGAAGTCCAACTATCCTTGAGGCCACCACGCTGTGAGGAAGCCCAAGCCAGGTGGAGAAGCCGCATGAAGTTGTTTCTGTTGACAGTTCCAACTGAGTCCAGTCTCTGAGTCATTTCAGCCCAGGCTCCAGACACTTTCATCCCCCAGCCGTTCCAGTCTTCCCAGCTGAGGCTGCAGACTCATGGAGTAGAAACC
The DNA here is from genome assembly GCF_028885625.2 of Pongo pygmaeus. Lineage (NCBI taxonomy): Eukaryota > Metazoa > Chordata > Mammalia > Primates > Hominidae > Pongo > Pongo pygmaeus. The sequence continues at coordinate 178,197,392 of NC_072377.2, forward strand.
CAAGCCATCCACATTGTGCTTCATCTGACTATTTGACCTACAAAAGATGAAAATGGGTTGATGCATGCCACTAGATGGGTTGGTCACACGGCAGTAGATAAATGGAAAATCATCAATTACTCGAGGAAGCCAGAGATCACTGATGCTTTCACCTGGGTAAGGCAGGCAGTAAAAATGTGAGGGAGTGGAGGGATCTGGGGCAAAAGCACTGCACCCTGCATACAGGACACCCACCTGATGTCCCTAGGGTGAGCCCTTTGTGACACCTGGATTACAGCAGTAACACCTTGCTAAATGTGAATGAAGAGTTCTGGGGACACCTCCAACTTCAACCAGCCTCACCTGGGACAATCTCGGGGAGGCCTAGCTATTGCAATAGGCCTGGAGTTTGTGAAGCAGAAGCCTCAGCCATCGTATTGGGCCCATCTAGAGAAGCAAGCTATAGATCAGTCCACCTGGGAGGATTGGAAAGGGCTGCCCAGAGGCTCCACTGAGTCCCCCACCAGCTCTGTCCACCAGGAAGGAGTGGGTCCTCTCCATCTCTGCCCCTGGCCCTGTCTCCTCCACAAACACCTCTCCAGGAGCACACAGTACACAGTGCCCTGGTCCTGCCACCTCTGTCCCAGGCCTGCACCAGCCTACCTTCTGGCCTCCTAGCCTCCAGATGTGTTCCCAGCACCTAGCACATACCTTGGGAGTGGTAGTTGCTCAGTAAGCACATGGTGCATGAATGAGTGGCTATCAATTGGCTTCCCATGGGGCTCGTGTTCAGGGAGAGAATTTACTGATCTGATGCTGAGAGATTTGGTTCATGGGGTGATGTGTTTTCCACAACCAAGCAATAAGTCACATCAGGTCTTCCACATCAGCCTGTGAGCTTTTGTGCTAGTTTCCTAGAACTACATGTAACAAAGTACCGAAAACTAAGTGGCTTAAAACAAGGGAGGTTATTGTTTCTGGAGCCTGGAAGTCTGAAGTCAAGGTGTTGGAAGAGTCCACGCTTCCTCCGAAGGCTCTGGGGAGAATCCCTCCCGGCCTTTCCCGGCTCCTGGAGCTGTAGCAATCTTTGGTGTTCCTTGGCTTGAAGCTGCATCACTCCAATCTCTGCCCCTGTTGTCACGTGACTGTCTTCTCCCTCTCTGTCTTCACGTCGTCTTCCCTCTGTGTGAGTCTGTCATTGTGTCCAAATGTACACTTTTTTATTTTTATTTTTTTGAGACTGAGTCTCGCTCTGTCACCCAGGCTGGAGTGCAGTGGTACGATCTCGGCTCACTGCAACCTCTGCCTCCTGGGTTCAAGCGATTCTCATGCCTCAGCCTCCCAAGTAGCTGAGATTACAGGCACCTGCCACCACGCCCGGCTAATTTTTGTATTTTTAGTAGAGATGAGGTTTCACCATGTTGGCCAGGCTGGTCTTGAACTCCTGACCTCAGGTGATCCACCTGCCTCGCTTCCCAAAGTGCTGGGATTACAGGCGTGAGCCACTGCTCCTGGCCCAATTTATACTTTTTAAAAGGAGACCAGTCATGTTGGTTTAGGACCCACCCTAATGACCTCATCTGGGGGTTAGGACCTTAACATATCTTTACGGGGAACACAATGCAACTCATAACTGAGCTTGGATAACACAAGACCCCCTAAGACAAGGATCTGCCCCCAGGTTGCTGATCAAAAGACTTCCCAGTCAATGGGACAAGGGTGAGAACCGAGCCTGGGGGAGTTCCCCAGGTTACCAGTGAGCTCCTACCCTGCCCCACATGGGGGGCTTGTGGGAGTCCCCAGTGTGCCAGCTATACCATAAGTTTATTGCCTCATTTAAAAGTGCCACCCCCCTTTAATTGTTCCTTTGCATCTCTTTTCACATGGTGGCGCTCACGACCACAGGTCACTATTTTTTTCACTGTCATCTCTAGGAAGGGTGGGATCCTTATGTATCTCATTAGGTCCTATATCCCCAGCACCCAGCACAATGTCCCAATAAACACTGAGTATATGAGTGAATGAAGAGTGAGTTGTCAGAGGGAGAAAGGTTTCAGAAAGCTCCCTTTGAGCCACTGTAGAGAGGCAGAGACTGAAGTCAATGAGACCAGGAAGGTGGCTGCAGCCACCGGCTGTCACGTAGAAAGCTTTTGAAATTTGACTGGTGGAGGTTTCAACCTGAAAGCAAAATGCCGCCTGGGCCTTGCAGGGAGATAAAGCATTCGTGTCCAGTGATAACAGCGCCCCTCGGAGCCAGGGAGGCGCTGGGCAGGGATCAACGCACACCCGCCCGACAGACAGACCGACGGGTGGTAAATATAGAACAACATGAAAGCAGGCAGCGCTGGCCCAGCCCCTCCTTTCCAGCTGTGTGGTGGGCAAATCCAACAGAGCAAGGTTTGTTAACCCGCCCCTGTCCAGGCCCACCTCGCCACTGCACCTTTCCTTTCCGGCACCCAGGGATGGTGATAGCAGAGTGTCGTATGCCTTTGGCAAGCCCCCTTGCAAGGAGGGGCGCACACAGCAGACATGTCACATCTTTCTGTTGAAACCACATTATGCAAACCCATTCAATGACTTCCAAATCCTTTACCAACTCCCATTCAGTGGGTGCTTCTGTGTCCCAGCAGCCACCACTCACAGCAGCTCCACTCAGGAGGACCTCTTATCCCAGTGAGACGGAAGCAGAGCCAGGTGCTCAGCAGTGTGTCTGAGCCAAGGTCATGCCTCTGGTGAGCAGAGCCCAGGGCTGTCTGAGTCCAAAGCCTGTGCTCTGATCACTCTATTCCCGACCTCCAATTCCACACCTGTCTGGGAGGAATCTCAGCTTTGGAGGCCTTAGGTCCACATTCCTGCTTGAGGCTGAGACCCACAGGGAAGCGGGGAAGGGAGCTGACATTTGCTGAGACTCTCCAATTTATGCTTCCAACCACAGGGCTTGGTGGTCTTTGTTATCCCCTTTTACAGTCAAGGGTATCAAAGCTCTGAGAGGTGGAACAATTTGCCTTCATAATGGCAGAGCTGGGATAAGAACCTGGGTCAGAAGGTGCAAAGCCAGTGTTTTCTGCACTACCCCACGTTCTCTTCCTGAAGAGGACCTTTCTGCACCTTCCCTTGGCTCACTCACACGTCAGGTCCCCGTCTCTCCTACCAGGGCTTCTTGCTCCAGGACTGGTCAGCCATGGGCCCTGTTTGCTTTGTGGCTGTAGGATGTGGCCAGTCCCCTCACCCGAGGGCTGCGCTGGAGATAAGAGGTCAGGGACTGCTGGGCTGGGTGGCATTTAGGGGTGGGAACAGCCTTCATGTGGCAAGGCCCGGTGGAGAGACACCAGGGTGGCCATAGCCCTCAGGGCCTTTGGTATAGATTGAGGAATGAGGACAAGCTACGGATAACCAGTGAAGGCTGACAAGCCCTTCAGTGAGACACGCTTAGAGGAGGCCCTTGAGCTCCAGTGGGAAAATCATTGCTGGGGCCACATCATTCACTAAGCGTTTATCGAGCACTAGGTACAGGGAAGAGGGATGGGAGGAAGGAGAGGAGGAGGAGAGGGAGGCCACAGAGTCTAAAAGCTTGAGTTCTAAAGGCAGACTGACTGGCCCATATCCCAGCTCCTCTAGTTGTTGTTACTGCCATGACAACATCTGCCACATCAGGCTACGCTTGCCTGTTGATGATTCTTTCTCTCTGTGTTGTTAGCTATGGCCACAGTAATGCTGCCTAACAACAACTAAAGAACCGCAGAGGCGGCCAGGCACAGTGGCTCACGCCTGCAATCCCAGCACTTTGGGAGGCCGAGGTGGGTGGATCTTTTGAGGCCAGGAGTTCAAGACCAGCCTGGCCAACATGGTGAAACCCCATCTCTACTAAAAATACAAAAATTAGACAGGCGTGGTGGTGTGCACCTGTAATCCCAGCTACTCAGGAGGTTGAGGCAGGAGAATCGCTTGAACCTGGGAGGTGGAGGATGCAGTGAGCCAAGATCATGCCACTGCACTCCAGTCTGGACAATAGAACAAGACTCAGTCTCAAAAAAAAAAATTAAAATAAAAATAAGAATGGCAGAGGCACACGGCAATAAGAATTCCATTCACGCTGTGGCTTTTGTCATCCAGTTGCATATTGGCTGGGGAAGGACTGATCTCGGTTCGCTGGCTTCACTCCCTAGGTCTCTTCCTGCCTGCTAGAACCAGTGGCCCAGCCTGAGCTTGCTCTTCTATGGATGTGGCAGAAACGCAGGAGCACAGGCCCAACTGTGCAAATGCTGCCCCAGCGTCTGCTGCCATCTTATTGCCAACATCCCATGGCCAAGGCAAGTCGCAGGGCCGAGCCCAGCACCAAGGGGGTGGGCTGGGGGACGCGATGAATATATTGCAATGATAAACGAGTCTACCACACATCCCCTCCACGGTGTGAGCTCCAATGGGACCCTTACTGATTGCTGGATTCCTTGTCCTTCGCACAGGGCTGGCCACAGAATAAATACTCAACAGATAATAATAATGATGATAATGGCTAATGTCTATCAAGTACCTACTATGTGCCAGGCACTATGCTAAGAGATTTACTTTCTTTCTTTCTTCCTTTCTTTTCTTTCCCTTCCTCCCCTCTTCCCCTTTTCCCCTCCTCCCCTCCTCCCCTCCTCCCTTTCTCCCTTCCTTCCTCCCTTCCTCCCTTTCTTTCTTTCTTTCCTCTTTGTTTTCTTTCTCTCTTTCTCTCCTTCTTCTCTCTCTCTCTTTCTTCCTTCCTTCCTTCCTTCTTTCTTTCTTTCTTTTTCTTTCTTTCTTTCTCTTTCTTTCTTTCTTCTTTCTTTCTTTTTCTTTCTTTCTTTCTTTCTTTTTCTTTCTTTCTTTCTCTCTCTCTCTCTCTCTCTCTTTCTTTCTTTCTTTCTTTCTTTCTCTTTCTTTCTTTCAGCAGAGTCTCACTCTGTTGCCCAGGTTGGAGCGCAGTGGCATGATTTTGGCTCACTGCAACCTCCACCTCCTGGGTTCAAGTGATTCTCTTGCCTCAGCTTCCTAGGTAGCTGGGATTACAGGTGCGCACCATGACGCCTGGCTAATTTTTGTATTTTTAGTAGAGACAGGGTTTCACCGTATTGGCCAGGCTGGTCTGGAGCTCCTGACCTCAGGTGATCTGTCCACCTTGGCCTCCCAAAATGCTGGGATTTACAGGCATAAGCCACTGCACCCGGGTCTTTTTCTTATTTGGCTTAGTAACCCTGTGATGTAGGTCCTAATATTCTCATTTTATGAATGAGAGCATTGAGGTCTAGATAAGTTAGTAACTGGCCCTAGGTCACAAGGTCCTGTAAGAGCAGAACACAGCCTCAGCAGTCTGGCCCTAGAGTCTGAGCTCCCATCAAGTATAAAATAAGCCCTGGAAAGGGAATGCTGGGCTCAGCTGGGGCAGGTGGCAGAGGCAGGATGGAAGAGGCCTCCCTTGACCTGAGACTTGAAGGATGAGGAGGACTTACAGGGAGTCAGACTGGGAAGGGCATTCCCAGCAGAGGGAGCAGCACATGCTAAGGTGCAGGGTGAGATAGATCACGGCTGCTGGGAATCTACAAGTGGTTAAGTGCTGCCAGAGAGTAAATTTCTGGAAGCAGCAGGTGAGAGATGAGGCTGGAAGGAAGGGCTTGTCACGTGGCAGGGGCTGTTCCTTTTCTCCTCCATGTAGAGTAACTGAATTTCCTGATGGGCATTAACATGAATACCAGCTTAACCCTGCATTTGTCAGCCTCCCTTGCAGCTAGGTAGGTATGGCAAGGTGACTATTTCAGATAATGAGATGAGTGAAAGTTCTGGATTGTGCCCTTGAAGGAACAAGAGCTGGGTGCGGTGCTCACGCCTGTAATCCCAGCACTTTGGGAGGCCAAGGACGGCAGATCACCTGAGGTCAGGAGTTTGAGACCAGCCTGACCAACATGAAGAAACTCTGTCTCTACTAAAAATTCAAAAAATAAAAATAAAAATTAGCCGGGTGTGGTGGCGCATTCCTGTAATCCCAGCTACTTGGGATGCTGAGGCAGAAGAATCGCTTGAACCCGGGAGGCGGAGGTTGCATTGAGCCAAGATTGCCCCATTGCACTCCAGCCTAGGCAACAAGAGTGAAACTCTGTCTCAAAAAAAAAAAAAAAAAAAAAGAACAACAGTGCTCCCCTTCCCTTCTTGGGGTGAAGGAGCCATCTAAGACCAGGAGGTGGCTGCTGCATTTTTAAAAATTACTTTTTATCCAATGGTTCTGTTAGAGACATGGCTGCTGCATGTTAAGAATGAATTGCAGAAGATAAGAAGAGCCTGGATTCCCAATACCATCAAGCCACAAATCAGAGCAAATTTTACACGAAAAAGATAGAAACTTCTCATTTGTTTAGGTAATTGTAGTTTGGATCTTTTTGTTGTAGCAGCCTAACTTTATCCTAACCATTGCATCATACAACTTCATTATACCATGCAGAGGAATTTAGATTTTATCCTCAGATCAGGGGCTGCAAATCAAAGGCCTACAGGGACCAGGCAGGCCATGTGGCAGGCTGGATGTTTCTTTTCACCAAGAAACATACTCTTTCCTGTTCTCCTTGAAACAAAGGACCCTCTTCATCTATCTCTAATTCTCCAAGACAGGTATATAGAAATCTTTCTCTGTTCTAAACTCTGCTATAAGAAAAACAACTAGCTGGGGTCAGTGGTATGCACCTGTAGTCCCAGCTACTGAGGGGAGAGGACTGTTTGAGACCAGGCGTTCAAGGCTAGAGTGAGCTATGATCATGCCAATGCACTCTAGCCTGGGTGACAGAGCAAGACCCCGTCTCTAAAAAAAATTTTTTTTAATTGGCACCATCATTTTTTCAGGGAGCAATAGGGAGTGGTGGGGACTGTGGTGAAGTAGATGAAGATACCTCAGGTCAAGCCGCCACGGAGCTTCTCTAGTTGCTGTGACATGGGAACAGGGATCCAATTTCTCAGAAGGTTCATGCCCTGGATTTGTAAATTTTGCAGTTTATACAGGGGAGGAACTCAGAGGCTGTTGAGAGAGCTGCCACTCAGAGGCCTCAGGGAAGGGCTCGGTCGCATGGACAGTCTGAAGCTCCATACAGCAGTGCGAGTCCCATGCACTCCAGGCCACCTGGAACCAAGATGATGCAGGACAAAAGAGAAGTCCACTGGGACCAGCACAGAGTCCTGCTCCCCGAGCCCTGCTGGCTATGCCGAGGAGGAACAGGAGGCCATTTTCTGAGTTCCTGGGTATAATCTTTACAGCTGTGACATAAAATTCATAAAGATCACATACATTGTGCTCGTTTTTTTAAGTTAGCCCTGCCTGGGCCAAACAAAACTAGTTTATGGCCTTGGGTCTAGTGACTGGAAGGCATGATGGAATGTTGAATGAGGACATCGAGGGGACAGATTCGTGTTTCCAAAACACTATGGAGATTCTGCTTAATTCGGCAAGACTAAAAAATTTAAAAAAAAAAATCGAAGTGTGAAGAATGGGTTGGAGGGCGAGGGCGAGAGACAGCCAGTGTCTGGGCTGGCAGGAGGCAGTGGAGCCCGACCAGGAGATGGTGACCACACTGGTTAGAACCCAGTGCTGCAGCTGAGATGACTAGACTGGCCTCTTTTGCTGGTTCACCCTGGACAGTGTCTCTGCAAGGCGCCGAGCCTCACCCTGTGGTCCGGGCTTCGAAGGTTGAGGGATGCTGGCCCCAACAGTTGTGTCTCTTGAGCCTTAATCCCTTGAGGGGAAAGCTGGCTGTAACAGCACAAATATGGGGACAGCCGGCGCCACCCGCTGCCCAGGAAGTGCCCTGCCTGTCTACGTCAAGGTCAGAAGTCAAAGTCTTTGAAGGGCAATGTGCCTGGCTTATGGCACCTACAACCCTGGCCACACAGCTGGAAGCTACACTAAGGCATGATTCACAAGCTCCTGGGCTGTGAGAGAGAATTTTAGGTGACTCACAGAAAACATTTGACTTTCAATCGCTTTGTACTTTTTTTTCAATTGCCTTCGGGAAATAAAGCTGGCATATCAAAGCCGTGATTTCACTGATATTACTGTTTAGAATTAGGTGAGTAAAAGCAGTGAGTCCATTAACATGAACTTAAAGAAAACTATAAAATAAGGGGACGTGTCCTCAGGGTTTCCTGAGGGCTTTGTCACGGGCAAAATATCATCATTATAATAAAAATATAAAATAAATAACAGCATAAGCAGTGAGCAGAAATGGTAGAGAGGGTGGTGGTGGGACAATAGGCGTGGCTTGAGCTCTGATTTCCAACTCCACCAGCACATTTGTAATTCCTCCTGGCTGCTTTGCATGTGCTGGGCATGGGCTCAGTATGTTTGCACACAGCACGTCCCCTGTGGCTCACAAGTCTGCCTGAAAAAGCTTTTCATCCTCATTTAAGGATAAAAACCTAAAAGGTCAAGGGACTGGCCAGGTCAGTGTGTGGCTGCTGGGGACAGGGTGACACGAAGGTTGGGGAGATTCTTACTGCAAACCGCTTTGGGAAGCTGGGCTGGGGGAGGAAGCCACTCTGGCTCGGGGCGGACACTTGGTCCCCAGGGAAAGTACATCTCCCATTTGCTGTGTTGAGCAGTGGGGAGAGCTGTCTGAGGATGCCTGGAGGGCAGCCTGGCATTTGGGTCCAGGTTCATAGTCTCAGAATCTAGGGGAAAGCATCTTTTTTTCCCATAACTAGTTATGTCTCCCCCTAGACCCCATTTTTCCAGGACCCAATCAAGTTGCTTCCCAAACACTAAAGAATTCTTACAGGTCCCTGGCCTTTTCTTCATCTCACAGGACGCTCTGGTTTCTGCTGTCTGCCCTTCTCTCTCCTCTCCAGCAGTTCTAACCCCATCTGCCGGCAAAGCCTCTGTAAATAAGATAAACACAACAACAGATCTAATATCAAAGGCGTGGGAGGTTGAAAGTGGACACAGGTGACATGCATGTAGAGCAGACGTCCCGTATGCCTCACTCGTCTTCAGATCACCCCAGCCACTGCTGCAGGGAGCACCCCTCTGTGAGCACTGTCCAAGTGCACACAAGCACAACCTGAGAGCGGGCCTTGCGCCCAGGCTGCCCACCTCTTACCTGCAGCCCGAGGGCTACCCTATTGCCATTGAGGAGTGAGGCGCTGAGGGTCCACTCGGTCCCATGCAAAACCTAGAACTGCAGGGGACTCCATCACTGTGGGGCAAACCCTCCACCTACAGGAAATGGGAATGGGCAGAGCCCTCCCCTCCCCTCCCCCGCCCACCTCCCTCCCTCCCTCTCTCTCTTTCTTTCTTTCCTTCTTTCTTTCTTTCTTTCTTACTATTTTCTTTTTCTTTCTTTCTTTCTTTCTTTCTTTCTTTCTTTCTTTCTTTCTTTCTTTCTTTCTTTCTTTCTTCTTTCTTTCTTTCTTTTCTTTTCTTTTTCTCTTTCTTTCTTTCTCTCTCTTTCTTTCTCTTTCTCTTCCTTCCTTCTTTCTATAAAAAATATATACCATAACATTTCTCATTTTAACTATTTTCGAGCGTGCAGTCCTGTGGCATTCAGTTCTTGAAGTACATTCATACTGTCATGCAACCATCAGTTGGCATGCACGCACCAGCCATCTCCAGAAGTTTTTCATCTTTCTAAATGGAAGCGTACACCTATTACCCCCAACTCCCTCCTCCCTCCAGCCCCTGGAAGCCACCATTCAATTTCGTGTCTACATGAATTGAACTACTCCGGGTACCTCATATGAGTGGAATCCTATGGGTATTTGTCTTTTTGCGACTGGCTTATTTTATTTAGCATAATGTCCTCAAGGTTTGTCTATATTTTAACATGTTAACATTTTCTTCCATTTCAATCTGAGCTATTTGTTCAGGAAGAAAGCATTAAAAATTTTTTTCCTTCCAATCACCACCAGTTACAGGGTTCTTTTTTTCTCCTCCACTCCCACTGATTCACTTGACAAGTCTTAAAAAAATTCTGACCAGCCTAGGCAACATAGTGAGACCCCATCTCTATAAAAAATAAGCAGAAAATTCGCCAGGTGTGGAGGTGTGCACCTGTAGTCTCACCTACTCGGGAGGCTGAGGTGGGAGGATCGCTTGAGCCTGGGAGGTTGAGGCTGCAGTGAGCCGTGATCACACCACTGCACTCCAGCCTGGGCAATAGAATGAGACCCTTTCTAAAAAACAAACAAACAAAACAAAACAAAACAAAAAAACCCCAAAAACCTCCTTCCTTTTTATGGCTGAGTAATATTCCATTGTATGCACATTCTGCATTTTATTTACCTATTCATCTGTCAGTGGACACTTGGTTTGCTGCCACCTTTTGGCTATCGTGAATAATGCTGCTGTTAATCTTGGTGCACAAATATCCACTCTGCTTTCACTTTTTTGGGGTATATACCTAGAAGTGGAATTGCTGGATCATATGGCAATTGTATGTCATTTTTTTTGAGGAATTGTCATAAATTTTCCACAACAGCCACACCATTTTACATTATCAGCAGCAAGGGACAAGGGTTCCGATTTCTCCACATCTAACCAACGTTTTCTTTCTTTCTTTCCTTTAACTTTTTTTTTTTTCTGTGTTGCCCAAGCTGGTCTCAAACTCCTGGCCTCAAGTGATCCTCCCACCTCAACCTCCCCAGTAGCTGGGTCTGTAGGCATGCACCACCATGCCCAACTTTTGCTTTTTCTTCTTTTTTTTTCCGTCCTTCCTTCCTTCTTTCCCTCCTTCCCTCCCTCCCTCCCTTCCTCCCTTCCTCCCTTCCTTCCTTCGTTCCTCCCTTCCTTCCTTCCCTCCTTCCCTTCATCCATCCATCCTTCCTTCCTTCCTTCCTCTCTCTCTCTGTCTTTCTTTCCTCTTTCTTCTTTTTCTTTCTTTCCCTGCTTGTTTGCCTTCTCTCTTTCTTTTGATAGTAGCCATTCTAATGGGCATAGAATGGAACCTCATTGTGGTTTGGATTTGCGTTACCCTAATGACTAGTAATGCTGACCATCTTTCCATATGCTCACTGGCCATTTGTATATCCTCTGTGGAGAAATGTCTATTCAAGTTGTTTGCCCATTTTAAAATCAGTTTTTAAGAAATTGTTGTTGGCTGGGCGCGGTGGCTCACGCCTGTAATCCCAGCACTTTGGGAGGCCGAGGTGGGTGGATCATGAGGTCAGGAGACCGTCCTGGCTAACACGGTGAAACCCCATCTCTACTAAAAATACAAAAAATTAGCCAGGCGTGGTGGCGGGCGCCTGTAGTCCCAGCTACTTGGGAGGCTGAGGCGGGAGAATGGCCTGAACCTGGGAGGCGGAGCTTGCAGTGAGCAGAGATTGCGCCACTGCCCTCCAGCCTGGGTGACGGAGCGAGACTCCGTCTCAAAAAAAAAAAAAGAAATTGTTGTTGAGTTGCAGGAGTACTTCATATATTCTGCATATCACTCCCTTGTCAGATACACGATTTGCAAGTATTGCCTTCCATTTTATGATTGCCTTTTCATTGCTGATAGTGTCCTTTGATGCGCAAAAGTTTTTAATTTTAATGAGTCCAACTTATCTATTTTTTTCTTTTGTGGTCGCAATTCTTTCTTCACCTGTTGTCTAGGAGTGCACTGTTCATGCTCTTCATTTTCTTTAGTAGCCTGGTGGTGTCTCTGGAACTTGTTAGTACAGAGTGGGGCCATTCTCAAAAGGGACCTTGACATCGAAAGCATGTGGCATCCAGTGCCCTCTCAGAGGATGACGCTCCTCACTTGCACAGCTCAGGACAAAACCTCTCCTGTTTCTGGTAAAAAGATTAGGAACATAAAAAGGAGCAAGTGTCTGGGCCTGGGGGCTAATTGCTGGCAGGGCCTCACCTGCCACAGCCCCAGTGGCTCAACCCACATCTGACTCAGGACCACAGGCCCCAGAAGGCTGCCGGATGAAAGGGCAGAGGGGAGGAATTCCAGCATCTTCATTTCAGCCCACAGCTTGGACAGCTGTGTGAAGCAGGCCCCTCATTCCACAAGAGAAAGACAACCCAGACATCTGGTTGGTGGGAGTTGGGGGCGTGGTTTGTTTCTTCTAAATGCTGTGCTTAAGCCAGGTTGTCTGGCTTTGAAGATGATTCCTGCAGGACCAGCGCGTTCATTTCCTTGCGGGGAAACTGTCAGGTTGAAAGCCCTCCTGCTCCAGGTGGCTCTATCCTCATCTGTAAACACTATTAAGGACTTGGTTTCAGCTCTAACCAGATGAAACTCCTAGAGCTTTTCACTTAATGGGGACAGGGCAGCACAGGGAACAGGTGGGCAATTGGGCCATAGACAGCCCAAATAGTTGGATGTTGTTATCTTTTGATTTTCATTTGTGTTTTATTTCAATGATGCAGCTGTGCTCTTCCAGCATCATTACCTTTCCCATCAGGGACACTAAATTCTCAACCCTGTGACTGCCCCTCTAGAGAACATCCTTTCATTTACTGTGTATTTACTGAGCACCTACTGTGTGCCAGGCAGTGGTGGACCAAAGAGAGGCAGGTGAGTCCTCTGGATAAAAGTCTGGGCTCTGAATGCAGCTTGCCTGAGTTCAGTCTTAGCTCTGCCCCTTAATTTCTGTGTCTTGTTGACTAAGACTGTGGGCCTTGTCTGGAAAATGAAGAGAGTGATAGTGTCTGTCTGTAGGGTTGTCCTGAGGTTTAAATGTCCTGGTGCAGGGGCAGCACGTGCAGCCTGACACTTGGTAACTGCAGAGTAGGCATCGACTGTGATTGCATCATCTCTGCCTTCATGGTGCTTACCTTCTAGAAAGGAGACGGGAAAGCAAGGCACCTGAAAGTGTGTAGTAGCAGGCTAGAATGTGAGGCTAAACTAAAAGACTTGGGCATCTGGGCTTGGTAAGTAAAAGAGTAGAAGGCTTGGTGGCTCACGCCTGTAATCCCAGCACTTTGGGAAGCTGAGGTGGGCATACTGCTTGAGCCCAGGAGTTTGAGACCAGGCTAGACAGCAAGGTGAAACCCTGTCTCTACAAAAAATAAAATAAAAGAATTAGCCAGGCGTGGTGGCATATGCCTGTAGTCCCAGAAGCTGAGGTGGGAGGATCACCTGAGCCTGGGAGATCAAGGCTGCAATGAGCTGTGATTGTGCCACTTCACTCCAGCCTTGGTGACAAAGAGACACCCCGACTCAATAAATAAATGATAAATAAATAAAAGGACTTGGAAGGATCCAATTTTGACTCAGGCTTGGGAAGATCTTCTCTGAGGAGCAGCATTTAGGCTGAGTCCTGATGGAGGAGGAGGAGGAGACACAGGCCAAGTGTGAGCAGAAGGGGGAGATCTGCAGGAAGCAGCTGAGGAAAGGCGGGTGCAGCTGGAGCTGGTGACCAGGAGTGGGAGATGGGGCTCCGGAGGGCCTTGTTGCCCAAAGAAAGAGTTCAGAGTCCCCTGCAAGCAACAAGGAAGCCTAGAGGGGCTGCTGGAGGGGAGGGATGGTGCCAGATTTCTGGTTTTGAAAAGATCAGTCTGGGCTGGGTGTGGTGGCTCACGTCTGTAATCCCAGCACTTTGGGAAGCTGAGGTGGGTGGATCACCTGAGGCCAGGAGTTTGAGACGAGCCCGGGCAACATGGCGTAACCCTGTCTCTACTAGAAATACAAAAATTAGCTGGGTGTGGTTGTACATGCCTGTAATCTCAGCTACTCGGGAGGCTGAGGCAGAAGAATTGCTTGAACCCAGGAGGCGAAAGTTGCAGTGAGCCAAGATTGCACCACTGCACTACAGCCTGGGTGAGAGAGTGAGAGTCTGTTTCCAAAAAAAAAAAAAAAAAAGAAAAGAAAAGATCACTCTGGCTGGTTTGTAAAAAACAGACTTTAGAGGCCGGAAGCAGTGGCTCAAGCCTGTAATCCCAGCACTTTGGGAGGCCGAGGTGGGCAGATCACGAGGTCAAGAGATCAAGACCATCCTGGCTAACACGGTGAAACCCAGTGTCTACTAAAAATACAAAAAATTAGCTAGATATGGTGGTACGTGCCTGTAATCCCAGCTACTCAGGAGGCTGAGGCAGGAGAATTGCTTAAACCCGGGAGGTGGAGGTTGCAGTGAGCCGAGATCACACCACTGCACTCCAGCCTGGGCGCCAGAGCGAGACTCCGTCTCAAAAACAAACAAACAAAAAACAGACTGTAAGAAGGTGTGTTAGTTTTCTATCGCCATAAGTTTAGTGCCCTAAAGCAATACAAATTTATTATCTTACAGTCCTGTACCTCAGAAGTCCTAAAATCAAGACCTGAATTCCTTCTGAGGCTCTTGGCAGAAGGTGTTCTCAGGTGCTAGGGTTGGAGGTAGACGTCACCGGGAGGCTATTATTCTGTCTGACACAGGGAGCAAGAGTGGACAGGAGGAGGCTGGGTGGGAGGCAGCTGCAGTCATCCAGGCAAGAGATAACGGTGGCCATGACCAGGGCGGGAGCAAGGGAAGTGGAGGGAAGTGGATGGAATGCAGGGAGACTCGCTGGTTGCCCTGGCAGAGGAAAAGCGAGAGATGGAGGTGTGTTCTGGCTCTTCCAGCTTCCACCTGCCTACTCACAAGTCACATGGCTGTGCTAACCTTCAGGGGCAGGTGTAGGACAGTTCTCCTGAATGGCCTTGGACCAACCCAGTTATCCCCCTTTCTCACATGTAGTTCTCAAGAATCACTGTAGAATGTGCTGGGAATGCAACAGCCTGAGATGGGAGAGGGACTGGCGGGAACAGCCTGGGCTGTGTTCCTGTTGCTCTCTAGAAACAGGATGCCCCTCACCGTTTTAGCCCCGTGTGTCATGTTGCTCCAGGGTATAAAACCCAGGGGCGGGGGCTGCTTTCCAGGGCCCCTCAGCTGTGATGCAAGTGGGGCACGTGTAGATGAGACTCCATCCACCCTGTCACCCCGTGCAGCTTTCCTGGGCCTTGGAGGACTGGCTCACGATGAATCCGAGGCTCTGTTGCCCCTTGCTGCCTGCTGCCTGCTGCCTGTAAGTGTAATCCCAGAACTTTGTAATCCCAGCTCCCTATAACGTGCGTGCACATGTGTATGCGTGTAATCCCAGCTCCATATAACATGCTTACGAGTCGGGCGCGGTGGCTCACCCTTGTAATCCCAGCACTTTGGGAGGCTGAGGCAGGCGGATCACGAGGTCAGGAGATCGAGACCATCCTGGCTAACATGGTGAAACCCCGTCTCTACTAAAAATACAAAAAATTAACTGGGCGTGGTGTCGGGTGCCTGTGGTCCAAGCTACTTGGGAGGCTGAGGCAGGAGAATGGAGTGAACCCGCGAGGTGGAGCTTGCAGTGAGCCGAGATCGTGCCATTGCACCTCAGCCTGGGCGACAGAGCAAGACTCCAACTCAAACAAAAACAAAAACAAAAACAAAAACAAAAAACGTGTACGCATGTGTGCGTGTGTGTGTGTGTGTGTGTGTTCTGTCTCATCAGACTCAGGCAAGCTGGTAATCAGCCACAGTGGGAAAGTGAATCATGTCATGTGCCTCCGCCCCACAGAAGAACAAATACAGTATGAACTGTTTTCCTGACCACCACATCTGCTATGGAGACACTTGGGCAAGGGCCATCAAAGGCAGCATTTGTGTCACTGGCTTCTCATTCCCCTTGAAAGAAAATCTCAGCTTCTTCCCATGACTTTGTATCAGCTGACGATATCCACAATAATGCTGGGAAACAACTCCTCCCCTCAATCCAGTGGTTGACAACCATCAGTTTTTCTCTTTCGCACATCTTTGGGTTGGCTGGATTTTTTTTTTGGCTGGTGTTGGCTGGGCTGGGTCCAGGCCTGCTCCTGGTGTCTTCATCCTCCTTGGACTGGTGGGATTGGCAGGGCAGCTCCTCCCATGGTAACGGCAGAAGCCCGAGAGAACAAGTCCCACCGTGAAAGCAAATGTCACATCTCTGCCTGGGTCATACTTGCTACATCCCATACATCAAAGCAAGTCCCACGGGCGAGCCCAAAGTCAAGGGGCAGGGAAGTCTGTGCGTGGATGTAAGCACCATGCGGGGGAGTGGGAATCTGCCCAGGCTACAAGGCTGACCTCTCCGACTCATGTCACATTCTCCCCCACCCACCAACCACCCGAGTGCTTACTCCAATGACACTTCTTGTTTCTTGAACATGCTAAGGCCATTCTCACCTCAGGGCCTTTGCACGAGCTGCTCCCTCTGTCTTGAACTCTCTTCTCAGACCTTCATCCAGCTGCTCCATCTGAACATTCAGGAATTAACTCAAATGTCACCTCCAGAGTGTGGCTTTGCCAGACCATTCGGTCTAAGCGGCCCTCACAGAGTCCCCTCTATCACATCCGCTAGCTGAATTCTCTTCTCAGTACTGATTACTCTAATATTTCCAATGGTCTCATTTTATATATTTGTTAATTTGTTGATTATCTGTCCCCCCACCAGAACCTAAGATTCATGATGGCAGGGACCTTGTTTGTGGTCATGTCCCAGTGCTCTCAAAATGTTTCATCAATTCATATTGAACAAATTTCAGGACTGACAGGGAGGAGCAGAGGAAGAGAGTTCGAAAAGGTGACAGGTCAACTGCAAACAGGCATATTTTTAAAAATTCTGGGTCAGGAGCAGTGGCTCACGCCTGTAACCCCAGCACTTTGGGAGGCCGAGGCGGAAGGATCCCTTGAGCCGGGGAGTTTGAAACCAGCCCAAGAGTTCCAGACCAACATAGTGAGACCTCGTCTCTACAAAAAAATAAAAAACAAAATTAGCCAGGAATAGTGGTGCATGCGTGTAGTCCCAGCTATTTGGGAAGCTGAGACAGGAGGATCGCTTGAGCCTGGGGGAGGTTGAGGCTGCAGTGACCCAAGATAGTGCCACTGCACTCCAGCCTCAGCGACAGTGCAAGACCTCATCTCAAAAAAATAAAAAAGAAAAATTTGTCCCCAGAAGTGTATTTCTTTATCTTGAATGAAAAATAAATAAATCCATTCCTTCATTCAGGCAGCACCTACTCATTCTCTGCCTGCTGGGAGGAAGGCTTTATGCAGGGTGAGCGTGCAGACACTGCCTTCATACGATGGAGCCCACAGTTTAGCAACAGAGGCAGAATCAGGACAGGATTTACAAATGCCACAACTGCTAAAGAAAAGAAGTATGGGAGACTATGAATCTGCAGCTGCTGCTTCCTACATGCAGGTTTCATTCATTCACCATTCACTGGTTCATTCATCACCTGTGACCACCTACTGGGTTGCATGCTCTGTATTAAGCATTGTGGGCACAGGGAGTAATCCGATGCAATAATAATTGCCATGTTACAAAGTCAATTCTCTAACAGTGAAGGCTGCTTTTCAGAAAGGGTGGGTCCATGACATGGACCTTGATGGATGAAGAGGAGCTCACTAGGTAGAAAGGGAAAACTGCAAATACAAGAATGAGGTTGCGTCTGAGACAATGAGAAGAGAGGATCATTAGTTCTAAGGAAAACTCATGCCAGAGAAAGAGCCACTTAAAATAAATAGAGTTGGGCCTGGGTGCGGTGGCTCATGCCTATAATCCCAGCATTTTGGGAGGCCGAGGCAGGCAGATCACCTGAGGTCGGGAGTTCGAGACCAGTCTGGCTAACATGGTGAAACCCCGTCTCTACTAAAAATACAAAAATTAGCTGGGCATGGTGGTGGGTGCCTGTAATCCCATATACTCGGGAAGCTGAGGCAGGAGAATCTCTTGAACCTGGGAGGCAGAGGTTGCAGTGAGCCGAGATTGTGCCACTGCACTCCAGCCTGGGCAGCAGAGTGAAACTCCATCTCAAAAATGATAATAATAATAATGATAATAAATAAATGAAAATAAAAAATAATTTAAAAAATAAAATAGAGTCCAATGTAACAGCATATTTTAAGGGAAGAAAAAAAGATTAGTTTGGGACTTTGTCTTAAAGAAAATGAAATGAAAATTCATGAAAATAAATTTATCTTACAGTCAACAAAAGTTATGTTTTAATCCTTGGAACAACTCAAGATGGAACCAAATGTTGATTTGGGGAAAGGTATAGTTTTTTTATGGTCAAGTCAGCCACATTCTTCACTTTGCATTTGATTTCAGAGTGCAGGTACCAAGGTTTCCCCAGGGCTGCCTTTTCCTCGGGGATGTCAAATTACTCTCAGGTGAGGCTGTCTCTGTCTCATTGTTTTCTCTGTCATTTTTCTCTTCATCAATGGTTGACCACTCCCATCCCCGGCCAGTTCCCCATTGCCCATGACTGAGTTGGGATCCACGAGGTTCCTGATGCCATGGTCCTCGATTCCAGGACCTCCTGCATCTGTTGCAAGACTGGTGTTCTCATCTGCCCTTGATTTGCCCTGGATCTGCACCATCTTACCAGACCTTTGTTGGCAAGTTCACAAAGACATTAACAAGATTCATGGTGGCCTTGTTGGGAAGGCAGAGCAATGGACCTATGCAGGCAGGGAACTTGAGTTGGGGCAGACTGGGTAGGTGGTCAGGTCTTTAATGCTTCTCCGAGCCTCGGTGTAGTAGGGACTTGCACATTGCAGACCCTGTGTAGTTGCTGGGTCCAAGGCTAGGGCAAAGGTGAGGGGCCCAGGGAGCTGAGGCTGGGAATGGAGGCCCGAGCAGCCTCCAGTGCTTGGCTTGCCCCTGAGGGCAACAGGTAGCCCCGACCAGTTTAAGCGGCAGAGGACCTGGTCAGGTCCAACCTCAGAAATCTTATCTGAGACAGCTGAGTGGACTGGAGTGGACAGGGAGGAGCTGGGGTCTCAGCCACATTGAGGTAAGGGCTGTCCACCCTCTGCCCAAGGGTGGCTGGTGGCCCAGGTGGTCTCACCCAGCCCCCAGCCCCCTCCTTTGTGTAAGCTGGGTCTGAGGGCCGATGCTCCTTCATGCTTGAGAAGAGGCTCTTCTGGAATCATGGACTGCCAAGGCAGGACTTACAGGGAGTCAGATGGGAAAGCAGGGGCTACTTTGCGTAGGGTGGCCAGGGAAGCCGCTCTGGGGAGATAACCCTTAACTGATGACTGGAGGCTGAGAAGGGGCCGGGGGCAATGAGCCTGTGGAAGGGCCTCCCAGCACGGACAAAGGTCCTGAGGCAGAAGAGGCTTCACTGTGCGCCTCGTGCAGGAAGGGGAGGGTCTAAGCTGAAGCTGAAGAAGCAGATGCTGGAGCAGCACACCTTGGAATTTGGATCTAAGTTTAAGGAGAAAGCACCCAAGGGCTTTAATCAGGGGAGTGATGTGATTGCATCTGCCTTGTGTCTTTGTAGGATTCCACTGTAGAAGCCAGAGGGGAGCAGGGAGATTGGAGCCTGTGATTGGAATCCTGGTGAAACCTCAAAGTGGCTTGGACCAGGGCACTGGCAGTGGAAACAGAAAAAAGTGAGCAGATGTGAGGTGTAGTTTGGAGCTTCATTAGACTGGATCCCTTAGCTGCCTCCCTGAGGGGCAGGGCTCGGGACCTGCAGCCCGCCATGCCTGAGCCTTCCCCCGACGCCGTGGGCTCCTGCGCGGCCCCAGCCTCCCCGACGAGCGCCGCCCCCTGCTCCACGGCGGGCGCCCAGTCCCATCGACTGCCCAAGGGCCGAGGAGTGCCGGCGCAAGGCACGGGACTGGCAGGCAGCTCCGCATGCGACCCGGGTCCAGGATCCACTGAGTGAAGCCAGCTGGGCTCCTGAGTCTAGTGGGGATTTGGAGAACCTTTATGTCTAGCTAAGGGATTGTGAATACACCAATGGGCACTCTGTATCTAGCTCAAGGTTTGTAAATGCACCAATCAGCGCCCTGTGTCTAGCTGATCTGTTGGGGACTTGGAGAACCTTTATGTCTAGCTAGGGGATTGTAGATGCACCGGTCAGCGCTCTGTGTCTAGCTCGAGGTTTGTGAATGCACCAATCAGTGCTCTGTGTCTAGCTAATCTAGTGGGGACTTGGAGAACTTTTGTGTCTAGCTCAGGGATTGTAAACACACCAATCAGCACCCTGTCAAAACAGACCAATCGGCTCTCTGTAAAATGGACCAATCAGCAGGATGTGGGTGGGGCCAGATAAGAGAATAAAAGCAGGCTGCCCTAGTCGGCAGTGGCAACCCGCTCGGGTGCACTTCCACGGTGTGGAGGGTTTCTTATTTCGCTCTTTGCAGTAAATCTTGCTGCTGCTCGTTGGGTCCACACTGCCTTTATGAGCTGTAACACTCACCGCGAAGGTCTGCACAGCTTCACTCCTGAAGCCAGCGAGACCACGAACCCACCAGAAGGAAGAAACTCAGAAGACATCCGAACATCAGAAGGAACAAACTCCCGTCAGGCTGCTTTTAAGAACCGTAATACTCACCGCGAGGGTCCGCGGCTTCGTTCTTGAAGTCGGTGAGACAAAGAACCTACCAATTCCAGACACAATACCACTAATGATCAACACGGAAGGGATTATTAATACCATAAGGTTGGGAATTGACGCTGGAACATGCCACTTGGTTGGAAGATGGATGAGGATTTTCTTTGGTCTGTTTTTGGGAAAAGTTTTCAAGACGGTCCAGGCCTGCACTTAAGGGGCAGAGAGTTTCTAGGATGTGGCAGAAATGGTCTTGGCTTCCACTGGCTTTGCGCTCCCAGGAATAAGATCGGGAGAAGTTTCTACCTGCTGGAAGGATGACTGGTGACCGATGAGAAGTCAGGGATGGCTGCTACTTGCCATGTGGGCCCAAATGGAAATGTATTCACACAGGGAGTAACACCCTGAGTGGCGCAGGAGCCTCCCCTACTGCGGAGAAAGTATTCTCGGGTACAGCGTTCTCCAGGGCAACTTGGCAAAACAAAGCTCAAGTTCTCAAACTCTGCCTGTCAGTTTTACTGCGCATTAGGTTGGTGCAAAAGTAATTGCAGTTTTTCCCATTAAAAATGATGTAATAGTTACTGTGAAGATGTTCATCACAGCGTCAACTGTAAGAGAAACAAAAGGGCCCCAAATGCTTTAGGTGAGGAGATGAATTAAACTAATTATGCTATATTTGAATAAAGGAATTGTATTTGGCCAATAAAAATGGCATCATTGTGTTGTAGAAGAATATTGAGCATCACGGAAAGATGACGACGGTGGGTGCTTTCTATGTGCAGGCGCTGTTCTGGATCCTTCATACAATCTGCAGAGGTGAGTACTATTATTAGCCCCATTTTGCTGTTGAGGAAACCGAGGCACACAGAGGTTAAGTAAGCTGCCCAAGGTAGTACAGCTGTGAAGTGGTAGAACTGAGATTTGAAACTAACCAGTCTGGCTCCAAGCTCTCAAAGACATTCATGATGGAAGACAAGCCTGTTTTTTTTTTGTTTTGTTTTGTTTTTCCTTTAATAAAAAAAGAGGCCAGGTGTGGTGGCACACATCCCTAATCCCAGCTACTCAGGAAGCTGAGGCGGGAGGATCACTTGAGCCCCACCAGAGCTCCCCCCAACCTCTGGCAACCACTTGTCTTTTTGCTGTCTCCACAGTTCTGCATTTTCTAGAATGTCGTAGAGTTGGGATCATACAGTAGCCTTTTCTGACGGGCTTCTTTCACTTAGTAACAGGCATTTAGCTTCCTCCATGTCTTTTTATGGCTTGATGGCTCATTTCTTTTTAGTGGTGAATACTATTTTGTTGTCTGGATGTTCAAGGAGTTCAAGACCAGCCTGGGCAACATAGTGAGTCCCCATCTCTAAAAAAGAAAAAGAAAGATGATATATGCCTAGAAAAAGCACTGAAAGAGAAAAATGTTGCCTGTTTCTCTCGAAGTGGCATCATGGATAATTTTTATTTCTCTGTATTTTTCTAAATTTGCCACAATAAAATGTGTAACTTTGTAGTAAGGAACACTCTCTGTTTTTTAATAGAGCAGTTTTTTAGAACAGTTTTAGGTTCACAGCAACATCGACCAGAAAAGTACAGCCAGCTCCCATATTCCCATCCCCCACATTCCCCCAGCCCGCCCCACTATCAGCACCCCAAACCAGAGTGGCACGTTGGTTACAATCCACAAACCTACATTTATACATCATTTTCATTCAAGATCCGTAGTTTTGGTTACATTAGGAGTCATTCTTGGTGTTGTACTAATACTATTTTTTTTTTTTGAGACAGTTTCACTCGGTCGCACAGGCTGGTGTGCAGTGGTGCGACCTTGGCTCACTGCAACCTCCGCCTCTCCGGTTCAAGTGATTCTCCTGCCACAGCCTTCTGAGTAGCTGGGACTACAGGTGCACGCCACCATGCCCAGCTCATTTTTGTATTTTTAGTAGAGACAGGGTTTCGCCATGTTGGCCAGGCTAGTCCTGAACTCCTGACCTCAGGTGATCCACCCACCTCAGCCTCCCAAAGGTCTGGGATTACAGGCGTGAGCCACCATGCCTGCCTGGCCTACTAAAACACTGTATGGGTTTGGAGAAATGTATAGTGACACGTATCCACCATTAAAATATCATACAGGATAACTGTCTTGCTCTAAAAATCTTCTGTGTTCTGCCTATTCATCTCTTCCTCCCCCCTAACCTCTGGCAACCATGGATCTTTTTTTTTTTTTCGTTTGAGAGGGAGTCTTGCTCTGTTGCCCAGGCTGGAGTGCAGTGGCGCGATCTCAGCTCACTGCAAGCTCCGCCTCCCTGGTTCACGCCATTCTCCTGCCTCAGCCTCCTGAGTAGCTGGGACCACAGGCGCCCACCACCACACCCTGCTAATTTTTTTTTGTATTTTTAGTAGAGATGGGGTTTCACCGTGTTAGCCAGGATGGTCTCAATCTCCTGACCTCGTGATCTGCCCGCCTTGGCCTCCCAAAGTGCTGGGATTGCAGACGTGAGCCACAGTGCCCGGCCAACCATGGATCTTTTTACAGTTGCTATAGTTTTGCCTTTTCCAGAATGTCATAGCGTTGGAATCAGTATGTAGCCTTTTCGGATGGGCTTCTTTCACACAGTAATATGCATTAGATTCCTCCATGTCTTTTTACGGCTTGACGGCTCATTTCTTTTGGTGCCGAGTAATATTCTGTGGTCTGGATGTACCAGAGCTTATTTATCCACTCACCCCTTGAAGGACACTGTGGTTGTTTCCAAGTTTTTGGCAATTAATGAATAAAGCTGCTATAATAATCTGTGTGCAGCTTTTTGTGTGGACCTAAGTTTTCAACTCCTTTGGCTAAGTAGCAAGGATGATGATGGCTGAATTGTATGGTAAGAGCACATTTAGTTTGTATTTGTAAGAAACTGTCAAACTCTCTTCCCAAGTGACTATATCATTTTGCATTCCCATCAGTCATGAATGAGACTTCCTCCTACTCCACATCCTCGCCAGCATTTGTTATTGTCAGTGTTTTGGATTTTGTCATTCTTGTTTTTCAAGAAGAGGAAGGAATCATGTCCCTGCCAGTCTCTCTTTGGGCTCCCCTGGGTGCACTTAAGGATTCCATGCCCCACTGGTGTCATACTGTTTGGCAGGGCCAGCTGGATCCTGATGTCCCCTTTTCTGGGAAGAGACCCAATGTCCAGGGTGGGCCCTGAGCTCCTCTCTGGCCCAGTTGATTGACCCAGGGGGGGAAACTGGACCTAAGCTAAGCCTGTCAGCTGCTCTCTCCCAGTTACCCGACAGTGACTGGAGCTTCAGTGAGGCCACATGATGTTAATGGAGTTCTCTAAAGAGAAGGGCTGTGAACTCCTCCCCCAGGGAGGCCTCTGGGCTGTGCTGATTCTGCATCCCCTAACCTTGCTGTCTGGATCCCCCTCCTTGGATTGAGTAGGATCCGTTTGACAAATTCCTCCTTTTTGCTTGTTTAGCCAGTCAGGTTCTGTCATCTGCTACCCTAGGAATTTAAGCCATACCATTAAGCAATATCATTTCTTTCCTCCTTTCTTTTTTTCCTTTCTTTTCCTTTCCTTTCCCTTCCTTTTCTTTCCTTTTTCCTTCCTTCTTTCCCTCCCTCCTTCCTTTCTCCTTCCCTTCCTTTCTCCTTCCCTCTCTTTCTCTCTCTCCTCTTTCTTCCTTCTTTCTTTCTTTCTTTCTTTCTTTCTTTCTTTCTTTCTTTCTTTCTTTCTTTCCTTCCTTCCTTCCTTCCTTCCTCCCTCCCTCCCTCCCTCCCTCCCTCCCTCCCTCCCTTCCTTCTTTTTTTTTTTTTGGTTGAGATAGAGTCTCACTCTATCACCCAGGCTGGAGTGCAGTGGTGTGGTCATAGCTCACTGCAACCTCCGACTCCTGGGCTCAGGTGAGCCTTCTGCCTCAGCCTCCTGAATAGCTGGGACCACAGGTGTGTGCCACCATACCTGGCTAATGTTATTATTATTATTATTTGCAGAGACGAGGTCTCACTATGTTGCCCAGACTAGACTCGAACTTCTGGGCTCAAGCAATCCCACCTTGGCCTCCCAAAGTGCTGGATTTACAGGAGTGAGCCATTATACTCAGCCCCATTTCATATAACTAGAGATAAATGATAAAATATATGGCAGCATTAAAAACCTCTCAAAATGTAGCATAATACTCTGTAATTAAGATATAGTCCACGAAGGGATTATTTCTTTCAAGTTATTAAAGACCCTTTAAAAACTTGAAAGAGCCTTTAAAAATATGTGATGAAGAAGTGTTTTGTGTTAATATAGCAGTAGCCAGAATAAAAAAAAATTCTTGAGGACTGTAGCAGAATATCATCATTAAAAATCTTTTATTTATTTATTTATTTTTTTTTTAGACAGAGTCTCCATCTGTTTCCAGGCTCGAGTGCAGTGGCACGAGCTGGGCTCACTGCAACCTCAGCCTCCCGGGTACAAGCGATTCACCTGCCTCAGCCTCCCGAGTAGCTGGGACTACAGGTGCGTGCCACCATGCCCGGCTCATTTTTTGTATTTTTAGTAGAGACAGGGCTTCACCATGTTGGCCAGGATGGTCTCGAACTCCAGACCTCATGATCCGCCCACCTCAGCCTCCCAAAGTGCTGGGATTACAGGCATGAGCCACTGCACCTGGCATCATTAAAAATCTTAATAAAAAAATCATAATCTGTTATATAAATGGACTTGTAATTATACAAAATGACATTAATAAAGTTATTCGTTGCAGCATCATTTGCAAGACAAAAATGGAAATAGTTTTAACAGGAACTAAACAAATTATAGTACATCCATGCAGTGAAATAGTATGTAGGCATAATAAAAGGAATGAGGCTTCCTTTAGAAACTAATATGGAACAATCTCCAGAAATAAAATTAAGTAAAAAAAGGCAAGATGCAAAAACAGTGAGATGAAAATCTACCACTTATGTAGAAAGGGTAAGAAAAGAAATAGTTGTTTGCCTGCTTGTGCGTAAGGTATCTCTGGAAGTTTGACATTTGTCACTGTATATCCTTTGACGTTTCCTTTGATGTTTTGTGAAAAATTTCAAAGCATATTTTTAACTGTTAGCTATACATACAGCATGAGGCATAAAACACACAGTCACAGTTTTACTTACTAAAAACACATATTCACGGTTTTACTTAGTAATAAAGTAACACCCATATAACAGCCAGCCAGGTCAAGAAATACAACCTTGCTGGAAAAATCTACAATGATTCAAAACCTCCACCCTCTTTCTGGAAACTAACACACTTTAACTCCATTTAATTCCTTCTGACTTAGAAGTTATTGTTGTCTGGTATTTTAATTCTAGCTTCCTGCAACCCCTGCCCTTTTTTTTTTTTTTTTTTTTTTTTGAGACAGGATCTCACTCTGTCATCCAGGCTGGAGTGAACTGCTCACTGCAGCCTCGACCTCCCAGGCTCAGGTGATCCTCTCACCTCAGCCTCCCGAGTAGCTGGGAGTGCAGGTGCACGCCACCACACACTGCTAATTTTTGTATTTTTTGTAGAGACAGGGTTTTGCCGTGTTGTCCAGGCTGGTGTCAAACTCCTTGAGCTCAAGGGATCCTCCTGCCTCGGCCTCCCAAAGTGTTGGGATTACAGGCATGAGCCACTGTGCCTGGCCAGCTTTCCCCTTTTTAAACCCTATACTTTATAGTCAGGATTTGCTTACATTTGCTTACTTATGTACATCTATCTTTGCTTCTCATTCATTCTTCATTTCAGAGCTCATGTAATGAGTGTATTATAATTTTGAAATGAATTAGTAACTAGTCACAAATTGATTAGTACTAATAATGCATATTAATAAAACATTAATTAATATTAATGTTTTAAAAATTCTCACTTTTTAATTTCTAACATGATCAATCTCAAGAGATATAACCCACCTAAACAAAAGCTCTTTGGGGTCGTCAATAATTTTTTATTTTTATTTTATTTTTATTTTTGAGACAGAGTCTTGCTCTGTCACCCAGGCTGGAGTGCAATGGTGCAATCTCAGCTCACTGCAACTTCTGCTTCCTGGGTTCAAGTGATGCTCCTGCCTCAGCCTCCTGAGTAGCTGGGATTACAGGTGTGCACCACCATGCCTGGCTAATTTTTGTATTTTTAGTAGAGACAAGGTTTTGCCATGTTGCCCAGGCTGCTCTCGAATTCTTGACATCAGGTGATCCGCCGGCCTCAGCCTCCCAAAGTGCTGGGATTACAGGTGTGAGCCACCATGCCTGGCCTATTTTTATTTATTTATTTTTTTGAGACAGTCTCCCTCTGTCACCCAGCTGGAGTGCAGCCGTGCAATCTTGGCTCACTGAAACCTCCACCTCCGGGGTTCAAGCAATTGTCCTGCCTCAGCCTCCTGAGTAGCTGAGATCACAGGTGTGTGCCATCAAGCCCGGCTAATTTTTGTATTTTTATTAGAGACCAAGTTTTGCCATGTTGGCCAGGTGGGTCTTGAACCCCGGCCTCAAGTGATCCTCCCACCTCAGCCTCCCAAAGTGCTGTGATTATAGGCATGAGCCACCACTCCAGGCCCTCAATAATTGTTAAAAAATATAAAAGCTTCCTGAGACCAAAATGTTTGAGAACCCTTGACCTAGTGAAATTTTACTATTGCACAAGCTGGAAGTGATTGTTTTCAGAAGACAATGGGTTGGGTGGGCTTGGGGTGGGGAAGTCCAGGTCATCTGAATCTACTGAAAACAAGGATGAACATTTGAGTAAATGACGAAAATGTGCGTATTTAACCTCATAAATTTGGTTATAAATGCATTTCTGTACCAACTTTTGAAAGGGAGAAAAATGAATTATGAGTTGTTTAGGCACAAGGGCCATAATTTTTTCTGACAATGTTATATGTCTGCTCATTCCTGTAATCCCAGCACTTTGAGAGGCCGAGGCGGGCAGATCACTTGGGCTCAGGAGTTCTAGACCAGCCTGGGCAACAAAGCGAGATCTCATCTCTACAAAAATTAAAAAATTAGCTGGTGTGGTGGTGAGCACCTGTAGTAGTAGCTACTCAGGAGGCTGCCATAGGATTGCTTGTGCCCACGAGTTTGAAGCTGCAGTGAGTTATGATTGCACCACTGCATTCCAGCCTGGGTGGCAGCAAGACCTTGTTTAAAATGTTTATATATGTATGTGTGTGTGTACATATATATATGTATGTATGTGTGCATGTATATATCTTAAGTGGAGCCTTCTGATTCTAAGTGAAGTAGTGAAAGTCCATGATTAATTTTGGAAGTGCATGTTAAATTGTGAAATACAGCCAGGCATGGTGGCTCATGCCTGTAATCCCAGCACTTTGGGAGGTGGAGGCGGGCGAATCACCTGAGGCCAGGAGTTTGAGACCAGCCTTAACAATATGGAGAAACCCTGTCTCTACTAAAAATACAAAAATTAGCCGGGCGTGGTGGCGCATACCTGTAATCCCAGCCACTCGGGAGGTTGAGGCAGGAGAATCATTTGAACCCAGGAGGTGGAGGTTGTGGTGAGCTGAGATAATGCCATTGCACTCCAGCCTGGGCAGCAAGAGTGAAACTCCATCTCAAAAAAAAATTGTGAAATACAGTATGCTACATACGTACACAAAAGAGTATTATAGTTTGTAAAATTAGGTGGAGCTGAACACTTAAGACTTACGCACTTTACTGTAAGTTTTACCTCAATTAAAAGTTAAATAGTAAAAATAAAGAGCATGTATATATATATATAGCTTAAAGAATAATAAAATGAACACGAGTACCCATCACCCAGACAAAGACAGAGACAATAACATGCCCCACAGCTCCTATTGAAATCTCCGTTCCACTGCATTTTCTTTCTCTCCCCCAGAGGCAACCACTATCTGAATTTTGAGTTAATCATTCCCTTGTTTTTCTTTATGGTTTTGAAATCCAGGTGCACATCCCTAACTAAAACATCATTTTGTTTTGCCTATTTTGACTATTATGTAAAATAAATCACATTGTTTATATTCTTCAGTGACTTGCTTCTTTTGCTCACCTTAGAGCATTGATTCATCTTTGAGACTGATTCATTTTGTTCAGTGTGGCTGTGGCACTTTCATTTTCACTGCTGTATAATATTCCACTCTGTGAATTTCCTACAACTTAATTATAACTCTGTCCAACTGTTGATAGGCAATTTGATGGTTTCAAGGACATACTCTTACACTCAAGGCTGTTTTGAACTTCATTACTTATGTCTCTAGGTACCCATATACAAGACTATCCTTGGTGTATATTCCTAGAAGAGGGATTGCTGGATCTTGGGTAGGCTCGTGTTCAAATTTACTAAGTTGTGCCAAACTGGCTTCTAAAGTCTTTGTCCTCAGTTACACCCCTACCAGAAGAATTCCCATTGATGCCTACTCTCTCCCAATTCTAATTTTTGCCAATCTGGTATATGAAGTATATTGTCTCATCATGACTTTTTGTTTTTCTAAGTAATAAATAGAGTATTTTTTAATATATTTTGGGGCCATTTGTACTTCCTTTTCCTTGAAATCCCTGTTCATTTCTCCTGCCCATTTCCCCCCTTTTGGTAATGTCTTCATTCGTTTATTCAGCATCATTTTTTTCTAAGCGCCTACAAGTGCCAGGCCCTCTTTCTGGTGCTTGGGATATACATCATTGAACAAAAGAATATGTTAGATATGATAAAGTCTAATGGAAAAAAAACACATCAGAGCAAGGTAGGGCTACCAGGAGTATGTGCATAGGAGTGCAAATTAAAATAGGGTACTCAGAATGGGCCTCATGATAAGGTGACATTTAGGTAAAGCCTGGAAGCAGATGAGGAATTCACCAGGCAGACATTCTGGGAGAAGGACAGTCCAAGCAAAGGGAACAGCCAGTGCAAAGACTCTGAGGCAGGAATTGCCAGGCTTGTTGGAATAACAGTAAGGAAGTCAGAGAGGCTGGAGTGCAGTAGCCAGGAAGTGTTAGGATTTCACGATATATTCTGGTGCTAACGCTTTGTTGGCTATATATATTGCAAATATCTTCTATTTTGTGGCTTGACTTGCCTTTTCACTCTATATGTGGTGTCTTGGGGAGTATGGGTTTAACTCCTGGGCTTAAGTGTAGATTTTTAATTTTAATGTCCAGCTGTTCCTTTAAGGTTTGTGCTTTTTGGAGTCATGTTTCAGTAATCTTCTCCTACCATAAGGTCATAAAATATTTTTCTATGTTGTCTTTTAAGTGTTACATAGTTTTGCTTTTCATAGGTGGGCCTTTAATTAACCTTGATTTGATTTTGTGAATGATGTTCTCTCTCTCTCTTTTTTTTCTAAATCTTGTGGAGAACCACTTATAGAAAAGTTCACCCTTTCCCCACTGAACTTCAAAAATACCTCTGGGCCAGGTGTGGTGGTTCATGCCTGTAATCCCAGAACTTTGGGAGGCCGAGGTGGGAGGATCCTTTGAGCCCAGGAGTTCAAGACCAGCCTGGGCAACGTGGTAAAACCCTGTCTCTGCAAACAATAACAATAACAATAAACAACAACAACAACAAAACTAGCTGGGCATGGTGGCGCGCCTGTAGTCCTAGCTACTTGGGAGGCTGAGGCAGGAGGATCGATTGAGTCTGGTAGGTAAAGACTGTAGTGAGCTGCGATCGTGCCATTGCACTCCAGCCTGGGTGACAGAGCAAGACCCTGTCTCAAAAAAATTTCTTTTAATAAAAAAACCAAATCTCACTTCCCCCAAAACAAAACTAACTCTTTCATGGATTGTATATGTATACTTCTGATTCTAGGCACTCTGTTCTGTCTCATTGGTCTATTTTTCTGCCCTTGTGTCAGTATCACAGTGTTAACTACCATAGCTTTACAAGCCTTGCTGATAGGAAAGAACCCCCCACCTCATTTTCCTTATTTCTTTATTTAAGAATGTCTTGGGGCTGGGCGCAGTGGCACATGCCTATAATCCCAGCTCTTTGGGAAACTGAGGCAGATGGATTGCTTGAGTCCAGTAGTTTGAGACCGGCCTGGGAAACATGCTGAAACCTCATCTCTACTAAAAATGCAAAAAATTAGCCAGGCATGGTGGTATGCACCTGTAGTCCCAGCTACTTGGGAGGCTGAGGTGGGAGAATCACCTGAGCCTAGGAGGTTGAGGTTGCATTGAGCCAAGATCATGACACTGCACTCCAGCCTGTGTGACTGGACTCTAGGCACGGTGGCTAACACCAGAAATCACAATACTTTGGGGGGCTGAGGTGGGAGGATTCCTTGAGCTCAGGAGTTCAAGACCAATCTGGCAACATAGGGAGAACCTACCTCTACACACACACACACACACACACACACACACACACACACATATTAGCTGGGCGTGGTGGTGTGCGTCTGTGGTGCCAGTTACTCAGGAGGCTTAGGTGGGAAGATAGCTTGAGCCCAGGAAGTCGAGGACACAGTAAGCCATAATTGCACCACTGCACTCCAGCCTGGGTGACAGAGTGATGCCCTGTCATCAAAAAAAAAAAAAAAAAAAAAAAAAAAGAATTTCTTGGCTATTCTTAGATCTTACACTTCCATGTGAAATTTCTATTCAGCTGTGACGTTACAGAATACACAAATGCACTCTTAGCACTTTGATTGAGAGTGCACTGAATCTGGAAAACATTTAGGGATATTTCAAACCTATTTATTTACATTGTTTAAGCCTCAAATCTTTTTTAAAGGCTTTTGAAGAGTTTACATTAGGTGGTTAGGAAATCTGGATCATGGAAAGATGTTAAAATAGTCACCAGAGAGAACAAATATGGTGATAATTAAGCATCAAATTTGCCTGGATTTGGGGGAAGGGGAAGCTATTCTTTTTAATCTGTAGGAAGAGGCTACGCATGATGGAGCACCTGTAGTCCCAGCTATTTGTGAGGCTGAGGTGGGAGAATTGCTTGAGCCTGGTAGTTCAAGCCCAACCTGGACAACAGAGCAAGACCCCATCCCTAAAACAATTTTTTGTAAGGAGAAAGCTAAGCTAACATTGTTAGCAATACATGTTTCCTATTGCTGAAATTGCACGGGAATTTAGGAAGGGCCACAGAAGGACAATAATGAATAATGAATGGTTGCATTAATTGAAAATGCAAACTCCTTTCCATATAGCCACTTATTTTATTTTTTTGAAGGAAAATTTATATTGTTTTAATTATTTTTATGTACAGAAAACTTAACAGTGTACATTTAACCCAGTTTGGTGGCAAGTTCTTTAGCCTTTGCCTTTTCAAGCTTGGCGACTTGGAACCCAGGACACTGCCTCCCCAGTGACGGCGGATCTCATCGTATCTGTCGTTGTAATTGGTCCTGATAGCTTCCACCAGCTTATCCAAAGCTCTTTTGTCTTCTGAGTTAACCTGTGTGAAGGCGGCAGTGGTGCAGGTCTTCCTGTGGACTGACTACACGTCCCAGTCTTGCCTTCCCCTTGATAATGCAGTAAGGGACCCCCCTTTTATGACACAGGGCAGGCAGGGAGACAACCAGCTTGATGGGATCCACGTTGTGTGCAATCACCACCAGCTGAGCTTTCTTGTTCTCTACCAAAGTGGTGATGGTGTTAACTCCTGCTCAAAGGACAGATGGTCTCTTAGTGGGCATGTCCCCTTTGCCAGCAGCTTTCTTCTTGGCCTGGGACAAAAGCCTCTGCTCTTCACTTGCTTTGTCTCTGGTCTGTACTTGTGAGCCAGTTTAAGCAGCTGAGTAGCTGTTTGGCGGTCCAGGGCCTGGGTAAACTGGTTAATTGCAGGAGGCACTTTCAGCCTATAGCCACTTATTTTAAAGATCTCACCTAAAAAGCTGAGGGCAGAGAAAACCAGTCAGGGGGAGGGGGTGAGGTGAGTGCTGTGAGGCTAATATGAGCCCATTTCAAGATGTCTGCTAAGCTGGAGTTCAAGATAGGTGAGGATAGTTTAGGGTATACTGGAAAGAAGGGCATTTGGTGATGGAACTTGGCTTGGCTACTTTCTAACTGCAGGAATAGGGAAAGTGACACAACTTTTTTTTTTTTTTTGAGGCAAAGTCTTACTCTGTTGCTCAGATTGGAGTGCAGCTAGAGTGCAGCAGAACACTCATAGCTCATTGCAGCCACGACCTCCTGGGCCCAAGCGATCCTCCTGCCTCAGCCTCCTGAGTAGCTGGGACCACAGGCGTGCACCACCATGCCCAGCTAATTTTTTGATTTTTTTGTAGAGACAAGGTCTACCTGTGTTGCCCAAGCTGGTCTTGAACTCCTGGGCTCAAGCAATCCTTCGCCTCAGCCTCCAAAAGTGCTGGAATTATAGGCATGAGCCACCGTGCCTGGCCCGACAAAACCTTTTTTTTTTTGAGACGGAGTGTTGCTCTGTCACCCAGGCTGGAGTGCAGTGGCATGATTTCGGCTCACTGCAAGCTCCGCCTCCCGGGCTCACGCCGTTCTCCTGCCTCAGCCTCCCGAGTAGCTGGGACTACAGGCGCCCGCCACCGCGCCCGCCACCACGCCCGGCTAATTTTTTGTATTTTTAGTAGAGACGGGGTTTCACCGTGTTAGCCAGGATGGTCTCGATCTCCTGACCTTGTGATCCACCTACCTCGGCCTCCTGAAGTGCTGGGATTACAGGCGTGAGCCACCCCGCCCGGCCCTGACAAAACCTTTTTAAGGCTCACTGTCTTCATCTGTAAAATGAACTCCACAATGAACAGCAGATTTCAAAGCTTCAGTGAGCTCACGCAGAGAGCCTGGCATACTATAAGCCCCCATGGAGGCTGGTTTCCTCCTAGTCTGCTTCCTGCAGGACTCCAGTGTGGAGTTTAGGATCTGGGTAGAACAAATGGACTGTCTCGGAATATTCCCCTCCAATTGCTCTTCTCTCCAAAGCAGCACTGGCAGGACCTGAGCTTCACAAGCCACAGGGATGGCTTTGGGGTCCAGACTGAGACAGGCATGTCCCAGAGTCCCTCTCCCAGCCTCCACCATTCCACATTCCTGCCTGGGGTCCCCAGGGCTGCCTGGCTTGTGCCTCAGCCACTGGATCACAGCAAACACACAGAGACCCTGAGATAGAAGAGCAGGGCCTGGAGAGGGGAAATCTGACTCCAGTTTCTTGCAGGCCCTCAAGAACTGGAGCCCGCGCAGTCTGGGGCCTCTGCTGGTGGCGGTTGCGGTTCTCCAACCTACCAAATGATGAGAATCATCTGGACACCAATGCAGTTTCGCAGGCCCTGTCCCTGGGGAGTCCAGTTCAGGGAAGCTGGGGCAGGCAGGGGTTTGGGTTTGTCCTGGCTTCCAGGCAGTTTGTCTCTTCAGGCAAGCTTGGGAGCTACTGAGAGTGGGTTGAAGAGCTAGGGCTCTCTGGAACCATCTGGATTCCAGCACCAGCTTCCCCACTCCACACTACTGGAGTGGCCTTAGGTAGGTGATGTTTTTAACTTCTCCGGGTTTCAATTTCCTCCTTGGAAAATGACAGAATGAGATTTGCAGGGTAAGCATTTAGCCCTGGGCCTGGCACAAAGTAAGCACCAACAGATGTTAGGCAATAATCCATACTGTTATTCCACGCAGCTGTGGGCTGCAGCACAGTGAGGAGCCGGTGGTGATCTGAGGGTCTCGCCCTCGGGTCTCTTCACTGCTCACCACTGGGGTGAGCTCTCCTCTGAGTCGCAGCAAGAGGGCCAGGCTGCATCCCTGGAGTCCCAGCTGCCACCATCCCGTCTGAGATTCCTCTCAGGCTCAAAGGGAATAAGTGTGCTTCTCTGGTAATTTGTTGTGCCTGGCATATATAAATCATCCAGGAATTGTTAGCTAATATCATGTCTGTACTCTTTAACGGACAAACATTTCTCGGCGCCTACTCTTTGCCAGTCCTGAACGGGGATGGGACCACACTACATACTGGGGCTCTGGAACCAGCCTGCCTGGGCTTGAAACCAAGCTCTGACACTGACCAGCTGTGTGACCCTGGGCAAAGTACTCCCTCTTTCTGGGTTTAAAATGAATCCTTCATCTGTTTCCTCACGAGAACCCAGAGGTATAAAAAGGGATTAAATGGGTTCACTTGTAAAGAGCTCAGAACAGTGCCTGGCACGCGGTAACCTCTGTGAGTGATCAATTAAATGCAGGCCACAGGCCCCTTTCTCCAGGAGCTCAGCCTGGTAGGGGAGTCGGCAAGGCTTAGAGGCCACAAAGCTGTTGCCTGCGGCATAGAAGCGCCGGGCCTGAGTCCGGAATGCTTCCGGGAGGATGCGAGGGGCGGGCGCTGCGGGGAAGACGGAGCTACTCCCGCGCGGGACCGCGTGAAATTTCCGAGTCTGCGGTGAACCCTGCGGCTTCCGCGCGTCCTTTAAAAATACAGGTATTTAGATACACAACGTGGCGTCGACTTAAGGTGAAATCTAAACAAAATGAAAGGACGGGAGCTATTCTGATTTGGCCGAACCTGTGCCTGCGGGCTGGGAATGACCCCAGGAAACGAAGGGACGGCGGAGCCAGTGCGGCGGGGGCCGGGTGGGAGGCGGTGGCCTTGTGCTGGGGACCCCCAGCCCCGGCCCGCCTTTGCCAGGAACCACCGAGCTGATTTTTTTTCCCTTTCTTTTTTAAATAAACCTACCTCCTTCCCCGATATTTTTCCTTTTAATATCGCTGTTTATCTCCAATTTTTTTTTTTTAACTGCGGCGTGTTCTTGTTCGATTTTTAAAAATACTAAAAATAAAATGAGTCCCCTAGGTGCCTCC
This sequence comes from Pongo pygmaeus, assembly GCF_028885625.2. Classification (NCBI taxonomy): domain Eukaryota; kingdom Metazoa; phylum Chordata; class Mammalia; order Primates; family Hominidae; genus Pongo; species Pongo pygmaeus. Next base: position 178,232,405 of record NC_072377.2, read on the forward strand.
CTGGCGCCCTGGGCATGGAGAGAGCTCATGCTTGCGCCACCCTCATCTCCGCTGGCTTTGCCACCTCGGAGGCGCCCCACACTTCTCCTTTGTTTTGCTTTTCTCTGAGCCGGTTGAGTTTTCTTACCCTGAACGCGTCGTTTATACAATTAGCAACTGAAAACAAAACAAATATCACCGATATAATTGGGGTGGGGGTCGCCATGTAAACACGGGGTGTTGTTAGTTTAGGATACTTCTGACCCTGTCCCGGCCTGAGTCCTCGCTCCCTGACTCAGCACCCACGCGGGAAAGCCTCGCCCCAGCCAGGCAAGGGCAGTCCCTGCCGCCTGCTTGAGTTCTGCCATCTACAGCTTACCCCATCGAGAGCCTGGATGTGAGGCCTGAGATCCTCATCCCACTGGCAAGAGTCTGGGTTCCGCTCAGCGCAGCCGGGAGCCAGTCTAGCTGCATCTTTGCTGGAGAGACATCCGCAGTGTGGCGGGCTCTGGCTTCAGGAACACGCTCCCCAGTATGTGCCCTGTGTGTTTCCCAGCTCCCGTTCCCGCTTAGGGACTGGATGGTCTTGACCACCCACGTAACCTCCTCAGTTTCCTGGTCCGCAAATGAAGATGGGTTAGGTGAGAGAACTCCTGTATACACTTAGTCGGGGGTGCTGGCATTTGGTGAGCCCTGGCAGATGCCAGCCAGCCGTTGTTAGCCTTTGTGAGTGCCTTGGGAAAGCTGCAGGAGATACTGAGTCACTCAGTTGGTCCCCGAAGGGAGAGTATGACACATAAAGAGGGAGGTATCATGGAGAAATCCTCGTGGTATAACATTAAGTGAAATAAATATTGTTTCTAATGTTACTGCAGACACCTGTAAGATGAAAAAGGCCCACAGGAGTGCAGGACCGAGGCCACAGTGATCTGGTTAAGAGCAAATGTGGGTCATTTCGGATAGAATTTCCCAGTTGTGTGAGTTAGGCCGCCTGCTGGGGCTGTGGGCTGGGGCTGCCTAGCAGGAGAGCACCGTCCTGCTTAGGAGCTGGTCTGGCAACCTGGAGGAGCCTCAGCATGTCCCTCTGTAAGACTGAGATGGGAACATGTTAGAGACTCGCAGCAGGGTCACAGCAGGGTCGTAGGCCCAGGAGTCGGAATGCCAGGGCTGAGCTGGTCATCCTGCTCCCACTCCTGATGGCCCTCTCCAGCTGCCAGCTGGCCCGGACCTTCAGGTCTCTTCTTCTACTCAGCCAAGCCTTGAGCACAGCCCTTTCCTCTTCCTTCCCACAGCACAGCCCAGAACCCTGCGATGGTAGACTGCCTGCACTCCACTACCCTTGTATCCTACTGTGTCCAGTGGTAACACTGGGTATAGACAGTGGTTGTACTTGGAACCTCCTGGCATCCTCCCCTCTTCCACGGGCATGTGGCACTTACCCAGAGAGACAACACAGGCACTGGCGGGGCTGCATGGTTCCTGGTGAGGCAGTAGGACAGCTCCTGGTTGTGCCAGGCTAGCCTGGCGACTCTTACTGGGAGTCAGGGGAACATTGAGAAGCACTCGGTCCCTGGCTGCCACAAACAATGCTTTGGCTGCATCAGGGAGCTCTCAGCCAGATGCCCCAATGCCCCAGGTCTCCAATTCAGTGCTTCCTGGGCAAAATATCAGAAAAACCCATATCCAGTGAGAAAACAAATCCTCAACTCCCTCTGGCTTTGGTCCCTTTTAAAGACGCATCTTAAAAACATACTGGGTCAGTTCCTCAGGCTCTGGGGCTGGTGATAGAGGAGCTGGAGGTCAGGTCCCAGCACTTGCTGACTGGCGACCTGGATGCGAGCAAGGCGTGTTTGTTATCTTCATTTTACAGACAAACAACAGCAACCACCACCGCCACCGCCACCGCCACCGCCACCGCCACCACCACGGAGGCATGCAGTGGGCAAGTCCCATAACAAGCAGGGTTTAAACTTGATTTCGCTGAGCCTCAGTTTTCTCATCTATAAAATCAGGACAGTAGTAACATTTGTTGGTCAGAACTATGGTGAAATTAAATGCCCTAAGGAAAGGACATCAGTAAGGTTAGGGCTTAGGGGCTCCCTTGACCATGTGAATTTATGGGGCCTCACCACAGCTGGAGGTGAGCACCATCCGCGGGACACCTCTCTGGGGTCCAGCCTCGGCACTCAGTCCCATGGGCAACTGATGAGGCCCCGACGTGGCATCTGGGGGCATCTGAGGAGCCTGAGAACGCTTGACAAGGGCTTGGGTTCTTGGCTTTTCCATCTGTAAACAGGCTAAGGAGTTCTTTTAAGTGGGATTATCACGGTGCTCTCCAGCTACAGAGGGCCCAGGTTCTTTTGCTGTCCATTTAATGCCCAGTGCCTGGAACCGTGCCTGGCACACATTAGGATTCAAGGAGGGGAGCTTAGGAGCACAGGGAAGGCGGTCTCTGAAGTGAGGCATCCAGAAGTTAACCTGAGTTCGATTAGTACTGGCTATTTGCTCGCAGGTAAGTCATTAAACCTCTCCGGGCCCAACTTCTAAACTTTAAAATAGGATTTTTTTTTTTTTTTTGGATTATTGAGGTTATATGAGACAGTCTCAGAAAGTGCCCGACAGGGAACCAGTATGGTTCCAGCAAGGGTTAGTTTTTATTAGTATCAATGTTATCAATTTGCTCAGCGAATGCCTGTGCCTGAGATCTGAGACCAATCCCGGGCGGCCACCTCTCTCCTGTTTCTGAAGCGCCGCAAGCTGAAAGAAGCACACGTGCGGGGTCAACGCACTCTCTTTAATGGGAAGGGGATCCTCATTTCTTACAGCAATAGGTAAAAACATAAATACGGGTGGGTAGGTGCGTGGGCGGGCGGCGGCGAGATAGCAAAGGCCCGGGCGCCCGGCCCTGGCTCGCGGAATGGGCGGCCAGATCTCAGGCCCCGCGTGCCCGAGCTCAGTCCCAATTCACTGGTCATTCCATCGGGGGTGCCCATGGACTCTCGGAGGGCACTCCTGGGGGGACAGCTAAGACACCAGGCTGCAGGATCACTCATTGCAGGCTGCATAATCGCCGCCACAAACTCTCCCGTGCGCAAGAACAAACGCGCGTGGGACAGAAAAAGTTCCTAGGTCTCCGCAGGAGTGAATGCAAAATCCAGGGGACTCAGGGTCATGTTGGGAGCCCCTTCTCCCCCCGAGAGTCAGGGAGCTGTTGAGGTGGGATCGGTCAGGGTCGCGCCACGCGGGTCCCTTCCCTACCAGGCTCGGATACCATGCAGCGTGGACACTCCCGAGTTGCTCTGCGGCATCCCGGGGCTCTGAACCGCATTCAAGTCCCCGACGCCGAAGTTCACGAAGTTGTTGTTGGCGGCGGCAGTGGCCGGCTGCGCTGGGGAAGGCCCGGCGGGGTAAGCGGCAGTGCAGCTGTAGCCGGGGCTGCAGGCCGCGCCGCCGTAACCCGGATAGGCGGGGTAGGCGTTATAGCCGTAGGGATTGAGGCCCACGCCGTAGGCAGGCGCGTAGGGCGCCGAGTCCCCTAGGCATGGCTTGCCATCGCGCACCAGCACTGGCACCGCGATCCTGCGGGCAGGCGGCGGCGGCGGGGGCAGCCCCACCAGCTCCAGAGTCTGGTCCTGCCGCTGCCGCTTGCACTTGTAGCGCCGGTTCTGGAACCAGATCTTGACCTGCGTGGACGTGAGTTTCAGCACGCTGGCCAGCTGGTCGCGTTCGGGGGCCGACAGGTACCGCTGCTGCTTGAAGCGCCGCTCCAGCTCATAGACCTGCGCCTGCGAGAAGAGCACGCGCGGCTTCCTCCGCCGTCGCGCTCGGGGTCGCTCCGCGTTGTCCGCCTCTGTCTTCTCCAGCTCCACCGCCTTCTGCAGCGCGCACAGCTCTGAGGGGGAACAGAGAGGCAGAGAGACGCTTGGTAAGAGCGGCTTGACCTACGGAGCGCGGCCGCACAATAATGGTAAGGGATCCTCGTGGAGGCCACTGTGTCCTGCCTGGAGCGCCCAGCTGGCTGCGGCTCACTCTGCCAAGTGCACTGGGAGCCACCGACACGTCTCACTCAGCATTTGTCGAAAGTCAGGCTGGCTCAAGGCGCTGGAGAACAAAACGAGAGGTCTCTGCCCTTGGGGCAGTTCACACCCTGGTGAGGGAGACAGACGGTGACTTAAAATTTCAGGCTGCAAAAAAAAAAAAATAAATAAATAAATAAAAATAAAACCAGGTGATGCTCTGGGGTGAACTGAATTAGGGCTAGTTTGATTTGAGAAGTTAAATGAACACAGGCCGAGGCCTCACTCCTAGGGACGGTCTTATCTCAAAATTGAGGAATCAAGAAACAGAAGTCCAGGGAGTGTTGGTTTGGTGATTGGAGGCTCCAGCCTGGCCGCAGCAGGGTTTGCGCAGTATCCAAGAAGCCGCGGCTGGGTAGGCGGCCTTGGAACCTGCCTTGCTGGCTTACTCGAATTGGTAGCGATCAGTTCTAGCCGCCGTGCCCGCCCGAATTTGTTCCTAGGCCTTTGCTTCTCAACAAACCTACGAATTCTCTCCCGGCTCACAGCGGCCGTTCGCCCAGCGCCTGCGGCCTTCCGGGAATCGCCCAGGCTCCTGCCTTGGGCTGGGGGGTCTCCCAGCCGGCCCCCTTCTGCAGCGGAGCCGGCCTGCCTCCCCGATCCTGGGATGGCCTGCGGGATGATCCCTCACTCATCTCGTCCATTCCCCTGTGCCCGCGGTAGCGCAGCATTTCCTAACTTTTCCACGAGGGAACCTCTCCGCCCTGGCCGCGCCAGGAGGTTGTACTGAAAAAATAAAGCGAAGTCAGATTCCTGAGGGTCCGCAGTATCCCATTTTAAAATCAAGGCCCTCGATCCCAGACTCCACTTTCCTGGCGCAAAGAAGGAAAGGCCCCAGAAACCCGGGTTGCGGGTGGGCTGCAGAAAGAAGGTCCAGGACCCTCCTCCGATCGTACGCAAAAGTGTGTCCGGTGAGCAACATTTCAATTTCTGTTTAGCGGTTCTCATCAGATCCTTAAAAAGATCCGTAAATCCAAAGGAGATTTAAAAACAGAGATTGTCTGCTTGTCTCTCTGTTCTGTCTACCATAAACCGATTTCTCAACTTCCTACCAGACCCAGGAGCAGAGCCGAAGCCGCCCGGGGCTTTGTTAGGCCAGGGGGAAAAGTTTTTTGGTCTCTTGCTTCTGATCCTTTCAATCCGGCATTGCCTCTGAACCTCCAATTGGACGCGGGGCGCGGGGGCCTGGCGACAACACCAGGCATCTTACATTCTGAACCCCCCGCCGGAGCCCAGCCCTCGGCCCAGGGGCGCCTGTCTCCTCCACCTGGCCCTGAGTTTCTTGGGGACGAAAGCGACCCAGGAGGGGAGAAGGGGGCCTGTGTTTCCTCCTCACCTTTCTTTTCGGCTCGAGGGTCCTTAGCTGGGTCGGGGTCGCTGTAGGCACGCGGATAGAAGGCGGGGGCGGCGGGAAAGGCAGACGCACACTTGGCTGGTGAAGGCGCGGGGCCCAGCTCTGCGCGCAGCTCTGGGAGGCCCGGCGCAGCCGCCTCGGGCCCGGCGTAGGCCTCTGGCTTGAAGGCGGCCAGCATGCAGGAGGAGGGCGCCAGGGTCGCCTCCAGGCGCGCAGAGAGCTCTCCGGCGGCAGCCAGGCTGCGCTGCTGCTGCTCCAGGTTTAGGATGTCTTTGACTGAGAAGGGCGTGGGCGTGAGCGCAGGGCTGGGGAACATGGTGGCAGCGCCAGTCTCACAGCGCCAGGTGGGCGGCAGAGAGCAGCGCTGCCCACGGCCCCTGGCAGCTTCCCTGCATGGTGCCGCCGCCCGCCCGCGCACCCGCCCGCCAGCTCTGGATGTGTCGGGGCAGCAGGTAGCGCTGAGCACAAGGGGCAGGAGAGGCGGGACCAGGCCAGAGGAGGGGGACTCAGCCTGCCATTGGGCCAGGGGCCTCGATGACAGGAGCGATGAGCAGTTTCGTGTCACCTAATATAGTCATACGGCTAAAAAAAAAAAAAAAAAAAAAAGCCCTGCTCAGCTTTTTTAAAGGGGCCACGACGCATTTGGAAGGGTCTCCTTTTGCTCCTGCAGCCTGCGTTTGCTTCCTAATGTGAGCCTGAAAAGCCTACCAGAGGCATGCAGAGTCAGGCCTCTGGGCAGGGCTGGATGGGTGTGGGTTTGAAGAAATATTCCTCAGCACCCAAACCAGAATGGGAGAGAGAAGGATGGGGTGGGAAGCGGTGGGGAGGGGAGTGATTTGAGGAAGGCTTTATTACTGAAAGTGGTGGGATGAGGGAGAGTCTGAACAGGAAGAGAAGCCTGGAGGACAGTGTTGGCTTTGGGGATAGCAGCAGGGCGAGATTCTGGAGAATTCGGGGGTTCTGTTTGGCTTGGCCTACAGGGCCAGTCATGCCCCTGGCTCTGGGTGCTTCTGGGCGAGTTAACGAAGGTAAGGGCAAGGTGAGTGATGGCCAGGTGGGGTAGGAGTTGCTGCCTCCTACAGTAGTGTTATGCACAGCACAACTCCAGGGAGCATCAGTCACTGCCAGTACCTTCCCAGGGAAATGCCTCTCCCCTTAATAATGAAATAAATCAGGAATCCCAGCTGGTAAGCTCAGCTTCCCAGGAGACACCTGTCTTGTGGAGTGCCCCAGCTACCAGCCACCTTGTTTCCCCTGTTTGGAGGCCACCGAGCCCACCTCCCTCCTTTCCACCTCCCTCCTTCCCGTGCCCTCCCTGCCTAGCAGCAAGGCCCTCAGGCTTCTGCCAACCTCGAGGTTTCAGGGCCCTAGCCCGGGTTTAGCTCTCAGGGAGGCGGGGCTCCTCTGAGCCCAGCTAGGCCAGGATTTCTCTGAGGCCTCTGGGCCGGACTCCGAGTGGGGCACCCCTGTGGCTCGGTCAGGCGCATGGGGGAAGGGCAGGGCAAGTGGGGTGATCGTGATCATTTTTAGCCCAGGGTCAGTAGAGTAGGGCACAGAAGTCAGACAAATCTGCCAGAGTTTCGGGAGCGCCAGCTACATGGCCAGATCCTGCCCTGGTGGCCTCGTTTCTCTGGGTCCCCGCACTCTTTGGGAGGTCTGATGAAAACTTGGGGTCTTCTCCATTCCCCAGAACACTGCAGAGAGGAGTTTTATTTTGCTTACAATTCAGGAGTCCGGGCAGGCAGAGCAGGCCCAGGTTAAGGATGCCTTCTAGAGCTGGGGATTACAGGATTTGTCAGTGGAAAAGCGTTGGCTTCTCACGGCCCTAGCTGGTGCAGGGAACCGCGAGCGGGAAGCTGGGTGGGACACGTGGACTTGCAGAGAATGTGGATGTGGAGGGCTTGGCTCTTTGCGGAGTGCCGGTTGGCAAGAGGCGCTTGGAGTAGAATAAAGGCGGCGCAGGGCCAAAAACTACCTAAAGACACAGCTCCCGCAGGCGCGCCCAAGGTGCGGAGGAAATGCACAATGTATGGAGACAAAATAGTGCCTGTCCAGAACGTACATCTTGGGTGCTCAAACCCGACAGTGTGCCATCTGAGATGCCGACGCAAGTGAAGTCAAGCATTGGCCTGATGTTGGAACTTTTCCTGTCCCTCATCAAAGCCACACTCCCAGGACCTGGGGCCTCCATGCTAGGGCGATGGAGAGGCGAGCCCCGCAGGGCAGCCCAGGAGGCGCGCAACGCCCTGACCCCGGCTTCTAGGCGCCAGCCGTCAGTAACAGGCCTGGGCTGCCACGCCGAAATCACGCCTCGAGTTTCTGAGCCAGGGACTACTGGGGGTCTGGAATTGTTAGTCTAGTCTGTGGAGGATGCCTTTTCTTAAATGTGGGGCGTTCAAGGCCCAGGAAACCTCGTCCCCCCACCTCTTCACCTCCCAACCCAAATTCTCCTTGGACACAGCTGCATGTCAGCGGCCTTGCGGCCCTTCCTCGCCTGGACTTTTGGCCAGGTTACCGTTATGGCTCTAAATTAACCTAGCTTGGGGGCCCGCCTTGCCTTTGAAGATTGTTTTCGAGGAGAGGGGGGCCTTGGAGAGGATGCCTATCGCCGAGGCGGTGACGTCTGGCAAACGAGCCACATCCGATTCAATTAAATGTCTCGCTGAAAAGAGCTCGGAACGAGGGTCCTGGGAGCGCTGTTAAGTGAATCTGCTGGCCGGGCGGCTCGCGATGACAGTTTGAAAGATTAGTGTGAGCTGACACCTGAAATATTACCGTTTAATGGGGGACATCGAGGCTACATCCGGGATCCCTGTTTTTAGTTAGTGTTTTTTTTTTTGAGAGCTCTGGAGAAAGAAAAAAAATTAGCATTGCCTTTGCAAATCAAGGTGGCAAGGATTTATTTCGTATTTTCGGGTAAGGGGGCTTTCTAGAACTGTCAGTCCTGTGTGTCAGGTGTTACAAAAAGGGAAGGAAGAAAATCCCTCCCTATTTGAACAAGACATGTGACTTTTACACTCTCTATGCTCTTTGTGAATTGGGTAATGATTTCTCTTGGCTTCCAAAAAGGTCTTGGTGCTGCAGGAGAGAGGAGATGGGGAAAAAACGGACAAATACGTGCAAAATAGAAACTGGGGCGACCCATGCTGGTCTCCTTAGAGAAAAGTCCGAGAGCCATTTGCAACTTTTCTTTCTAGTCGTGTTTCCGAGTGAGTTAAAAAAAAAAAAAAATCCCTCTAAATAGATCTAAATAGAAGTTGCAATAATTGGGGATTGGGTGGGAGGAAACTTGATTCTCTGGCCCCCGACAGGGACACATCTTTTTTCCCAAGGGCCGCTGACCCAACCTGGCCGCCTGTCTGCGCCGCACTTTGACCAAACTAGCAGGACAAACAAACAGCCTTCAGCCTAGAGAAAGGCAGAGAGAGACAAAAGGAGAGAGGAGAGATCGAAAATCTGTGTATTTCCTCGACTTTTAAAGAGTTGGTGCTTTAAGATAATCCAAATTCCAGGGTGGCTCGAGCGCATTCTCCGTGAATAAATTATTATTAATTGAAAAGCGATCGGCGCAGCCGGAGCCGGCCCCCCTTTCGTGCAATCAGCAGGGCTGGCCGCAAAAGGTATATATGATTAATTGAAAGATAAGCTGGAACTATCACCGGGAATGTCATTAATGCGCCAGGGAGACGTCCATTGGAGACAGGCGGCGTTATCCGCGGCTTTATCTTCAACAACGCCTCGCTCTCGGCCCGCGCGGGGGAAACAGATGGGAGTTTCTGTCTGGGACGCTCGCCCCATGTTTATATTTTGGGAAGAATCGCAACTCGTGGGAGTCCCCGGCTGGCCCCCTGATAAATGAACATTAGCACTTTTTCGGACTACTGTATCAACAAAGGGGCTGCGGCGCTGCAATAATTGGCGAGAAAGCAAACAGAGGGCCGAGAGCGCGACTCTGCTCTTCGTCCGGCTGATGGATGAGCAGCTCCGGCTGCGCGTCGGACTCCCGGCCTCCGCCTCCGCCTCCGCGCCGGGGCCGGCCACTGGGCCCCTCCGCCGCCCCAGCTTCCTTCCTGGCCGGGAGTTGGGGGCCGGGGGCGACTCTGAGGGCCGCCGACCTCGCCCTTGGCTCCGGAAGAGTCCAGGCGGCCTCCGCGGCACCGGATTTTTCCTGCCTCGGGACGCCCCTCATTCAGGTGGCTCAGCTGGCACCAAATCCTTCTCATTTCCACGCTTGTTCAGTGCCCACGGGGTGTGCCAGGCGCTCTCACCGACCTCGTCACGGATCCTCTTATTCCGACTGCAGGCCTGAGGAGAATGAGGTTCAGAGACGTGGAGTAAGTTGCTCAGGGTCACACAGATGGGAAAGGACAGTGTCAGGGTGTTAGGATTCGAACACACAGCTGACTCCAGAGCTGAGACTGTTTTCTTTTATTGCACGTCGCTGCGCCCAAGACCATACCAACTGGAGGAAGAGCAAGACCCCCACCATCACCCTCCACCCCGCAGCCAGGGAAGAGGACCAGGCTGTTGGATTTGAGATGCCAGGTCTCCCCAAACCTTCATAGACAAGGGAGATTTCCTGCATAAAGTTCATTTGAGAAAGAGAGGGGGAGAGAAGAATTTAACATGCGTTCGTTTCACCTCTGACTTCCCCTTCCCTCGCTCTCCCGCTTTTCCTCTCCCTTCTTCCCTCCCTCTCTTATTTTGATAACAGCTTTATCGAGATATAATTCGCATACCATACAATCCACCCATTTAAAGTGTACAGTTTAGTGATTTTTAGTATGTCCACAGAGTTGTGAAACCAACACCACAATTTTAGAACATTTTTATCACCCCAAAAACAAACTTGTAGTCTTTAGCCATCAACTCCAATCCCCTCTCCTACCTTCCCAGCCCTAGGCAACCGCTAATCTATTTTCTGCCCCTATAGATTTGCCTGTTCTGGACATTTCGTACAAACGGAATCATGCAATATGTGGTTGTTAGTGTCTCGCAGCGTTCACTTAACATAATGTTTTCAAAGTTCGCCCATGCTGTAGCACGTATCAGCATCTTGTTCCTTTTAATGGCTGAATAATATTCCATTGTGTGTCTATACCACACTTTGTCCCTTCATCACTTGGTAAACATTTGGGTTATTTCCACATTTTGTCTATTATGAATACTCCTCTAGCCCACTTCTACCTTACAGTCTGAACCTTTAGAGTCCTTGAAAGGGCCCTTCTTCCCCCTCCCCCATAATTAACCCTGTCCCTCATGGGCATGGCATCTGTGCAGTCTCACAGGGCCTGAGCTTGGTTTAATGTTCCGCTGTTGCTGTCTTAAAACTCTTAATAAGTTTTTAATCAGTCTCCACATTTCTATTTTGCGCTGAGCCCACGAACTATGTAGTCAATCCTGCTTTCTGGGCCGTCTGAGCAGAGCCCTGGAGATACTAACTCTCTATCGCCTGGCTGTGTTTTTGCTTCCTTCCCTCACCCCCCTACCCCTCCCCAGCCCCCTGCTAGCCAGCTAGGACAGACAGAAAGTCCCCAAGCTGCTTTAAGAGCTGTCCATGGAAACTTGCTCAGACATAGGAAGGGCCTAGAGCCCACAGAAGGAAAGAGCAGATCCACATGGCTAGTGGATACTGTGGGTATATGTGTGTGTGTGTGTGTGGTTGTGAGGGGAGAGACTAAAAGAGTGGACCATAGCTTTCACCCAGCCGCCAAGTGACTCCACAGCCTGTTCACTGTTGGATTCTTGGCCTGATTTTCTCCATCCCTTCACCTACATTGACTGGGTGCCCACTATGTACCAGGTGCTGGGGTTGCACAGCCCAAGATGCACAGACCCAGAAAAAGGCAGGCATGTGTCAGAAAGAGCGCTGGCCTCTGAGCCTGTGGTGGGTGTGGTCCTGCCTTTTCAGTAGTTGGCTCACCTTGAGCATGTCTCTTTTCCTGTCTGGTCCCCAGTTTTGTGTCTGTCTCCTTGGTGGTATGAAGTGTACACAGTGTTCCTTTCCAGTGACACTATCCTGGGAGACATCCCAGGTTGTTACCTGAACTCACCTGGACAGTGGGCAGAGGTGGACAGGCACGTGGGTAGTTGTCTAACCAACAAAGTAAAACTGGTTAAGATGAGAAGTAAGTCCCCGCCAATTATAATATTATGCTATTTGGGGGGGGGGATGGTCTATATGACAATATGCTTTCAAAATAAAATGATGTTAACATAAGGAAAATGTGATGGATTTTTCTTATACCAAATACATTCAATTTCAGATAGATCAAACATTTGGACTTCAAAAATGAAACACAAAAGTGCTACAGATAATTAAAATAATAATTTTGGAGTACTTGTATATTTGAGAGGGTGGATTAAGAGAACAAAAGACCTAGAAACTATAAAAGATGAATTATATAAACCTGATTGCATAAAAATAAATCTACACACAGCAAAAATACCATTAATAGAATCCAAGAGAAAACTATACTCAGGAAAAATGCTAGAAATACATGACAAAATACTGATTTCCACAATATGGAAAGAATACCTGTAAATCAATAAGAAAATGATCCAGCAAAAATATTTAAAAAATGATCAAGAGTAGCAGAGCCTTGCTGGAAAAAATAAAAAGAAATGCAGAAATGCAAATTAAAACACAGAGAGGCAAATGTTTTTACTTATCAGACTGATGAAGATCAAAGAGTGTAGTAGTTGCCTCGTCATGCTTCTACATTGTAAACTGGTAAACCTCTTTGGAGCAATTTGGTACTGCCAAAATGAAAAATGCATAAGCTCTTTGAACGAATATTTTCATTTCTAGGATTCCATTCTATAGTTATATATATACATGCAAAGAAAAGTATTTTCATCACAGTTTTTAATTTTTTAAGAATCAAAACATGTTAAAAAAACCAATGTATATATATTTGAGGACTGGTTAAAAAAATTATGTTGTACCAATAGAACAGAATACCATATGCCATGAGAAAGAATTACTTACATTCATATGTATTCTTATAGATATGTTTTGAGATACTTTAAATAGCAAACCAGGTGCAGAATTTGTATTTTAAATATGGGCATATGTACACATATGGTCCACATATGGGGTTTTTTGGTGATGAAAAAAACTTCAGGGGAAGAATAATTGGGGGACAAGTCAAGAATAAACATGACACTTTCCATAATACACTTTTTGGAACAGTTTCCTTGTTACTTTTGAGGCTGTAGAAATATCTAGGCCAGAATCCTCTGAGGTACATATTAAAAATGCAAATTTCTGGGGCCCATCCTAACCTTGGAGTTTAAGAATCAAAGGTGTGTGTAGTTTGAGACAGGCAGCCGAAGCAGCGATGCAGTGAAATCTCTGTGAAGGGGTGGCAGCGAAGCCCTTGGTGTAGGAAGACTGCGTAGGGTGGTCAGCAGAGCCCTAGAGAGACGGGAGGAAGGGTGGCCTTTGTCTAGTACTATCTGGGAACAGGAGCCCGGTGGCACTGGCTGCCCTCAAGATCTCTCCTGAATTGTGGTTTGGTCTTGGGGTCTTGGACAGTACGGGTCAAGGGAGGGGGCAGGTATGGACAAACTAGAGGGCAGGCCCAAGTCTTGTGGTCACTGAGGATGCAGAGCCTGGTCCCTGTGAGAAGGTGACAAAGTGGGAAGATGAAACTGGCTTGTGGTCTTGGTAGCCCCACCCGGGCACTCCCCGCAGGCCAGCAGTGGAGTTTAGCAGTTCCTAGATTTCCTGACCCCTGGCCTTCACCCCACTGTCCTTCCTTCTCCTGAGATCCAGCCTCTAAAAATCTCTCTGAAATAGCCCTGAATCTGAACCAGATCTGGAATCTGACCTAACAAGGTTGAAGTGACTTTCCTGTCTGGGGCCGGGGTAGGGGTATAAATGGAAATATTTCACACCTAGTTTCTCCAAACATGGTGGGGACCCTTGTAGCCACTGATCCTGGCAGCTCCCTGAAGTTTGAGGTCTGCCCAATGGTGGCACAGCCTGGAGCCTCTCAGGCCAGCAGGGATTCCTGCTGCAGGGGGATACCACTCTCATCCCCCAGTGAGATCTGAGGTTCCTGTCCAGGCCTGGCCTTCCCCCACAGCGCAGCCGGCCACCACATCTTTGCTGCAAGCGGGACTGTGTGTTGCTCACCAGCTGGGACTCAACATCCAGGGAGCCTTTTGTCCTCCCGCTCCTGTGGCCTTCAGTAGCCAGTCCCAAGAAGATGACAGCCACACACACCACACGTAACCACTGGATACGTTTTGGGTCCTCATTTCTCGTTGATGTTAAACACATGAACAAAAAAACCAAAAAAAAAACCAAAGCTGAACGGCATTCATTTCCAAAATATTTTATGAGCTTGGACAGCGAGTGCTTATTCTTATCCCTCTAACTAGGATGCACCAGTGTCTCTTGTTCCCGCTTTTGTTGGTTTCCTTAACAACTGTTTTACATTTACATCAGTCACTCTGCTAATGATATATTTTTGAATAAATAATACATCATAAGAACAAAACCAAAACAAAATGAACATGCATAGGAGGGAGATAAATGTAAAGTGTCCCAAGCCTCTTCCCCAGCCACACACAGGCAAAGCTGTTACCCAGCTTATTTAGCTTTAAAATCCACTTTATTGAGGTCTAATGTACCTAGAACAAAAGTGTACAGTTCGATGAGTCTTGACACTTGGATGCGCGCCCCCATAACAGCCACCATAATCAAGATACAAAAACATTTAAGTCACCTCAAAAATGCTTCCTTCTCCCCTTCGCAGCTAATCCCCACTCCCTCCCAAACTGCCACTGGTTTTAAAAATATATCCTCTTAGAGACTTTTTTTTTGCAAATTTAAATCATATTATAGGGTGTATATATATACACATATTTTCTGAGAGCAATTAAGTTTCGCAAACTCCTTTGCATTTTGTCCTTGTCAGTTTTGTTTTGTTTTAAGTCAGTTTTCTTATGCTCTGGGGAGTATGTTTCCCAACCCGAATTTGTCCTGGATTAGTGGATATGATCCGCTTTCAAACCAGTGTTAGGATTTGCCTCGGATTCTGAGGATCCGAGGGAGTCGCTTTCAGACTTCCGGTGTCCTTTCGCGTTAATTTCGTCCTCTTTTCTTCTCTGGGCTGGGGCTGGTGGCTGCCACATCCCACCCCTTCTGCCCCGACGGCTGCAAACCGCTTCAGCCAAAACGGGCGGAGAGGCGGAGAGAATCGAGACGCTGGAATCAGTTCCTCGGAGTCCCGTCGCTGGAGGTCACAGCTGGGAAAATCAGGTGACATTCGAGTCAGATGGACAACGATTCAGATACAGTGAAGAGGAAAATGGTTGTCCTGGGGCTGGTTCACGCCTGCCGGGCGGGTGTGAAGCCCGGGGAACCGCAACTTTGGAGGAACCTTCCGCTTGGCGGTTCAGGTTTGGGAAAAGAGAGCTGGCGAACTGCCCGCGCGGGGGACCAGCCGGGCCGACGGCAGCGCTGCGGGTGGGTTGGGTCGTCAGCCGCCGCTCCCTGGAGAGGTGAAGAGTCGCACCTACCACCGGGCAGCCTCCGCGGCTCTGGCCGAAACCCCGGCCGGCCGCAGCTCCGGGAGCCCCCAGCGCTGCGCTGCTGCGGCCGGCTCAGTGCTGAATTGATGCTGGAAACGGCTGGCCAGCGGGCCTAGGGTCGCCGCCTTTCCCTCCTCGCCTCTTCCTTCCTTCCCGGTCGTGCCCTCCAACCTGCTGTGCGTTAACGCAGCGAAGTTTCCACCGCCCGGCGGAGCGCATTCTGGACAGCAGCTGACAAATTGTTGTGTTGCACACACACACCCAAAAACCCATTCAGTCTCGTATAATTCGGCGCAACCGATGTCTGTGGAGAGCCTCCCGGGGGCATGGCACGGGGGACCCGGAGGCCAACAAGCTGCGCGATACCGGAGCAAATTCGCGATCAGCAGCCGCCTTTCGCGGAGGGCGTTCTGCGCTCCTAGCAAATTGGCGAAATGCGGGGATTCAGACACGAAACGAGCGCGCTAGAAAGGGTCGTGTTGACACATCCCATACTTTAAGTGTACACATGACAGTTGCAGACATTCAAGCCCTTAAAAGGAGCACAATGGAGCGTTTACATTTTAGACCTGTGTCTATGGGATACATCTACAGCCACCAGTAACCCGCTTTGAATGTGGAGTTGATGCGCTTTATTTATTTATTTTATTTTATTATTTTTTGAGACGGAATTTAGCTCTTGTCGCCCAGGCTGGAGTGCAGTGGTGCGATCTCGGCTCACTGCAACCTCCGCCTGCCGGGTTCAAACGATTCTCCTGCCTCAGCCTCCCGAGTAGCTGGGATCACAGGCACACATCACCAAGCCCGGCTAATTTTTGTATTTTTTGTAGAGACAGGGTTTCACCATGTTGGCCAGGCTGGTGTCGAACTCCCGACCTCAGGTGATCGGCCCGCCTCGGCCTCCTAAAGTGCTGGGATTACAGGCGTGAGCCATGGGGCCCGGCCTGATGTGCTTTAAATTCGCTGAAACGACACGGGTACACACACGCGCCCCGAGTGCACAGTCACTTTCTCTGTGTGCATATTTTACGCGCATACGGTGAAAAAAAACTTTCCAAGGGCACAGAAGACCATACTGTGGGTGCCCCTCGCCGCCCCCAGCATCCCTGCGGCACTCTGGAGCTGCTCTGGGAACACACACGTTTGTGCACTCTAAGCGTCAATGTGTTTTTGCTTTCCCCGCGCCGAATTGTGCGTCGCCTGTGCAGACCCTCCGTTGTGTGGCCTTGTGTCTTTAGGTAGGGAACATCTTTTGTCTCTCCGCAAGAAGCTTTCCTCTAGGAAAGATAAAGTAATCGATAGGGTCTTTTAAATAGCTCCGCGTTTCCTGTCGGGAGAGGAGTATCAGCGCGCGCACCAAATCTGCTCTGGTATGTCACCTTATCTCTCGTCCCCGCTGTTGTCCCTAAACGCCGCCTGTCAAAGGAGACGCCACCCGCATTAGGACCTAGACTGGGGTCTTTCCGCTCGAGGTCAGGCGCAGCGCCCTCGGCTTGGGCCCCGCCGCCCCTTTAGGGGTCCGGGAGGGTGGAGAGAAGAGACGGGAGCCAGGATGAGGGTGCGGGGGGCCTAGAACCCGAGGCTGGTAGGAGAGCAAACTCTCAAACGCGCTGAAACTGGCCCATCTGGGAGAAATATTAGGGCGCATGTCTCTCCCGGAGGGCTTCCTTTTTTTTTTCCTAACCACGAAAATAGAGAATCTTCGTTACAGGCTAATTGTGAGCGAATCCTCCTTTGTCCGCGTCCGGAGGAAAATGAGGTTTATTCTTAAGAGAGGGCCGCTTGGACTTTAGGAAGTGCCTGCCGGGTCCAAGTTTACCTTCTGGACTGCGACGACGTGAGGTTTCGCCACCGTCCTAGCCTCTGTCCTCTCCCCAACCTGCAGCAAGTCAGCTCTGACTCCGGCGGGGCCGGAGTGCAGGGCAGAGGGGAAAGAAGGTGCCGCCAAGGCTGGTCCTTCAGCCACAGCAAAGGCCCTGTGGCCAGCCTAGGCGACCCCTTCCTGTGGCTAACCCTTGGCGATCTGCAGGCAGAAGTGTTTCTAGGTGCCCCACCAGCCGCTAGGCTCTGGGCCCCTTCAGACATCCAAGCGCTGTTATGCAAATCTCATTTTTCATTTTCTGTATTCAAAGTCGGCTGTATCCAGTTTTTTTTTTTAAATAAAAATAAACCAAATAACAATAACAAAGCACTCTCAGTCTCCTCCTGCCTTCCACCCCCAAACCGTGCACAAACCCATCAACCACCTCTATAAACATGGGAGTCAGCCTCTCGGTGTTTCCAGCCTCACAATTACCCACGGGGATCCCCTCTCTTGAGAAGCTGTAGGGGAAGATACCTCTTGGCTTCAATACAGACTTGCTCCCTTCCGACTTGCCCCGGATCACTCTGGATTACTCCAACTGCTGAGGGAGGACCACCCACCAAAACACAGCCTGGGGGAAATCCAGACCTTGGGAAAATGTGGGTTCTCATTTATCAGGGTTTATTTATCCAAAATAAAAATTACTGTAGAGAAGTAAAGGAGGGAAAAACACCTTCCTCCCTTAGGAGGCTTTTTTGAATGAATCTTCTCATTCTTTAAGGCCTTGGTTTAGGCCTTCCTATTCCCTGTGGGCCTTTCCATATTATCTCAGCCTTAGTTAAAAAAAAATAATGAATTTGATTATTATCAGTAACCAAAGGTTGCTGGTGGAGGAAGGGAGACTAGCTGTGTTTTCTTGCATGATGGTTCATTTGCACTGGGTGCTATGCTGGAACCAGAAGAACATGAACTGGACATCACCCTCCCATTCCTGGCCCAATGCTTGAATGCCCTTGTCTCCTGGCCTCTTTGGTTACTCTGGTGACCTAGTTACTCAGTCCTGGGTAGCCCTGGAGATGACTCTCCTGGAGGGGGAGGGCTGCCTCTCCCACTCCTTCAGGCCAGGGGCCCTCAAGCAGGACTACTCTGAATGAACACTTTTGTTAGAAGGAGCCCTGGGAGATTCATTTCTTTTCTTCTAACAAGATGTGTGGGTGGGAGATGAGGGAGTCGGGGCATTTATAATTCAGAGTGGTGAGACAGCCAAGGGGGGTGTAGGTGAGGACCCTAGTGCATCACCCTCTCCCTAGATGTGACAGTCATCGCCTAGGGACCCAGTCTGCTTTCTTAACAGAAGCTGTACTGCCTGTTCATTAGAAGTGGGAGAGGGGAGGTGGGACCAGGTGGCACTGGGAAAACTCTCAGCCACTCCTGGGTCCTGCCTTGGATCCTGCCTACCAAGCCATTCCTGGATCCTGACTCTGGGAGATGCTACTTAGGATAAGAAAGCGGGCTTTGCTTGTGCCTGTGACAAATTATGGGATCCCCTAAGTTCCCAACCAAGTCCATCAGTGTACTTGCTTCCACTTGCTGAACACTTTCTGATTTTGGGGGAACTTTTAACTCCAGTGTGACACAGGACTGCACAAAATAACAGCTGTGTCACTAGCATGCAGTTCAGGAAGCGGAACATTACCAGTAGCTACTAAGCCCTCTTGAGTTCTGTTTCCTCGCAGGGCAGTAACTATTCTGACTTCTAACAACAGAATAGTTTTGCCTGTTTTCAGACTTCACATGTATCTAAATACAGTATATACACTCTTTGTGTCTGATAATTTTACTTAGTATATGTTTGTGAGGTTCAATCACATTGTTTGTAGTTGTAGCTAGCTACTTTTCATTGCTGTCTAAACATTTCATTATGTGAAGATGCTACTGTTTATCCCCATTCTCTGCTGATGGACATTTGGGTAGTTTCCAGTTTTTGACTGTTAGGAATAGTGAGTGCTGCTATGAATTGTCTTGTGTGTGTCTTTTGGTGAACATGTTTACACATTTCTGTTGGGTAAATTTCTAGGAGTAGAATTGCTGGATCGTATGATATTCACAAATCCAGCTAGAGTACATTCTACTCAGCAGTTTTCCAACCTGGTTGTACAGATTTACGCTCATACTGGCAGTGTACAAAAATGGCAGTTTCTCCACATCCTTGTGAACATTCGGATTTAAGCCGTTCTGGTGGGGGCGTGGGGGTGTCTCATTGTGGTTTCATTTCACCTTTCCCTAATAACTAATGAATTGAGGATCTTTTCAAATGCTTATTGATTTTTTGAATATACTTTTTTTGTGAAGTGCCTGTTTAAATCTTTTGCCTTTTTTTAATTGATGAGTGAGACTTCTTTGCATATTTGGATAGGAGTCCCTTGTGGGTTATATGCTTATTGTGAATAATGTCGCCCTGTCTGTGGTCTGCATTTTTACTCTCTTAATGATATAGCACCTATTTTTGGCTCTGGTCTAGTGACATACTTCTGACCTTGAGGTTGTAGCACTGCTAGTCTACATCTGGGGTATCTGTGGCTGAGATGTTTTCTTGGGCTCTGGACTACCAGGCCTGCCAACATGGTAAAATCTTTGAAGACAGAATCCAGGGCTGGTTCTGCTTGTTTTCCTCATAGTTAACTAAAGCTTTGTCCTTCCCAAGAATATTTTAATGACCCATTAAGTAGGGGGAAACTGCAATAGGACCCTTTGGATTTTACAGAGAGGGCTGAATTCATTATTATGCATCCCTTTTTAATACATAGTAGTGGGTCAAATCTTTACAGAGCAATGTAAGCAGAAGAGTGTAAATTCTTTGAGTTTGGAAACATGCACAGTGTAAACCTGGAAGGAGAGCTGAGGCCTACCCCCTTTTAAAGTCTCAGTCTGAGCCCTGCCTCTTCCAGGGAGATTTTCCTGATTGCTGCTGTTCAGGAAGAGAACATGAGTGAAATGTGGGTATAATTTTGAACAATCCTTCTGGAAAGCAATTTGGGAATTTTCATTTTAAAAATCTTTACAAAATATAAGGTGAAAATAGCAAAAAATTAGTTTTAGTTATTTTAATCATTATTTATTTATTTATTTGACAGGGTCTCACTCTGTCTCCCAGGCTGGAGTGCAGTGGTGTGATCATGGCTCACTGTAGCCTCTACTTTCCAGGCTCAAGTGATCCTCCCACCTCAGCCTTCTGAGTAGCTGGGAGTACAGGTGTTTGCCACCACACCTGGCTAGTTTTTAAATTTTTTGTAGAGAGAGAGGGCTCTCCCTATGTTTCCCAGGCTGGTCTTGAACTCCTGGGCTCGAGTGATCCTTCAGTCTCAGCCTTCTGAGTAGCTGGGGC
The DNA here is from genome assembly GCF_028885625.2 of Pongo pygmaeus. Lineage (NCBI taxonomy): Eukaryota > Metazoa > Chordata > Mammalia > Primates > Hominidae > Pongo > Pongo pygmaeus. The sequence goes on from NC_072377.2 coordinate 178,252,549, forward strand.
TACAGGCGCGCACCACCACCGTGACTGACTAATTTTTAAAATTTTTGTAGCGATAGGGTCTAGCCATGTTGTCCAGGCTGATCTGGAGCTCCTTGGGCTCAAGTGGTCCTCCTACATCGGCCTCCCACAGTGCTGGGATTACAGATGTGGGCCACTGTGCTTGGCCTATTTTTCAGTGTTTTAAACCCCTTTGTATTTTTCTTTTTAAAGAGGTGTTATCTTAACAAGTTGGGGGAGTTAGGGAAAAAATTAAAAAGAAAAGTTATTATCCGTTTTCATCTTTGATCTATTGAGATCTTAGGAACCCTTTGTCATTTTATTTTGTGCTGCAAATATTTTTGCCATTCTCCCATTTGTCTTTTCGAAACGTTCATTTTTTAGTTGAAGACATTTGATGATAATGTAAGAAGGGGCCACTCAAACACAGGGGGTGGGGTGTTTGATTCCCAGTTAGGACTGGTCAAGAGCAACGTCAGGGCCCTAACCTCTCTTGCAGCTGGCCCCAGGCAGTGGGGATTCCACAGGACGGAGGCCTATCCCACTCTAGCCTTGTAGAGTATGAAGAGTCTGTAAGTAGCTGGCTTCAGAGACTGGGGAAAACTGGGGGACTGCCTTCCTTGAAGTTTCTATCCTGGCCTCTCAGGCTGGCAAAGATGGAATGGAGGAGGGAGTGCCACTGGCTACTCCCAGGGAAGAAGGAAATTGAAAGCAGGTAAACCAACAAGAGGCGAGGAAGAGGTGCCTTGAGTTTGGGCTGGGGAGGACTTGGGGAGGATCCACAAGAAAGGAGAACATCAGCCAGGCAGGAAATCTGATGGGCAGACTCAGGCTCTGGAGTAGGGCTGCAACCTACCACACAGAATTGTTTAATCTCCCTGAACCTCAGTGTTCTTGTCTGTAAAATGGGATAATACTTGTACTTTGTCAAAAGATTATTTGTGAGAACTAAAGAAGATAACATTGTAAAATATAGCCTCAGATTCTTTGCCACTCTTCTGATTGAGAGGTAGGGTCTATGTCCTCCCCCTTTCAATCCAGCAATTGTTCTACTGCCTCAACCAATACAGTACTAAGGAAGTGGCGCCATGAGACTGCAAGCTGTAGGTCAGAAAAAGCCACTTACCTTCTTTTCTGCTTGCTGGAACATTTGCTCTTGGATCCCTGAGCTACTGTGTGAGAGACTGACTCCCTGGAGGCCACCGTGCTGTGAAGAAGCTCAAGCCATAGAAAGAGGCCACAGGTAGGACACTCTGGTGGACAGTTCTAGCTAAGGCAGCCTTCTAGTCATTCCAGTGCAGGTGCCAGATGAGTGAGTGACGAAGCTTCCAGATGATTCCAGCACCTAGCTGATGCAGGTTTTGTTGTTGTTGTTGTTGTTGTTTTTGACAGGTCTTTTTTGGCTGTGTCTCCCAGGCTGGAGTGCAGTGACACGATCTCGGCTCACTGCAACCTCCGCCTCCCAAGTTTAAGCAACCTCCTGAGTAGCTGGGATTACAGGCACATGTGGCCACACCCAGCTAATTTTAGAGACGGGGTTTCACCATGTTGGCCAGGCTGGTCTCGAACTCCTGACCCCAGGTGATCTGCCTGCCTCAGCCTCCTAAAGTGCTAGGATTACAGGCGTGAGCCACTTCGCCCTGCTGGTTGATCCAGTTTTCATAGCTGAAGCCCCAGGCTTCACAGAGCAGAGAAAACTCATCCCTGTTGTGTCCTCTCCAAATTTTCAACCCTCAAAATCAGTGAGCATAATGAAACGTTTGTTTTCATACCACTGAGTTCTGGGATTGTTTGTTATGCAGCAATTAGATAACTGGAACGTGGTCCGAGTAGAACGGGTTAGTATACTGCTTGCCCGGTAGTAGGTGCTAAAGAAACAGCACCTGTTGGTAGCATTTTGGTAACAGGGGTATTCCAGTGTAGAGAACAAAGGGCTGTTAAGGAAGAAAAGGCAGAGGGCCCTGCTCGAGGAAAGCTGATCCTGGACAATCTCCAGCTTTCCACCTGGACAGTGTCTTTATCTTGGCTCTAATTTTAGCTCCCCTCCCGCTTCTTCCAGAATTTGAAACCCCGAATAGCCACAAAAGGAGGTAGTCAGTGGGCCTTAGAATTTCCTTTGTGTACCCCCTTGTCCCCTTTTAAAAAGTTCTGGAGTGGCATTGGCAAGGATTGTAGGCTGGAGTTGAGCTTGAGGAATGTGGGGGTGGAGAGCAGAGGAGGCATCAGAAAGCACTTTGTTGCTGCAACTATGAAACCACAATGATACAGTAACCATGATGAAAATCAGGCAGAAGAAGTCATCCCTGCCTCTGCGCACTACTTTTCAGTTTGTTAAGTGCCTTCTTTCACATGGCCTAGTCTTCATGTATTTGAAGGTGGAGAACACGTTCTTAGCACACTTCTTGGCAGGTGGCAAGTGTCCAACAAATGCTTGCTGATTGATAAATATGGACCACATTGAGCAGTGACTTTACAGCAAGTCCCTCTGCGTGTGCACTGCCTCCTGCACGGGGAGTTTGTTTCTGTGATTGTGCATGATTCAGGCTTTCATTTGGCCCCGTTCAAGTCCACCTGCTTGTTTCTCCTTCTGCAGGGCCTCAGGGGGAGATGCAGTCAGGAGGTAACTAAGGGACATGGCATCTGGGGGTCCAGGCCCACAGAAAGGAAAGCCTCGTGCTTGGCAAACACTACATAATTTTAAGCTGCAGCAGTACCATCCTTTTATTTTTCTCTGGAGATGATGTCCTGGCCCCAGCACATCCTCAGGAGTTCGTGGAGGGGGCCTGGGACTGTGTGCAGATTCTTCCCAGGTTTCTGTGGTGACCGCTGTCCTCTGTCCTCTGGAGAGCGGCAGGCAGGGTGACATGACAGGACAGATTTTCCACAACTGCAGAACATCTGGACAGGTTGTTAATGCTGCTGCACGCCACGCCTCCTTGGGGCTGGTCTCGGCTCTCCTGAACCTCATCTTGACCTTCCTCCGTAGCGGGGTGCCCATGACAAAGGTTCACCTGCCCACTTTTTTCTGCTTCTCTTTCCTTCGCTGCTGGTGGGGCTTCTCCTAGAAAAGCAGAAGAGAGAGGGAGGGTTATTAGTCCGTCTTCACACTGCTATAAAGAACTACCTGAGACTGGGTAATTTATAAAGGAAAGAAGTTTAATTGACTCACAGTTCCACAGGACTGGGGAGGCCTCAGGAAACTTACGATCATGGCAGAAAGTGAAGGGGAAGCAAGGGACGTCTTACATGGTGGCAAGAGAAAGCGAGAGAGCGGGGAAGTGCCACACTTTTAAACCATCACATCTTGTGGGGAACTCCCTCACTATCATGAGAACAGCATGGGGGAAACCACCCCATGATCCAATCACCTCCCACCAGGTCCCTCCCACGACACATGGGTATTACAATTCGATTGAGATTTGGGTGGGGACACAGAGCCAATATTTTGGAAAATTGGAGCCAATTTTCTGTCTCTCATATTAGAGGGAGACAGAAAGAGAAAGAGAGATTGAGAGAGAAAAACAGAGGGATTGAGAGAGAAAAACAGAGGGATTGAGAGAGAAAAACAGAGGGATTGAGAGAGAGGGGAAACAGAGAAGGGGGCGAGGGGGAGAGAGAGACAGAGAGAGAGAGAGAGAGAAAGAGAGAGAGAAGGGGGAGGAGATTGAGAGAAGAAAGAGACAGTTGACAGAGGAGAGATGGAGAGATAGAGGGGGAGAGAGAGAGATGAACTTCGAGGGCAAGGAGGGTTTCCAAGTCTGAGGGAATATGCCCAGCCTGGCCTGGGAGGAAAGGGTTCTGGGTGTGGGGAGAAGGAAAATGTCTCTCTCTCTGTCTCTCATCCACATGGAGACTGACAGTGGCCAGGTGTTAGGGAAGGAGAATGGGCACCAGCTTTTTAAACGACGTTCAGCTTTGATGGAAACGTTCATTTGCATGTTTAACTATGGGGAGAATGCCTTTGTGTTAACCAGCTAAGGGTGGCTGAGTGGGGGTGAGTGGGTGGTAAGTCATTCTGTGTCAGATTCCTGTGAAGCAGGGGAAAGAGCACCCGGGGAGGAGTCCAGTGGATAATCTGCCTCTCCTGAGCTTTGTGTGCCAACCGGCCCCTTCCTTCAGTTGTGAAAATGGGAGTGGAGAGTTGTTGATCAAAAGGTACAAAGCTTCAGACACAAAGGAGGAGTAGGTTTTGACATCATTGCACAGCAGGGGGCTGTAGTCAGTATTAATCTATTATACACTTCAGAATGACTAACTGCAGATTTCAAATGTCTCACCATAAAAAATCAGGTAAGCAAGGTGATGGATATATTGATTAGCTTGAGTTAGTTGTTCCATACCACATACATATATTGAAACATTGCACTGTACCCTATAAATATATACATTTATGATTTGTCAATTAAAAATAATATCAGCTGGGCATGGTGGTTCACACTTGTAATCCCAGTGATTGGGAGGTCAAGGAGAGAGGATTGCTTGAGGCCAGGAGTTCCAGACCAGCCTGAACAACACAGTGATACTCATTCTCTACAAAAAATAAAAAAATCTTATCGGACTCCTGCTTGAACCCAGAAGTTGAGGCTGCAGTGAGCCATGACTGCACCATTGCACTCCAGCCTGGGCAACAGGACTAGACTTTATCTCTTAAAAAAAAAAAGTACTTTCTTTCCTTTTTTTTTTTTTTAAAGGCTAGTCAAGTGAAGCAGTGGGAATGGAGAAGGAATAAAGAAACCTGTAACTGGTTGTGACCAATTAGTTGTAAACACCATTGCACTCGGGCCACCAGTGGGGCAGGGGGAGCTCAGAGTGTTTGGATTTCCTGTTTTCTCCCAGGCTTTGTCAGTAGGATTTGAGCTGGAATCAGATTCCCATCTAGCCAGGAATCCTCAGCATTGGGAAAAAGGCCAGAAAAGAATGATAACCCGTGGTATCTCAGTTGAGCTTAAGAATCACCTGGAATTCTTGCTCAATGCAGATTCTTGGGCTCCCTTCAGAAATTCCTATTTAGTAAGTCTCAGGAGTCTGCATTAAAAAAAAAAAACTTAAAAAAATTAAAAAGTATGTGTAGTAGAGACAGGGTTTCACTATGTTGCCCAGGCTGGTCTCAAACTGCTGGCCTCAAGCGATCCTCCCGCCGCAGCTTCCCAAAGTGCTAGGATTATAGGCATGAGCCACAACACCTGGCCCAGGAGCCCGCATTTTGAAACAAACATGCCAGGCTATTTTGATGGCACTGGTTTTTGGATCTGCACTTTGACAGACAGACTTAAACCTTCAGTGTGAGTATTTGAGAGCACCATTCTGCTTTCCTGAGACGACAGACTCCTCAGGGAGGCAGCCAGGGCTTCCTGTTTCTAGATGGAGAAACCAAGCCAGGCAGCCCACAGGAGGCTTGCTGTGGGGTGCCCTGGCAGGCTAGTGAAGCCCCACAGCCAGAGGGCCAGCCCCGGGGGATGGCGGGGAGACCAAATATTAAAAAAAATATGCAAACTCTCTTTTTGGCTGATAAATCTAATGCTGTTTCCTCATAACCACATATAGGTTTTGCTTTGCATTTCATGTTCTTGCTCCTTATGTTTAAACATTAAAAGTTTTTATTGTTTTATCAGATTCTATAAGTAAGGAATAAATTCTCATTGTAAACATTTCAAATTCTATACGAATCACTATTTCCCTAGTCTCACGTCTCTCCTCAGAGATAACCCTTGTTATCTGTTAGATGTGTGTCTTTCTAGATGTGTGCTATTCAATAGTACATGTGGCTGCCAAGCCCCTGAAATGAGGCTGAAATGAATTGAGATCACTGGAAGCATAATTTTGAGAATTTAGTATAAAAAAGGTAAAATAGTTCATTAATTTTTTTATAATTGACTTTCATAATATTTTGGATACATTGGGTTACATAAAATAAATTTCACTTTGTAAAAATATGGATACTAGAAAATTTTAAATTATATATGTGGCTCACATTATCTTTCTTTCTTTCTTTTTTTTTTTAAGACAGGGTCTCACTGTGATCACCCAGGCTGGCGTGCAGTGGTACGATCACAGCTCACTACAGCCTTGAACTCCTGGGCTCAAGCAATCCTCCCACTTCAGCCTCCTGAGTAGCTGAGACTACAGGCTCATGCCATTGCACCGTACTGATTAAAACATTTTTGTTTTGGTAGAGATAGGGTCTCGATTTGTTGCCCAGACTGCTCTCAAACTCCTAGCCTCAGGTAATCCTCCTGCTTCTGCCTCCTGAAGTATAGAAATTACAGGCCTGAGCCACTGTGCCCGGCCACATTCTGTTTCTATTAGACAATGTTGTCCTAGACTTTTCCCTATGCATTTATATGCATACATATGCACCTCTACATGTATAATTACAAAGAAAAGATAACAGGGATCATTCATTTTGCATTGACCTACGGTTTGCTTTTTTCTCTTACCAACCTGTTTTGGAGATCTTTCTACATCAGGACATATAGATCCGGTTTTTCCCTTTAAAGGGATGCATAATATTCCATACTGACAAGCCATGGTTTATTAAACCATTTCCTATTGGTGGACATTTGACTTGTTTCTCTGGCTTCCCTGTTACTAACCAAGGAACATCGTTGCTTTTTGGCTTGTTTTTAATCCCACATCTCTTGGCATGCAGAACTATTTGGGGTTTCTCAGATTCTTCCTGAAAAACATAGGTGGTGATGTAGTGAAATGTCGGGTAACTGTATGGTTTATTGTCCACGTGGGAACTTTGAGAGTGAAAGACAATGATAGCAGTAATGATTCCAGGACACGAAGAGGTACAGACTCAGACTGCCCTGTGCAGATTTTGGACATTTGGTCACTAGGGCCAGAGAAAGGGTCCGAATGCGTGTTTTAATAGGAGATGCTTCACAAGATGAGGCTCTGAAGTCAGTCCAAGACTGTCTCAAACAAATGCTGGACTCCAGCCTCCAGCTTCACCCTTTCCTTCTGTCTGGTAACTGGTGGGCATTGGGGCAGCCCCCTGAGGCTGGGGGAGGGGACAGGGTAAGCAATGAAAATCTCCAAAGAGAAAATCTCCGTGAATGAGGAGTCTCATTTGCAGGAGGCCCGACCCCATAGGAGCTCTTTGTAGAGTAAATGGTGGACAAGTCAGCAGAGGGTTTGCAGAGGTTGATTTCATTCTTGACCACTCGTGGCTAACTCAGGGACAATCCGAGCTGCTGTGACCTTGAGGGGAAAGACCCCAGATATTGTTACCGGCTCCATCGGGAAACCTCCACTCTCTTCCCGCCCTCCTTTCTGTGACTAATTTCTGAAATCTCTGTAATCGAGAAGGCATTGGATGAGGTTTCCCACTCTGGGAGGGCCCTGGGTGCCAGACTGGGGCAAGGGGGGGCTGAGGCTCCTGTGCAGTCACATGCCATCTCTCAAGAGCAGGAGCTCAGGCCTCCAGATTGGGTGGCAGCAGCTGGTGGGGTATTGGGATAACCTCACTGATGACTGGGTAGATAGGGCTCTCTTGTGTTAGCAGAGTCCAGAAAACAGTGTGCTCCCTGATGAAAAGGCCACGGTCACTGTCTTCTGGGCCCTGCCTGGCTCTGACAGTTCTCAGCTGCTCCATAAATCTTCCATCAGTTCCATCTGGCCAAAAAGATGTCATCACCATTTTCTCCTAGCGACGAAAAGTAAAAGGTCATTAATGAAAGCGCTCCTCTCTGCCTGTTCAAACCAAAGAAGATGATCTTCAGTTTTTCAGTGGAAAGGGAAATGAGTGTTGAGGTTGGGTTGTTTATGTATAGTAATAGTTTATATTTATATGTTGTACATGAGTATAAGGAGGATGATTATGTTTTGGGTATTATTGAACACTCTGGGCACCCACATACTTAATACACAGAACATTACAATCTGAAAGTTAAAAGGAACGTTAGTACTTATCCAGTTGTTTTCGAGTTTTTTTGCTTTAAAGCAATGGAACCCTCATAGCAAATGATATGTTTATGCAAAATCCCAGTACATCAAACAGAAGGACTGAGCGTAGCAGAGGCCTGGCACTCGGGGCTCTCAATACCGGCTCCCCCTGACCTCATGGTGGCTCCTGTTTGGAAACTATTCTGTTTAAATTTCTATCCAGTCCCTAAATCCTCATTGTAGCATCCCCAGCAATTGATTATTACGGTCTTGCCTCTTCCTCTCACACCCCCAGTGCCTTGGAAAGTGGCCTCTACTGTGCTAAGACAGAGCCAATGGTCAGAAAGAATTACTTTATCATTTGCTATTTTTTGTATATTTTGAGATAGGGCCTTGCTCTGGTGCCTAGGCCTCACTAAAGCCTCCACCTCCTGGGCTCAAGTGATCTTCCCACCTGAGCCTCCCAAGTAGCTGGGGCCGCAGGTGTGAGCCACCATACCTGGCTAATTTTTAAAAAATTTTATGTAGAGATGGGGTCTCTCTGTGTTGCCCAGGCTGGCCTGCAACTCCTGGGCTCAAGCGATCCTCCTGCCTCGGCCTCCCAAAGTGTTGGGATTACAGGTGTGAGCCACTGTTGCTGGCCAGAAAGACTTACTTTAATAACAATAAAATTCTCTTACCTACTCCTCTCCCAAATCTGTGATCCCCAGAAGGTTCTAATAGTAGCCCATTTAGTACCTGTGCTGGAGACGGTGGATATTTCCAACTGCTGAGCCATGGATGTGCTAAACAATGACTGCGTCCTTTGCTTGGACTGTGTGGTCTGCCAGGGATCTGGTTCATCTTGATTTGCACCGTGTAGACGCTGTCAGGGGCAGAAGTCGGCCACACGTCACCCTCACGTCACCCTCCTCCCTCAAGAGACCTTGTTGGAAGGCTGGGAGAGGTGCAGAGGCCCATGCCTGTTCTTACCATGGCCTCTGGTCTGATGCTTTCCTGGCACACAGGGATAGCCTTGGGTTTTCATGTTCCCATGCAGACACCAGCCTTGCAGAGCAGTTGCTTTATCAGCTGGTGTTACCCAGGTTGGAGGCTGATTTGGTAATTTCCTGAAAATAACAACAAACCCGAAGAAACAAACAAAAACAACCAGAGGCATAGTCAGAGGCACAGTCATCAGAGGGGGACTCAAGGGTAGCTTGGGATCTTGACTGTCCTAACTCTGATTTGGCCCAGAAGCTGCAGAGCCTGGTGGTGTTGGAAGACAGAGCTTTTTATTGTTTTCTTCCAACTTTCTGCCAGCAGTCACCAGCAGTGGTTTAGTTAGATTCTACTTCTGGGTCATGATGTAAATTTAAGTTCCGGGCTGGGGATAAAGATTCTAAATGTGCTCTGCTAGTGTGTGTGTGTACGTGTGTTAAAAAAAAAAACAAACTTATTTATTTATTTTATTTAACATTAAAGTTTTTTTCCCACTTGTATTTTTAGCAGCAAAAACTTAAAAAGTGATCTGGTTCCTCCTGTCCAGCTCTTGAAGAGGGAGCTGACTCCCCCCTACCTCTACCCCATGGACTCTGTTGGGCAATAGCTGCCGCAGGATTCTGCCGTCTTGTTGGCTGTTGACACATTTCCCTTTTGAGTACAGATGCCCCTCGACTTATGTCCAGATGAAACCAGTATACATTGGAAATATTGTTAAGTAAAATGCGTTCAATATACCTACAGTACCGAGCATCATAGCTTAGCATACAGAACGCTTCCATTAGCCTACAGCTGAGCAAAACCATCTCACACAAAGCCTATTTTATAAGAAAGTGTTGAACATCTCATGTCCTCTCATGGTGAATATCTCTCATATTCACGATGCTGTGAAGCATTGCTGGAATACTGTACCCACATTGCTAGCCTGGGAAAAGATCAAAGTCTAAAATCTGAAATCTACTGAAATCTTATTGCTTTTGCACCATTTTACAGTAGAAAAATCATAAGTTGAGCCATTGTAAGTCAGGAACCATCTATATAAAGAGCGTTTCTACTAAACTCCATTATTAAAGAGAACATTTAAAAACAGTTTTTATTTATTTTAATTTTTCTTTTTTTCTTGTTTATTTTCTATAAGAGTTTGACACAAAATTAATTTTTAACTTTTATGCAGATGAAGTCTTGCTATGTTGCCCAGGCTGGCCTTGAACTCCTGGCATCAAGCGATCCTCCCACCTTGGCCTCCTAAAGTGCTGGGATTACAGGTGTAAGCCACCACACCTGGCCTAAAGAGAGCATTTTATCCTCAGGTGAATGGCAGAGACCCATGGAGAGGTAGGGGATAGGAGGGGAGGGATGTTTTGGCCTACACCAACATTCAAGCTAGAGACCTGGGCATAGAGAGGTCTCTGATCTGGTTGCTTACCTTAGGCTGGTGGCTTCCAAACTTGATTGAGAGTCAGGATCTTCTGGGGAGCTTGCTAACACACAGATTGCATGGCCCCACCCCACATTTCTGATTTGGAGCCTTAGAATTTTCTTTTCTTTCTCTCTTTTTTTTTTAAGACAGAGTTCTGCTCTTGTTACCCAGGCTGGTATGCCATGGCACGATCTCAGCTCACTGCAACCTCTGTCTCCTGGGTTCAAGCAATTCTCCTGCCGCAGCCTCCCTAGTAGCTGGGATTACAGGTGCATCCCACTATGCCCTGCTAATTTTTGTATTTTTAGTAGAGGAGGAGTTTCGCCATATTGTCCAGGCTGGTCTCAAACTCCTGACCTCAGGTGATCCACCCACCTCAGCCTCCCAAGGATTTGCACTTCTAATAAGTTCTGAGAGGATATTCATACTGCAGGTCTGAGGACCACACTTTGAGAACCACTGGCATAGAGCTGTCCCCTGAGCTATGTAGCTAAAGTGGAAATATAGTTAATCTTACTTCTTGTAGTAGATAATGGTTTAATAGCCATGGATTCTTCTGATCCCAGTGTTTACCCCCTTTGCAATGTGACTTCTCTCCTCCTCCCCAGCAGAGATGGAGTCTAGATCTCTACTCCTTGAACCTGGGCTGATCTTCTTTCTTTCTTTTTTTTTTTGAGATAGAGTCTTGTTCTGTTGCCCAGGCTGGAGTACAATGGTGCAATCATGGCTCACTGCAGCCTCAGCCTCCCACATAGCTGTGACTGCAGGTATGCGCCATCACATCTGGCTCATTTTAAAAATTTTTTGTAGAAATGGGGTCTCACTATGTTGCTCAGGCTAGTCTTGAACTCCTGGCCTCCAGCTATCCTCCTGCCTTGGCCTCCTAAAGTGCTGAAATTACAGGCACAAGCCACCGCACCCAGCCTGGGCTAATCTTGTGACTTGCTTTGGTCAATAGAATGTGATGGAAACAGGCCAGGTGTGGTGGCTCATGCCTGTAATCCCAGCACTTTGGGAGGCTGAAGCAGGTGGATTGCTTGAGCCCAGCACTCAAGGCCTCTTGGAGTTCAAGACCAGCCTGGAGTTCAAGACCAGCCTGCGCAACTTGGCAAAACCCCGTCTCTACAAAAAACACAAAAAGTTAGCCGGGTGTGGTGGTACACACTGTAGTCCCAGCTACTTGAGAGGCTGAGGTGGGAGGATCGCTTGAGCCTGGGAGGTTGAGGCTGCAGTGAGCCGTGATTATGCCACTGCATTCCAGCCTGGGTGACAGAGCAAGGCTCTGTCTCAAAACAACAACAACAACAACAACAACAACAACAAAAAGAGAATGTGATGGCAACAACATTGGGTGAGTTCTCGAGCCCAGATCTCAAGAGGCCTTGCAGCTTCCATCTTCACTCTTTTGGAATTCTGCCCTGAGACCATGTTGCAGCAAAGTTAGTCTAGCCTCCTGGAGGATGAGAGACTACATGGAAGAGAACTGAGGCCCCCAGCCAACTGCCAGCACCACCTACCAGACTCATGAGTGAGGGCATCTTGAATTTTCCATCCCAGTTGACTTTCCAGCTCAGATTTCTCAACCTCAGCACTATTGACATTTAGGCCGGATAATTCTTTGCTGTGGAGGCTCTCCTGTGTAGGTTTTGCAGCATCCCTGGCCTCTACCCACCATGTACCAGCAGCACCTACCAACAGAGTCCCCAGTCATCCCTGGTTGAGAACCACTGCTCCAGCTGAATGCAGCTGAATAAATGAGTTCGTGGGGAACAATCTGAGGAAACACCCAGCCAACTCACAAAATCATGAGGCACAATCAACCACTGTTGCTTTAATCCAGTAAGTTTTGGGTTATGCAGAGGTAACCGAGCGACTTCTCCTCTAGCCATTTCTTTCAGAGCTCTTCTTCCTGCCCTAGCATCACAAATTAAGAACACTAGCTGCTTCTTTGTTCCACTTTTCTATTTATCATTTGATCTTCCTGTGAAATAGCTGAACAGACGTTTAAACATCTATCCTCTCAGCAGAGAAAAATGAGGAGCAAGACCTTAAATAATTGCCACATAGCTACTCAGAAAAGCCAGCCTTTCTGATTCCTAGCCCAGTGCAACTTGGATCCTAAAGTCAGGCTGCCTGGGTATGAATCTTACTCTGCTACTTATGACAAACATGATCTTGGGCAAGTCACTTCACTTATTTGATCCTCTGTTTGCTCATCTATCAAATAAGGAAAGTAATATCACTCACTTCATGGGATTTATTATGAGGTTTTAATGAGATGGACAACAGATCAGCAAATTTTTTTTTTTTTGGTGAATGGGTACATACTAAATATTTTAGGCTTGGCAGACCCTACGGTCTGCCTTTCTGTCACGATTACTCAACTCTGCTGTTGTAGGTGAAAGTATTCATAGACAGTATGTATTCAAATGGATATGGCTGTGTTCTAATAAGACTTGACTTACAAAATCAGGTGGTGGGCTAGATTTGGGCCATGGAGTGTAATTTGTTGCCCCGGTGAAAGAGTATGGAAAGATCTTGGCCATTGCCCACTGCCAGAGAAGCATTTGATAAGTGATAGCTACTGTTGATATCATACTGTTATTATTACTTTATTGTCTTAGCAGTCTTGTTCTTCTGCTTTCCTTTTTTTGGAGACAGGGTCTGTGTCACCCAGGCTGGAGTGTATTGGCGCAATCATGGCTCACTGCAGCCTGGACCTTCTGGGTTCAAGTGATCCTCCTATCTCAGTCTCCCAAGTAGGTGGGACTAAGTGCCACCATGCCCAGCTAATTTCCATTTCTGTACTTCCTCTCTCAGCATTGCTATTTGGTTCCATCTACTGGAGTGTGAGAAAAAATTCAATTCCATTCTGGCCAACTGTGGTAGCCAGCTTCCAAGATGGCCCTTGGTGATTCTCAATTCCTGATATTCTGAAAGGATAGGAGGCCACATGGAGAACTGAGGCTCCTACTCCCCTCCAACACTGAGTAGGACTGACCTGGTAACCAATAGAGTATTGTAGAAATGACTGTATATGACCTCTGACACTAGATCATAAATGACATCATGGTTTCCTTCTTGCCCTCTTTCAGATCACTCACTCTGGGAGAAACTAGTTGCCATGTTGTAAGGATGCTCAAGCAGCCCCGTGGAGAAGACTATATGGCAAGTAACTAAGACCTCCTGCCAACAGCCAGCATGAACTGGCCAACCATATTAACAATCTGGAAATGAATCTTCCAGCCCCAGTAAATCCTTCAGATGACTGCAACAGAGCCAACATCTTGACTCTAATCTCATGAGACACCTGAAGTCAGAATGATCCAGCTAAGCTGTTTCTGTATTCCTGACCCACAGAAACTGTATGAGATTATATATGTTTATTGTTTTCTTTCAGCTGCCAAGATTTGGGGTAATTTGTAATGCAGCAGTAGATAACTAACACACAAACTCTCATAATTGCCCTATATTGGCTGATGTCTGCTTGGCTTTTATAAGAACACAAATTTGCTCTCGGGCAAGAGTTTTCTGATCACTTAACACCTTGAGTGGTAGAATAATTGGCAGAGCCATGATCAGTTGGCCACTGCTGCTAAATGTTTTTGAAGATCCCCTAGCCTCAAGTGATCTGACTCCTACATGACCATCCAGTCACATCTCTCAGAAACTCTCAAGCGACCCGCATTTTAGAACACTAAATTATTAATACCGTGTTACTCATTGCAAGTGTATTAACATTAGAGACAATAAAATTACCATTAGTTGCATACCAAAAGTGTGCTGTGCCCATTCTCATTTGATTTTCAGGACTTCACTATGAAGAAAGTACTAGTATTAGCTCCATTGTACTTAGATCAGGAAACTGTTTTTAGAAGGATTTTAGAGCTAGGGGCTGAGTGAGGATTGGAGCATTCCTGACTTCAGAGTCTGAGCTTCTTAGATACTCTTTGCTTTTTATTGCCCCCACCTTTGCCCACACTGTTCCTTCTTCCTCGTGTTCCCTTCTGCCTTCTCTAGCAGGTGAACACCTACTTCTATTTCTTTTTTTTTTCAAGTAGAAATGGGGTCTGGGTTCTCACTATGTTGCCCTGGCTGGTTTGAAACCCTTGGACTCAAGTGATCCTCCTGCCTTGTTCTCCCAAAATATTGGGATTACAGGTGTGAGCCGCTGCGCCCAGCCCCTACTTCTATTTCAAGACCCAGCTGAACTGTCATCTCCCCTGTGCCACCTTTCCTGACATTCTTAGCCAGTTAACAAATATTTATCAAGAGTCTACTAAATGACAGTTCCACAGGCTGGGAATGCAGCAATAAAAGTAAAACAAAAATCAAAAGAACAGCCAAGTCCCCACATTTAAGAAGTTAACATTCTGGTGGAAGAAAATGAGTACATTCAGACAGATAAATAAGATAATTTTAAGCCATGCTGATGGATTGTTTTGGGGGGATAAAAAGGAAAAAGAAGAATTGAGGATAACCTCTCAGTGCTTAAGAATCTGGCTTAGGCAACTAGCATCATTTTCTGGGATGGGGAAGACTTGAAGAAAATCTGTGTGTGTGTGTGTTGTGTGCATATGAATGAGGGGAAGGGTAACTGGCAGGAACTCAACAGCTGTCTCACAGATGAGGCCAGGTGCGGTGGCTCGCATCTGTAATCCCAGCACTTTGGAAGGTTGATACAGGTGGATTGCTTGAGCCCAGAAGTTTGAAATCAGCCTTAGCAACACAGGCAGACCCTGTCTCTATTTCTAAAATATATATATGTCTTATAAATGAATTAAGTTTTAGATTCTTGTAGACATCCATGTTTTTAACAGGCAGTTGTTTTCTGAGTCTGGAGTGTAGTGGATAGATCTAGGTTGGAGATATGAATTTGGAAACCATCAGTGTATAGATGGTGTTTAAAGCCATGGCAATGAATGACAATAAGTAAGGGGAGTATAGAGACGGAAAAGAAGGTCCAGGGCTAGTCTTATCCTTGGTCAAGTTAGCTTCCCCTCTTCCTAACTCCTTCATACTCTACTTTGATACTTTTTGAAATGGTTTGCTCCTCAGTAGACTGGGAGTGTCTTGGGGGCCACGTGCTCATTGCAATGCCTGATCCATGGTAGGTGCTTCCTAAATGTTAACTAATGTCACGTGATCATCTGATCAAATGAGGAACTCCTGTTATCCTGGAGCTTAGGTTGGCCACGGTCAAGTTCATGTGTTTGGGCTTATGGAATACATCTTATGCTCCAGCTCTAAGGCAGTCATGTTTCTGATGCTCCACTGCAGGAATCACCCTGATATGTGGGCTGTCAGGAGGTGAGGTGTCCAGGGAAGTGAGCTCTGCCTTATAGGGACTGTGATTGAATTTTCCAGACCAGGACAGATGGGGTGAGCCCAAGAAGGAAGAACCATTTAGGAAAGTGAGATGTAATAAATGAAATCGTTCTCCCTAAAAACATAAATATGGGTAATATAACAATGGTTCAGCAAATAATTAGAGAAGTATAAGAAATAAAAAACAGAAGGGGACCCAAACTTATCAATGATGATTATTTGAGGGATGTCAGTCTTAGGAAGGAAGGGGAAAAATGAGGGGGCAGGGATTTAATTTTGTTTAGCAGCTGTTAAAATGCCAGATGCGGCCGGGCGTGGTGGCTCATGCCTGTAATCCCAGCAGTTTTGGGAGGCTGAGGCGGGTGGATCACGAGGTCAGGAGATCAAGACCATCCTGGCTAACACGGTGAAACCCCGTCTCTACTAAAAATACAAAAAATTAGCCGGGCGTGGTGGTGGGCGCCTGTAGTTCCAGCCACTCAGGAGGCTGAGGCAGGAGAATGGCGTGAACCCGGGAGGTGGAGGTTGCAGTGAGCCGAGATTGTGCCACTGCACTCCAGCCTGGGTGACAGAGCGAGACTCTGTCTCAAAAAAAAAAAAAAAAAGCCAGATGCATATATACATATGTGTATGTATATATATATATATATAATATATATATATATATTTTTTTTACTAAATTTTACTATATGTGTTTTACAGAGAGAAGGCAGATGTGTAGATGTGTAGTATCAAACAGCTAGTACTTGAACTCAGGTTTGTCCAGTTCTAAAAGTCACCAAGAAATAAAAGCTTGGGTGACAGCATTAACAAGAATTGAACTTGGAATCAGGAAGTTACCATGTTTTGGACATTGTATTTGAAAAACTGCTTGCAGAATTAATTTTAGGCTTCAGATGATGATATTTTCCTCCTAAGAAGATTTATGTTTGCCTCTTCTAGGCTCATGGAGCACCAACAATTTAGGTTTACTGAAATCTAATTTCGGGGGTTTAGAATACCTGAAGTGGAGCTGTGTCTCTGCAAGGGCCTGTCTGCTTCTGGGTCACACTTACTTGTAGGGAGCTTCCCTGTAGAATCCCAGTTCAAGATGACTCCCAGCCCTACTCTCAGCTTCAGATTCGGTCCCTGCCTCTTTAGCCCTGTGAGGCTCTTGAAAGTCCACCCAGCCTCTTGGCCAGTCATGGTAGAATTGGAAATCAAGAGTTCTTTCAGCAGATTGAAGATATAATCTTATTGTCTTCTGGCTTCCATTGTTGCTGATGGAAGGTCAGCTGTCAGTCGAATTCCTCTCCTTTTAAAAGGTATCTATCCCACACTCACCAGCTGTTTTTAAGATGTTATTTTCATCTTGGATTTTCAGCAGTCTTTTTCTTTGTTCTTCTTCTTTTTTTTTTTTTTTAAGAGACAGGGTCTTGCTATGTTGCCCAGGCTGGAGTACAATTGCTATTCATGGATATGATCATAGTGCCCTATAGCCTTGAACTTCTGAGCTCAAGTGATCCTCCTGCTTCAGCCTTCTGTGTAGTTGAGACTACAGGAAAACACCACTAGGCCTGGCTTCAGCAGTATTTTTTTTTTTTACTTTTTATTATTTTTAATTTTTATTTTTTAGAAATGAGGTCTTACTATATTGTCCAGGTTGGCCTCAAACTCCTGGGCTCAAGCAATCCTCTTGCCTCAGCCTCCCAAGTAACTGGGATTACAGGCATGCACCATTATGCCTGGCTTCAGCCATCTCTTTTCTATTTTTAATTTTTTTTATTTTTGTAGAGATGGAGTCTCACTATATTGACCAGCTGGTCTCTAACTCCTGAGCTCAAGCTTGGTCTCCCAAAGTGCTGGGATTATAGGTGTGAGTCACCACTCCTATCCCCAGCAGTCTTTCTTTCTTTTTCTTTTTTTTTTTTATTTTGAGACAGAGTCTTGCTCTGTCATCAGGCTGGAGTGCAGTGGTGCGATCTTGGCTCACTGCAACCTCTGCCTCCTGGATTCAAGTGATTCTCCTGCTTCAGCCTCCTAAGTAGCTGGGACTACAGGCGCACACCACCACACCCTGCTAATTTTTGTATTTTTGGTAGAGATGGGATTTCACCGTGTTGGCCAGGATGGTCTCGATCTTGACCTTGTGATCCGCCTGCCTTGGACTCCCAAAGTGCTTCTAATGATGTGCCTAGGCATGTGTCTCTTTTTATCATGCTTGGGATTTGTAGGACTTCTTGAATCTGCGGTATGATGATGTCTTTCACCAGTTTTGGAAAATTCTCAGCTGTTATGTCTTTAATATTGTTTCTGCTATATTTTCTTTCTCTTTACCCTGGGCCCTTAATCACACACGTGTTAGATCTCACTGCCTTTTATGTCTCTTGCTCTAACATCTTTTTGTCTCTCCTGTTGTATTCTGGTAAATTCTTCTGGTGGGAAATACTTCATCAGTTTTTTTTTTTTAAACTAAAAGTATTATTAAGGTTATGGTGTTTTTTTAGTTCTAACATTTCCATCTTTTCCTTTTTAAAAATAGTTTTCAGTTATCTGCCAAATTCTCAGTCTTATCTTTTATTCTTTTTTAACTTGGTAAGCATAGTTACCTTAAAGTCGTTGATTACTGCAATGTCTAGAGCCTTTCTTTTTCTTTTTCTTTCTTTTCTTTTTCTCTTCTTTCTTTTTTTTTTTTTTTTTGGGTCTTTCTCTTTTCTTTTCTTTTTTTAATATATAGTCTCGCTCTGTCACCCAGGCTGGAGTGTAGAGGCATGATCACAGCTCACTGCATCCTTAATCTCCTGGGTTTAAGGATGGGAGGCCTTAGCCTTCTGAGTAGCTGGGACTACAGGCACGTGCTACCACACCTGGCTAAGTTTAAACTTTTTTTTTAGAGATGGGGTCTCACTGTTTTGCCCAGGCTGGGCTCAACCTCCTAGGCTTAAGTGACCCTCCTGCCTCAGCCTCCCAAAGTGCTGGGATTATGGGTATGAGCCACCATGCCCGGCCTCTCTATTGTTAGTTGATTTTTCTGTATTTAATTTTTCTTTCCTTAAAAAATACTGCTTTGTATTCTTTGTGTCTTATTTATTTGCTTATTTTTTACTGTGTTTTGGACATGGTATTTGAAAAATTGCTTGCAGAATTAATTATAGGCTTCAGATGATGATATTTTCCTCCTAAGAAGATTTATGTTTGCCTCTGCTAGGCTCCTGGGGCACCAACAATTTAGGTTTACTGAAATCTAATTTTGGGGGTTTAGAATACCTGAAGTTGAGCCGTGGTTTCTGCAAGGGCCTGTCTGCTTCTGGGTCACACTTACTTGTAGGGGGCTTCCCTTTGGAATCCCAGTTCAAGATGAATCTCAACTCTAATCTTGGTAAGCTTCAGATTTGTCCCTGTCCCTTTAGCCCCGTGAGGCTCTTGAAAGCCCACCCAGCCTCTCTGCCAGCCCTGGTAGAATTGGCACACGCTGCCGGGCCTAGGGGAGCTCAAAGGACAGACTCCCTTCGCACGGCCTCCTCCTTCCTTTGGGTCCTGGCTGGTTATTCTTCATTATTTTGTAGCTCTCTGGTGTCTTTAAGCAGTTTTTTTTTATTTTAAATAATTATCAAATTTATTAAAAGCATACAACAGATGCTTATAAACAGCAGCAAAATAAGCTGATAATCTTTTTCATTTCATCTGACCAACAAAATTCTCACAAAGTCTATATAGATTTTTCTTTCAGTTTATTTTACCTTTGTATGCTTTAGTGACAAATCCTTACACCTGAGACAAAGTGATCATCATTTAAGAATCACCATCATCATAAATTATTTTACATTTATTTTATTCTTTTACAGACAGGGTCTTGCTCTGTTGCCCTGCCTGGAGCACAGTGACTATTCAAAGGTGCCCTTCTAGTGCACCACAGCCTTGAACTCCTGGGCTCAAGTGATCCTCCTGCCTCAGCCTCCCATGTAGCTGGGACTACAGGCGTGTGCCACCACTCCTGGCTTATTATTTTACATTTTTTGAGACAAAGGGCAGGTTAATTTTATTATTTACTTTGAATCGATTAATAACCCTCAATTCTAAATGTGCTGGGCAAAGTAACAGAGAGGGCTTGACAATATCCCTCTTCATTATGTATTCCAAGACATTTCGTGATTTTTTTCCCATTTGTCTGATTCAGGATTTATTCTGCAGCATTCCCAGTTGTCCTCAGTGGAATGGAGGTCAGTCTGAATTACGTACTTTGCTATTACTGATAATGGGAGTTCACCTTTCCAGATTTTATTAGTTCTAGTCTCAGCACGGTAACTAATTACTTCTACGACCTTGGGTTGAGGCTGGGCATGGTGGCTCACCCCCGTAATCCCAGCACTTTGGGAGGCCGAGGCGGGCGGGTCACTTGAGATCAGGAGTTTGAGACCAGCCTGGCCAACATGGTAAAACCCTGTCTCTACTGAAAAATACAAAAATTAACCAGGTGTGGTGGCAGGGGCCTGTAATCCCAGCTACACGGGAGGCTGAGGCAGGAAGAACTGCTTGAACCCAGGAGACGGAGGTTGCAGTGAGCCAAGATGACGCCACTGCACTGCAGCCTGGGCGACAGAGCGAGACTCTGTCTCAAAAAAAAAAAAAGACCTGGGGTCACATGTGCTTTTCTTTCTTCGTTAGTCAAATTAGATTGTTAACACTGGGCTTGCCTGCCTCCTGGATTATTGCAGGAGCAAATGGGATAAGCTACATGGAAACATGGAACCCAGTGTAAATGTGAAGTGCTAAAGCCCGGGTCCTGCACCCCAGATTTCCCGAGGCATCTGAGCCCTGTGGGAAGGAGGGCCCGTGCTGACTCCCAGCCCCCGGGTGCAGGTGCCTAGAGTAATTTACATCAGGTGGTCTCTTTTGTTGTTTTCTAAACATCATGCAGGTTAATGGTACACCATTCTGCGAGTCAAATCTTGAATCTGGATGATAAGGTGAGTTTTTATTCTACTTTTTCTAATTTCTTTTCCCACATAATTGCATTTCAGGAAGCGTCCCTGGGTTATTTCTTTTTCTTCAGTTTGTCTAATAACTTTCTGTGAGCAGACCCCACAGGGTGCAGCAGTGAGGATCCCTGGACTTGGCTAAAAGAAAACCTCCAAACCTTGACCTCCCTGGGCAGCTCAGCCTGCCACCTGGCAGGGGCCCCTCTGGGGCTCACACTTATTTTGGCCTTTGTGAACTGTGCAGAACCAGGGCTGACCCTGCCGAACTGTGGATGTGTGGCCAAGACAGGTCCCAGTGTCCTGCCCGGGCTGTGCATGTGAGGGAGGCGGTGATGCAACGTGATGGCATTTGTGACAGGGTGAGGGAAAGAGATTGCTGGCTGGGGCTTCAAGGGGTGCGATTAGATTACGGCGGAGTGGCCTGTCTGGTGGAGATGGAAGACTTGGTTCTGTTCATTTCATAGGCAGCGGATTCCCGCAGTTTCAGACTGGCCAGAGAAATCCATTTCTGGAGTAGTAGGCAGAAATGTGGAGCTGAGAGGCTCATTCCACAATGTTTCCCTGAGCTTTTGCCTTTTGCTTCTTCACTTTTCCTTCTCTGGCTTTCTGTTTTCTAAGCTTGCATGCTTCCACAATGCTAAAACATCTGCTAATAAAGGTTTTATTAGCAGGTTTTATTCCAACCACCTGGAATCCAAAACACAAAGGTTTTATTCCAACCACCTGGAATCTTGTCAATCTCAGCTTATATTCCTTCTCGTCTTCCTACCCACTCATTGCTTTTGTTGTGTATTTAAGTCCTTTCAGGCGCAGGGAGCAAAGGGCTTGGGGGCAAAGACATTGGGCTTTGGTGTCAGACTCACCAGATTTGAACTTTGCTCGACCACTTTTACCTGGGTGACCTTGGGCAAGTTAATTAACTTCCATGAGACTTAGTTTTCTCATCCATGAAAAGGAGAGTATCTTATCCTCTAAGCTGTTATGAGGGCTGCATTAAAGAAAATACATAATGTTTTAAAAATAACTTTTGGCACTTAGCATACATTCCATGAATGGTGATTTCCTTCTCTTTTTATTCTCTTATATATGTTTTTTGGTTGTTCTCTGTTAAGTATTTCAGGAAAAAGGTTTTGATGCGGAGTGAGAGACTCAGATATAGTTAGATTGCACTACAGTTAATATCCCACCATAGTTCCTATGTCAACTGTCATCTCTGATCTCAGTCCGTTACCAAGGATCTTAGTGGGTGAGCAGTGTCCAAGCCAAGGCGGAAGAAGATGGGATCAGGAAGAGGCTCTACATAGAACCTTGTGGTGTTCACCTGCAGGGTAAAATAGGGAACCAGTGTCATCTTCTGCTTAGGGCTGGAGTGCAGTGGTGAGTCATGGCCTCAAACTCCTGGGCTCAAGTGATTTTCCCACCTCAGCCTCCCAAAGTGCTGGAATTACAAGCATGAGCCACTGTGCCTGGTATATAAAAAATATATACATGCTTGCATATATTTTTTAAGTTTTTTTGAATGAATATCCTAATGTAAAATTTCCTAAACCTCAGTTGCTTGCCATAGTCTAATACTTAACTATATTATTCTTTATTTTATGTGTTAATTGAAATGGAGTATCAGAGAATATTTAGGTGTGTTGCTTTTTATTGTTTTTCTGTATATATATTTTACATAGTTGAGATCATATTGTGTGCAATTTCTGTTCTGATTTTTCATGTTTGAGATACGGGTCTCACTGTGTCGCCCAGGCTGGACTGAAGTAGAGCAATCATAGCTCACTGCAGCCTCTACCTCCTGGGCTCAAGCAATCCTCTTTGCTTAGCCTCCTGAGTAGCTGGGACTATAGGCACTTGCCACCCTGCTTGGCTAATTAAAAATTTTTTTTTGTAGAGATGGTGTCTTGCTATGCTGCCCAAGCTGGTCTTGAACTCCTGGGCCCAAATGATCCTCCTGCCTTGGCCTCTCAAAGTTCTGGGATCACAGGCATGAGCCACCATGCCCGGCCTGTTGTGATTTTCTACCTAATTTAAAATTATACGCATTTCCTTATATCAGCAAATATTCTCTTCAAATTTGATTTTGGGAGCTGAGGTTCCTGTGGTAGCCCAGGGTGGCATCACAACTTCATGGGACCCTCTTTGGACAAGGTCTCTATTGCTGGTGAGCTGATGGGACTCTGAGGTGGGCAAGCCGTCCACCCACTCCATTTGCAGCATTTAAAAAATGTTCTTTTCTTTTTTTTTTGAGACAGGGTTTCACTATGTTGCCCAGGCTGGTCTCGAACTCCTAGGCCTAGTTATCCACCCACCTCAGTCTCCCAACCATTTACAACTTCGAGTTTGGGGCTCAGAGATTTGTGCGGCTTATATTTTGCTTTCACTGAAACATTCATGACTGATCTTTATCATCTTATTAGAAGTTGAGAACACAGTGACTTTCATCTATGGTGGACTAAAGGAAACCCTTGTTTAATAAAGTGATGTGAAACTCCAAACAAAAACAACATTATTCATAATAAGCTGCGTTCTCCAATCTAGAGAATCAGAGAACAGCCTCTCAGAAACCAGTCAAGAGTCCTGTTCATCCCCACTCCTAGATTGCATGTAGGTGACAAATGTTTCTGTTTCCCCTTCCTTCTGGTTTGTTCTGGGCGGTTCCTCTCTCCTTTTCCCAGGTATAGTAATGCCAGTTCTGTAAGGAATCACATATGTTGGGTGCTCGCAGAATTCCTTCTGAGGCCCAGCTCTCCACCCTTCCTCTGTGCGCCTCTGTGGCCTCTCTGTCTTAGGGTCCTCACGTCGTAGCTCAGCCCAAGCCAGCTCCAGGGCCGGCCAGCTCTGTCGGCTCTCTGCGTCTGAGAGAGAGGGTGCCTCATGACCCATTGGAAGGGATCTGAGTGCCTACAGCCTTCAGAAGTGCAACTAGGAAGCCAGGTCACCGGTGGCTGGGGATGGCTTGTCCACCAGCTAGCAGCCAGACAATCGAATAGCGCCCTACATGGGACAGGAGGAGCGCCTGAGCTCTTCACGCCGTCTCCACCAGCCTTCATTTAATGTCTTATTGGAGCAAAATGACTGAGGACAGCAAAGCCCAGTGGCTTCTCCCAGACAGTTTCTGGTCACCACAGGAGCGGTGGCTGCAAGCTACCTTCTGGATCCTCAGGGGTAACTACTCTGAGTGGCTAGTGCCTCAGAACTGAACTCAGAAGCCTGGGGTTATGGCCACAGATGGACCACCCTGGTGCTCAGGGCCAGATGTAAGAGGAGCCTGGGAGAGGCCCTGACCCTCCCAAACTAGAGGACAATAATATACCCATGATGATAATACCCAAAGGTTAAAAAAACAACCAAACCCCGAACTTAGATGATCCCATGTATATCATCACGTGTCTCAACTAAGAGCAGGGAGACCAGGTTCACATTGCTGGAAGCTCAGAATTTTCATGGTGCCTCTAGAAAAATCATCCCATCCCAGGCCAAGCTGTGATTAGAGGTGCTTTTCATCAGGTCTCTTTCTTCCAGTTGCTCTCCGCTCTCCAGCTTTGTTCTGGCTTAGACTCTCAGCCCAGGCCACCCAGGGGCAGTGGCCGCTGAAGGGGGCAGCCCCGCAGCTGCTTCCTCCAAATGCTCTGGGATTCAAGGCCGGGTGCTGGGTGATTACACCGCTGTTATCTGGGATTAGCTATTTTCACTCCCTGTATTTATATCATGGAAGCTGCAGCGTGATGCTGCCAGATGCCAATGTGGGCAAACTTCTTCCTTTTGGACCCACCTGCTGTTCTGCTAACACCCGGCAAGGTGGCAGTTGGTGGGGACCAGACCTGCCAACCCCTCCTCCACTCACTTCTCACACGTGCAGAGCAGTGAACTGAGTCATTGTGAGAGACTCAGGTCAGCAGCAACAGGCGAAGGCTGGACACAGACTTGGGGGCGGGAGGGGTGGAGGGCTGGCAGCGGTCCCTGCAGAAGACGCCTGTCACCTCCCTAATCCCCTGAAGTCTTCAAGTCTAGGAACCCTCTCGCCTGCCCTCCACCCCTGCCCCACCCCGACCCACGTGTATCTCCCTGTTGCAGTGAGGCGTTCTGAAGGGCCCTCATTTTAGGCAGCTCAGAAAAGCGCCAAGTGCCTGAGAGTCGCAAATGTAAGTGCAGAGGGATTAAAAGGCCCTGCTGCATTTAACTTGCTCCATCTTCGTTTCCATCTCGCCTTCCATCCCTGTTTTTTTTTTTTTTTTTTTTTTTTTTTGTCCCCTCGAGGAGGTGGGAAGATCCTGGCTTGTCAGCTTGTCTTTCAGGAAATGGACAGGATTTTTTTTTTGAAGGTATGTTCTATCTCACTGGGGCTGCACTAGCTTACTTCAGCAAGCTTCTTAGAGATGCAGAGACTGTAGGTGGGATTTGCCCCCAGGCCCTGGTGCATTGAGGGAGGCTTCTCCCACTTGCCTGGGAAGGTTGCCTGCAGGCTCACTCCCTCTCCTGGGCAAAAGTAGGCAACGCCAGGCCTTGGCTGTGCCTGCCTTGGGAGCTCTGAGACCATCACATCAGGAGGAGGCTTCAGATGCAGCCCCAGGGATTCTGCCCAGAAAAAACAGTATGTTTGGTGTGGCCACTGGCTTCTCATGCCCCACTGTGGAGCTCTGTCCCTCTGGGCTTCTCTGCCCAGGCTCATCTCTCAGGGCAGAAATCTCAAGGGTGACAAGTTAGCCCTCCCAGGTATGTATTAATTTTTTTAAAATTATTTATTTATTTGTATTTATTTATTTATTTATTTATTTTTGAGACAGGGTCTTGCTCTGTCACTCAGGCTGGAGTGCAGTGGCATGATCATCACTCACTGCAGCCTCGAACTCCTGGGACTCAAGTGATCCTCTGAGCTCAGCCTCCCAAGTAACTGGGACTACAGGCACATGCTACCACATCTGGCTATTTTTTTTTTTTTTTTTTAACAGAGATGGGGTTTTAATTTGTGGCCCAGGCTGGTCTCGAACTCCTGGGCTCAAGTGGTCCTCCTGCCTCGGCCTTCCAAAGTGCTGGGATTATAGGCATGAGCCACCACACCTGTCCCCCCAAATTTTTTTTACCCTAGCATAGAGTTTCCTAAACCCCAGTTGTTTACCATAGCCAGGTAAGATAAATACTGTATAAATAAAGACATAAAAATATAGATAATAAAAATTAACATATTAAAGAATATATTTACTGAAAGAATATTTTTATTGACATTGATTCACCTTTTTCTTAACCCAAAAACTTATTTTAGCATTGTCTCAAGTATCCAAGTATATGTCTCAAGTATCCAAGTAAGAGTATCCAAGATATCATGGGTTTGAGGCCCTAGTTATTTTTTGTCTTTCTACACTTTAAAGTAAATACTAACTTTAAAAAATCCAGGTACTGGCCTGGCGCGGTGGCTCACGCCTGTAATCGCAGCACTTTGGGAGGGCAAGGCGGGCGGATCACTTGAGGCCAGGAGTTTCAGACCAGCCTGGACAACATGGTGAAACCCCGTCTCTACTAAAAATACGAAAATTAGCCGGACGTGGTGGCAGGCGCCTGTAATCCTAGCTACTCGGGAGGCTGAGGCACGAGAATCACTTGAACTTGGGAGGCGGAGGTTGCAGTAAGCTGAGATCGTGCCACTGCACTGCAGCCTGGGCGACAGAGCGAGACTCCATCTCTAAAACAAACAGACAAACAAACAAAAACAAACCCAGATACTATCATGCATTGGAAAATGCTGGCCTAACTAAATGAAAGACGGAAAAGTGGAGAATTCCAGTCGCCATGGTGCAGGCGTGGGTGGGAGGGGGCAGACACATCTGCAAGGGGGCTCAGTGGTGGACGTGGCTGGTGGAGGGGGCGTGGGTAGAGGAGGGGAGAAGTGGCAGAAGATAAACTTAATTGGCTGGAAAAGGTAGAGCAGCATCTTTTTTGGGGAACATTCATTCCTTGGACTGAAAAGGAGAGATATCATTGAAATCCCAATTGGCTAGTACAAAGCTTCTGTCTTGGATGTGGCTGTCCAACCAGGAAGGCTTACTAAACCCAGCCCCGTCTATACTGGGAGTGAAAGTCACCTGGGGGCAAGCTGAGCAGAGGGCCACCCAGTGAAGTGACTACCCATGGCTTTGGCACCTATGGGCGATTCCTTCTCCTACCCCCAACCTCGACACTGCAGGCCGAAGGGAGCACCAGTGGGGAGGACTAAAGAAATGGCAGCAGCAAGGCCCAGGAGTTCCTGTTTCCAAAGCGGAGGAAAGGAAAACGCAACTCCCGCCTTAGGCTCAGGCCACTCCCACTTCACTGTTCCCCTTCTGCAGGAGGGCCCGCGGACCCCTCAAGTGCTTCTGGAAGCAGGTGGGGGTTTGTTTCTATCCCTCCCGCAGCCCACTCCCTCCCTTATTATGTAAAGAATCACAAGTTCATTGTCATTTTAGGAAATAGAGAAGCAGAAGAAAAACTAATTTCGCTAGTTGACAAAAAACACTGATAATATTTAGGTGTGGTGCTTTTCATTCATTTCTCTAGATAGATATTTTTTGAGACAAGGTCTTGCTCTGTCGCCCGGGGTGGAGTGCAGTGATGCCATCATGGCTCATTGCAGCCTTAATCTCCTGGGCTCAAGCAATCCTCCCACTTCAGCCTCCTGAGTAGCTGGGACTACAGGTGTGTGCTACTGCGCCCAGCTAATTTAAAAAATTTTTTTGTAGATATGGGGCTAGGGTGTCACTATTTTGCCGGGGCTGGTCTTGAACTCCTGGTCTCAAGAGATCCTCCTGCCTCAGCCTCCCAAAGTGTTGGTATTACAGGAGTGAGCCTATGTATGTTTTTTTTATATAGCTGTGAACACATGGCCTGCAATTTCTGATGTAATTCTTACACTTAATATGAAATTATAAGCATTTTCCCATGCCGTTGAATGTTGTTTACAAATTATTTTTCATGGACACTACATATACCATAATACATTTAATATTGGTAGCTAAGTTTTGTGTTTTTTTGTGCATTAAAGATTCCATTTTTTTTTTACTATTATAAATAATGCTGCAATTAATTTCTTTGGTCATATAGTAAAAGTTTCAGCTATTTTCTAAGGATAGATTCCCAGAAGTGGTACCAGTGTAGAGTGTTGGTGTAGAATGTAGAAAATTATGTTTTATGTAAATAAGATGAAATATAAGCATCTATATTTGTATGTATGTAAATGAATTTTTGAAGAATCCACAGAAAACTAATGACAGTATTTATCTGACCACTGAGGGTGGGATGGGATCCAGGCAGGGAAACAGGGTAAAGAAAGATGTCTCACAGCATACATTTTTGCTATTTTGAGTTTTGAAGCATGTATATCTATGACTTATTAAAAAATTAAAAACTAACGACAAACTCTAATTGGTGCTTAATTGTAGAACTGAAGCAGGAGTCCCTCTATAACTGGCTTTTATGTTTTCCCTGGCATGTCCAGCGCCATGCATTCATAATCAACAGTCGGGTGAGATACACTGTGGGCTCTTGATAACTGGGTGAAGGCAGGAAGGCAGCTTGGCTCCACTAAGACATCTAGGGCCCCAGGCTCCTCCTATCTTGTTGGTCACCAGCCTGTGTGATGGGAGAAAGAGAGATAGTTGAGGGTAGGCAATTTCCTTTCCAGGAAGAGATGTGGGAGTCAGACACATCAAGTCTTCTCACTGTCATTGGTGAGGACTTGGTCAGGGACCACCCCTAACTGCAAAGAGGTCTGGGAAATGTAATCTCTGCCAGGGCAGCCAGGATGCAGCCTGGGGTTTTATTATTAAAAAGAAGGGGAAAATGAGACTGGGGGAAAATGAAAGTCTTCGGCCATGGGAACTGTTAAAATAAAAGAAGGGCTAGAAATTTTTGGCTGTACCAGACTATCTTGCAGTCTTTTATTTTAGCTAAACTCATACAACTCTGTTACTATGGGAATAATTAAAAGGCTATAGTAGTAATGGTATTATTATAATAGCATTATCTCTATTTTCCTGTAGTTATCCCTCAATAAACTACCTTCTCTCAGGTGAGCACTCCGTTGTAATTGAGTGCCAAATCGAATAATTGCCAAATCCAATTATTCGATTTGGCAGTTTGTCAAATGACATCCCTGCCATATACTTTCTTAGGTGCTGGGTGCTTACAAAAAGGGCAAAGGATAGAGCCGCTGCTCCCCAGAGGACTCAAAATGACTTTCATGTGGAACACAGGAGGAGTGAGAAGGGCCTCCCATTTATTTACCATCTACTAAGACATTGTGTCCCTGACACGTACCAGGTAGGAATTATTAACACAGAAGGAACTGAGGCCTGAGAAGGGGAAGAATTCACTTAAGGTCACCAGCTTGGAAGTGTCAGAACCAGGCCAAATTATGTTGCCTTCAAAGCCAGTGCAAACAATGTACAAAATGTTGTTAAAATGATATTGCTCAGGCTGGGTGCGGTGGCTCACACTTGTAATTCTAGCACTTTGGAAGGCTGAGGCAGTAGGATCACTGAGCCCAGGAGTTTGAAACCAGCCTGGTCAACATGGTGAAACCTCGTCTCTACAAACAATACAAAAATTAGCTGGGTATGGTGGTGTGCCCGTAGTACCAGCTACTCAGGAGTCTGAGGCTGGAGGATTGCTTGAGCCCAGGAGGCAGAGGTTGCAGTGAGCGGATATCACACTCCAGCCTGGGAGACAGGGTGGAAAAAAAAAAAATCTTGCCCTATCACTTCCAGCCACCCAACTAATCCTCATCCCCACTCCCAGAAACAACATCTTTTAGCCTATTTGCTATTTATTCCGGTATTTGCTTCAATATTTCCAAGTAACATGTATATTAAGCTATCTTTTGATTTATCAGTTGTGACCATTATTGTTTGACTTCCAATTATGCAAATGAAGATTTCGTTCCATGTATATTTTCTCTTTCCTTTTTCTTCCAATAGAACTTATTATTTTATAAAATGTTTATACAGTATTTACATTATTATAGCATTGTAAAAACTTGGTTCAACAGTATTCACCATTGAACCTGATAGTCTACTGTGATTAAGTTTTCTTTCTTGTACAGTTTTTCTGTGTGCTTGGTTTTCTTTGAATATCTGACTTGCTCTTCAACAGCTCTGCTAGCCACTCCATATCATTTTCTCTATGGTCAAACCATCAGACAATGCGTCAGTTCAGTCTTTTTCTTGAAGAGCCTGCTCTTCCTGATCTTTAAGCTTTCTGCGTATCCTCATATTTTTATTCACCCATTTCCTGGGAAATCTGTTTACTTTTCTCTTGTGTTGGTTCCTTCTTCTCCTGATTCTCTGCCTTCTTTGTTTTCCTGAATACTGTTCTTCAGTAATTTTCTCAGAAAGGGTGCGCAAGTGGTGAATTCTTGAGATCTTGCATGCTTACAATGTCTTAATTTTGTCTTTTCACTTGATTTATAATCTGGCTGGATATAGATGTTGAAATTCATTTTTCCTAAGCTTTTGAAGTAAGTTCCCTATTTTTCTCTAGCTGTCGAGAAGTCTGTTACTATTTTATTTCTTGATATTTTTGTATGTAACTTGGCTGTTTTTCTTTTCTTTTCTTTCTTTTTTTTTTTTTTTTGAAACTGGGTCTTTCTCTTTGGCCCAGGCTGGAGTACAGTGGTGTGAACATGGCTCACTGCAGCCTTTAACTCCTGGGCTCAGGCAATCCTTTTGCCTCAGCCTCCTCAGTAGCTGGGATACAGGTGCATGCCACTATGCATGGCTAATTCTTATTATTTTTATTTTTTTGTGTAGACGGTGTCTCACTTTGTTGCCCAGGCTGGTCTTGAACTGGTGAGCCCAAATGATCCTCCCACCTTGGCCTCCCAAAGTGCTGGGATTATAGGCATGAGCCACTGTATCTGGACTGGCTTTTTTTTTCTCTGTGGATGTGTTCAGTATCTTTTATCTTTGCTGTTCTGAAATTTCAGAATTATGTTCCTTTGCATAGTTATTTTTATCATTTGTTATGTTGGGGGCTTTGAAGGCTTTTAAAATCTGGAGATGCATGCTTTGCAATTCTATAAACTTTTCTTGAATTTTTTTGTGATAATTTCCATTTCACCATTTTATCTGATGTCATTTTCTGGAATTCCTATTACTTAGATTTTCATGTTAGGCTTCTCAAATTGCTTCTGTAATTTCTTTTCAGTCTTTCCTTACCTATTGCCTTCTTTTTGGCTTTTTATTTTGAAAGGGATATTTCAGGAGGATACACTGAACTTTATGTTTATCTAAGCTTTTTATTTTAAATATCCTTTATCTTCCTCTTATGGAAGGATTCGTTCATTTCAGCAATAAACAAAAATTTTTACTCAGAGCAATTTCTTGTTCTTTGACTTTTCCTTTTCTATAGTATGCATCTCCTGTTTCATGGGAGCAATATCTTATTACACAGAGAATATTAATTATGATTCTTTGATGTTTTTCTGAGCTGTACATGATCTCTCTGTGCTCTGAGTTTCTTCATAGTCTTTTGTTTGGTCTGGTCTTTCATGGTGGTATTCTTCAAGATTATGGGGATTCTTGTTTCTCAGTTTATGTTTAAATCAGAAGCTGACTGGAAGCTCTGTGTGCTCCTTTTCAAGGAGATATAATTCACATACCATAAAACTCATCTCTTTTTATAATCCTTTGGGTATATACCCAGTAATGGGATTGCTGGGTCAAATGGTATTTCTGGTTCTAGATCCTTGAGGAATTGCCACACCATCTTCCACAATGGTTGAACTAATTTACATTCCCACCAACAGTGTAAAAGCATTCCTATTTCTCCAGCATGTATACACCATGGAATACTATGCAGCCATAAAAAAGAATGAATTCATGTCCTTTGCAGGGACATGGATGGACCTGGAAGCCATCATTCTCAGCAAACTAACACAGGAACAGAAAACAAAGCACCGCATGTTCTCACTCATAAGTGGGAGCTGAACAATGAGAACACATGGACACAGAGAGGAGAACATCATACACGGGGGACTGTCGGGGTGAGGGGCAAGGGGAGGGATAGCATTAGGAGAAATACCTAATGCATGCGGGGCTTAAAACCTAGATGATGGGTTGACAGGTGCAGCAAACCACCATGGCACATGTATACCTATGTAACAAACCTTCACATTCTGCACATGTATCCCAGAACTTAAAGTAAAAACAAACAAACAAAAAATAAAGCAAACTCACCTCTTTAAGTTGTACAATTCAGTTGCTTTTAGCATATTCACAATGACTGCATCACCACTATCTAACTCCAGAACATTTTCATTACCCCAAATAGAAACTCTGTACCCATGAGCAGTCACTCCTCCCTCCACCCTCACCCCAGCCCCTGGAGCCACTAATATACTTTCTGTCTGTATAGATTTGCCAATTCTGGACGTTCATATAAATAGAATCAAAATAGAATCATACAGAATGGGGCCTTTTGGGTTTGGCTTCTTTCCCTTAGCATGATGCTTTCAAGGTTCCCCCATATTGTGACACATTTCAGCGCTTCCTTCTCTTTGATTGCTGAGTAACATTCCACTGTAGGATAGACCACATGTGTTTATCCATTCTTCAGTCGATCGACTCTGTACTCTTTAAAGAGGTTTTTCAAACAATTCTTGTTTTCATTCCTGTTCAATCTCTATCTCACGTGAGCACTTGATGCCTCCTATTTCTGAGCCTTTTCTGGGGCTCTGTAGAACAATTTGTGGGCCCTGCTACCCAACCCTGAAGACCCTTGTGTTTGCCTTGCTGCTTCTCCACTGAGTCATTTACATTTTTCCAGTGCTTTTGTCTTTATATATTGGAATTAAGCGTTATAGACGCCACATCTCCTGGGTTCAGGGAAGATGTAGTCTGTACATCTGTTTCTTCTGCTTCTTGTCCTTGTGAGATTGGAAAAGGAAAATCTTTATTCCCTTATCTTGAGACTGGAAGCCCTCCAATGCATTTCACATTAGGCTGTGTTGATTCTTCATATTTTTTATTTTTTAATATGTAATTTAGACATTTTCTTTAGAGATAGGGTTACCCAGGCTGTTCTCGAGCTCCTGGCCTGAAATCCCAAAGTGTTGAGATTATAGGCATAAGCGACCATGCTCAACCTGTGCAACTTCTTTTAAAGTACAGTATGTGGATCGGATGGTAAGTGCTAAAATGAGTCATTCATGTAATCAATTCATTCAATGCAAACGTATTGACCACCTATGTCTGGGCATTGTACTGGGAAATCAGGTGACAATAACAGAGACACAGTCCCTACCCTCAAGGAACTTCTATGTTAGTAAGAGATCTAAACAAGCAAACAGATCATTGCAATCTAGTGGTAAGTACTAAGACGGTAAGTTCAGAGAAGGAGGGCACATAGGTGAGAGTACTTAACTCAGACTTGGAATAAGGCTTTCACTTTCCAGAATACTTCCACACATTCAGAGGAATCTCACTAAGTTCTAAGATGAGAAAGCAACCCTTTATCTGTCCTTCCTGTAGTCTCATAACATCTTTCTTTGACATGGAGAGTCTCCCTGAACCGTTCAGGTTCCCTGCAGCCCCTAGGAGACAAAGATACTCAAAACGCCAATGCTGCTTCTGTGGGAAGTTGGCCTGGAGCCTGGCCCTCCTCTGGCTGCTGCGTAGACACCATTCCAGTGATGAAGGCTGGCACAGGAGGCCCCTGGGCAGGGTTCAGGCTTCCAGACAGGCCTGGCCACGTGATGAGTGGTTGCGTGGACAGAAATGTGTTTTGAATCCAACTCTTGTTTGCCGGGTTTATTCTCAGTGCCTGAATGTGCTAGAAGCAAACAGAAGCCAGGATGAGGGCCTCACCCCAGAAGAGCTTGAGTTGTCAGCGAAAATAAATCTGGGGACAGAAGCTAAAAAATCAGGAAGTGTCGTGAACTGAGATACGTGACATCACGGAATGCTCTGAATGCAACTGCCATTTTTATTTCTCAATATTAATACTTTTTATCTTTTCTCCTTTTCCCACATTCTGTTAACGTAAGATGATAGGGAATCAATTTTGCATTGATATTAGTCCAGGTTAGGGAGGCGGCAGGGCCCAGCTAAACGCCTGCGTCCTGCTCTGGGCCTCTAGAGAGGTGCTGAGTGGTGAGGGGGCCTGGGTGGACGCTGGGCTCCTCCTCAGCAGAGAAGCACTGCCAAGCTAGAGAGGCTGGCTGCATTCTATCTCCCTTCCAGGGCAGAAATAGACCTGGGGGAGGATGCATGCTGTATGAGCCAGATTTGGCCAAATATATTAGCAAGACATTTCTAATCACAAATGTCTTAATGAAAGAACAAAATGCCTCATGGAGAAAGGATGCACCTTTGCAGTTTAAGCGGAGATTGGAAGCTGTTCTAGGGGTGTTGGTCCTTCCAAGTCTTGACTGTATAATCTCAATAATAATTAAAGAGCAAGTAATATCTACTGAGTGCAAATCGTGTCACTTTACATATATTAATTTACTTAATCCTCACAACAGCCCTGGAGCTAGGCATTATTATTATTGGCCCATTTTACAGATGAAGGGCCTGAGGCATACAGAGGTTGCCGTGAAGTTTTTGTTCTTTTTTCCATCAAAGTGGTCTGCAGAGCGAAAGCCATTCTATTACAGGGATTGAAAGCCTGAGCTCCAGTGAACTTGGACTCTAGAATTTGTCACATTCCCAGCTAAGTAAGCTTGGGAAGTTCCTTCCTGTCTCTGAGCCTCAGTGTTCTCATCTGTGTAATAGGCACAATAACAGTGCCTTCCTGTTAGTGCCCTACCTAACACATAGATGCTAGCTAAAACCCAACCCAATGGAACCCAAATTATGTTTCAAAAAATCCTTTCTTTTTCCTTCTTTCTCTTTCTTTTTCTGTCTCTCTTTTGAGATGAGGTCTTGCTGTGTCACCCAGGCTGGAGTGCAATGGCGCAATTGTAGCTCACTGCAGCCTCAACCTGGGCTTAAGCGATCCTTCCGCTTTGGCCTCCCAAAGTGTTAGGATTACAGGCGTGAAACACCACACTCAAAAAAAAAAAATCTTTCCTTTTGGCATATTTGCAAACACAGTCTTCATGGCGGCCTGTTCCCAGGAGTTCGTGGGAACTGAGGATTGAATTGAGCTGCGTGACCCTGGAACTTTTACACACAGGCAGGGACTCAGTCTGTGCCAGGGGGCTGTGTAGGATCACCTGTCGATGCTGAGAGGCAGGAAAGCGAGAAAGGAGGAATAGGTGGAACAAAAAGTAGAGCCAGAACCCGTGAGCATCTGCCTGAGACCTTCCCTTGCCCTCCTGCTAACTGAACGCTTTGCTTTCACCCTGGCAACAAAAATGTTCAGGTTTGCTGGCGTCACACATGTCAGATATCACACTGTCACCATTATGATGCAGATGAGGGTCTCCAGTGAAGGCTTTTGTCCTCTGCCTGGTGTTTAAGGCCAAGCCCAGGTCCTGCCCCTCTAGGCAGTTCTGGCTGTGTACGTGCGGGAAGAGCATACGCATTAGTAAGGGACACACTGGGGTCCAAATCCTGGCGTGGCCACTAACAAGCGATGCAGCATCAGGCCAGTGACCATTTGTGACCTCTAGTTTTCATCTATGAAAGGTAGAAAGCAGCCTGGGCAGCATAGTGAGGCCCTGCCTCTACTAAAAATTAAAAAATTAGCCAGGTGTGACGGCATGCACCTGTAGTCCCAGCTACTCGGGAGGCTGAGGCAGGAGGATCACTTGAGCCCAGAAGTGTGAGGCTTCAGTAAACTCTAATCATGCCCCTGCACTCCAGCCTGGGTAGCAGAGCGAAATTCTGTCTCCAAAACAAAAAGATAAAAAGGGTGGAAAGCACCACGTACTGCCACATGAGGTTGTTGAGTGCATTAAATGGGATAATGTGTGTGAAGTACTCAGTGTAATGGTTGGCACCTAATACATGGTGAGGCTTAATACTTGGCAAAGAATTATTATTATGTCATAGGTAGATAAACCAAGTCTGTTCAAATAAGCGGTTATTATTACGCGATAGTGTCTCCTGCCATTTTCTTCCATTCTCTTCTCTTCCTCTTGAAATTCTGCTTTTCTATAGGAAACAGAGCTAACTTAAGAGATGCATACATTCTTCTTTTCTAATGTGTTTTAAAGAGTCCACATTTTCTGAGGAGCTTTCTGGAGACCATCTGTATCTTCATTCACAGGAGTGCCTCTACTCTGGACATCCAGGGACTTCGGAGAGCTGGAAGCATAAGGACTGTGCAATGACAGAATCTGTGTTTTCTACCACACCCTGCCTGTGAATAGTCCTAATATTTAACAAGTGAGTAAACGGCCCGGCACGGTGGCTCACGCCTGTAATCCCAGCACTTTGGGAGGCCGAGGCGGGTGGATCACGAGGTCAGGAGATCGAGACCATCCTGGCCAACATGGTGAAACCCCATCTCTACTAAAAATACAAAAAAAAAATTAGCCGGGCATGGTGGCGGGCGCCTGTAGTCCCAGCTACTTGGGAGGCTGAGGCAGGAGAATCGCTTGAACCTGGGAGGCAGAGGTTGCAATGAGCCGAGATTGCACCACTGCACTCCAGCCTAGCGACAACAGTGAGACTCCTTCTCAAAAAAAAAAAAAAAGTGAATAAACAATATGAAATGAACATAGGAGAAAACAACTCCTAGCCCTATGACCTCAGCAATTCAATTTTATTTGTTTTCCTTTTGTTTCTCCTACAAGTACATATAATTTTTAGATATCTGGAATCAAAATATTGAATATGTTTTTGTGTTCTTCCTTCCATTTGCAGAATTTTCCCAAGTTACTGCATAATCTTCATTATAATTGTAAATATGCATTCAAGTGGATGCATCACAGTTTACTTAGCCATCACTGTTATTTATGTTGCTTGTAATCTTAAAAATTATTCATAGTTAAGTCTGCAAAGATGCACATAGTTCCCCATGCACCTGATTTATTTTGTCTTCCATTGAGACCTATTTATATTTTCAGCCAGTGTCACTTTTAGGGTTAGTAAGTTTCCTACCTTTGCTGTGAGCTGTGGGAAGTGGCATGCCTTTATCTCTAGAATTGTTCTTTAAGTGTCAAGAGTAGCTTGGTTCTGTTAGTCTAGGCTGGGAGAATAGAGGAGAGGGGAGTGCTCCTGGGTAGGTTGAAATCCAAAGCTCAATGTTGCCTTCAAGTGAGAACATGCAGGAACTGCAGGGTTGGGAGATGGGTCTCTGCCTTGGATGGGGCACTTGAGTTTGGGTGTAGGATTGAGATCTTTAGGAGACACCAATCTGGTTCAGAGATGGACTTGGGGCAATTAGATGACAATCACCAGATAGTTGACTTTCTCAATTCAGTTTTTTGTTTTGTTTTTGATGGAGTTTCACTCTTGTTACCCAGGCTGGAGTGCAGTGGCACGATCTCGGCTCACTGCAACCTCCGCCTCCCGGATTCAAGCGATTCTCCTGCCTCAGCCCCCCAAGTAGCTGGGACTACAGGCGTGTGCCACCACACCTGGCTAATTTTTGTATTTTTGTAGTAGAGACAGGATTTCACCATCTTGGCCAGGCTGGTCTCGAACTCCTGACCTCTGATGATCTGCCCGCCTCAGCCTCCCAAAATGCTGGGATTACAGGTGTGAGCCTCCTCGCCTGGTCTCTCGATTCCGTTTTTATTCCATTCAGTTTTACGATTTCCTTACTAGAAGAAGAAGAGGAAGAAGAGGGAGAGGGAGAATGAGAAGAGCCACCAAGAATTAAAAACTGCTATTTGCCAGTCTTTTTGCTAGGTGGTTTACATACATCAATGTTAAATTTTATGATAATACTCTTATAACTACTGTTTTACAAATGAGAAAACTGAGACTCGCGAGATCAAGTTATTTGCCCAAAGTCACCCAGCTGTCAGATGCAGGAACCAGGTCCAAATAAAGTCTGTTGGGTTCTAAGTCCTGACCATTTTGCTACAGCAGGCTGATCTCCCGATGAAACTGTCAAGGACGACATAGATCCGAGCCCAGGTTGAATTGGCAAATCTTCAAGTCAAGTCTGTTGCTTCGGTGACTCCATGGCCCTGCTATTCTCACTGGAGCTCTGCCTCTCAGGCCCCACTGGGAAGCCCTCTATGTCAGCGGGCCAGGGCGCTTTACAAGCACGCAGTCCTTCATGGACCCATCCTGGTTCCTTAAGGCAGCCTTGGACAGTTAAATGGCCTGGGCCTCCCTGTGGCTCTGGGCGTCCTGGGCCTGAGGCTCTAAGGCCAAACCTGCTCCCTGCCCTAGAGAGGGAGGGTCACCAAGCAGTCAAGTGCTGCCAGCCAGCCCTCCTGCCCCCAGGGCTAAGCAGGCAGGGCCAGCAGCAACCCCTAAACTGTCTCCCTCCTTCTTTAAAAACATTAGGTTAAAAAACCAAGAACGTGTAAGGTAGGAAAAGCAAACAAAAAATCTTCCCAATCCCAATTTCCAGATAATTCCTATTAAGATTAGAGGGAGAGAGGGAGAGAGGGGGAGGGAAGGGGGGGGAGGGAGAGAGAGAGAGAGAATACATTCCCATGGCAAAACAATCATTCAAACAGCACAGAAAGGCAGAAAATAAAAAGTAAACTGCTGGGTTTCCTTCAAGAATTTTCTTGGGCGTGGGCCAGTAGACAAGTAATGCATCTAGTTACTTGCACACATTTAGAATCCACAAAGGGGTGGCACTCCAGGCGCGTCCAGCACGTTGCTTTTCTCATTTGCTGCTGCTCCGGGATCTTTTGCAGCAGCAAGACCCCATTCTTGTAAGGGCTGCGCAGAGTTGTGCCGCCCATGCCCGGCTGGTTTGAAGGTGCCCCATGGGCGGGCGCGGACGTGTGGTTGCTCCAGTGTTTCCTACAGCACTCTCAGCCACGCCTCCGCCACCCCAGCGGCGCTGCAGGAACCAGCCCGCCGCCAGCGCGAAGAAAAAACCGGGTGCCACGTGCTCACCCGGCGGCCTCCAGACCCAGCCCTGCCCGCCGGCTGTGCGCGGGTGCCGGCAGACGCCGAGCTGCTGCCCCCGTGTGGCCTGGCGCGGGGGATCCTCTTGCTCACTGGGGGCGTGTCCCGGTAAACCAGAACCTCAGCCCATCAACTCACTCATGGGGTTACAGAGGAGGAGAATCTTTGGTCCTCACCGTCATAGCTCACCCAGTGGCTGAATCCCGCTCGCACGCGCCTCATCCAGGCAGCTGTGGAACCTGGTTGAAACCAGGATGGTCAGCTTCTACACTGTGTTTGGGGGCTATTTGACAGTGCCTGCTGTGTTCCTATTCTGGTGCTAAAAAGCAGGAGCTCTCTTATGCTCAAATGGAAAGGCCTATTGGAGTCAGATGAACTTGGCTCCACCACTTATATGCTGAGTCTGTTCATCCATCCATCCACCATCCATCTATTCGCCAACCCTCCCATCCATCCATTCATCCATCCATCCACCCTGTCATCCAGCCACCTGTCCATCTATTCATCCACCACCCTTACATATTTTCATCCACTCTCCTATCAATCCATCTATCCATCCATTCATTCATCAGTCCACCCATCCATCCATCCATCCATCCACCCATCCCTTCATCCATCCAACCATCCACCCAGTCATCTATGCATCCACCCAGTCATCTATGCATCCACCCACTCATCCACCCATCATTCAACTATCCACCCAACCATCCATCCATTCGTCAGTCCATCCATCCATCCATCCATCCATCCCCTCATCCATCCAATCATCCACCCTTTCATCTATCCATCCATCCACTCACCCACCCATCATTCAACTATCCATCCAACCATCCATTCATTCATCTGTCCATCCATCTATCCTTTCAGTCATTCAAAATTATTTGTTGAGTGTTGATGTGGTTTGGCTGTGTCCCCACCCAAATCTCATCTTGAATTGTGTAGCTTCCATAATTCCCACATGTTGCAGGAGGGACCTGGTGGGAGATAACTGAATCATGGGGGTGGTTTCCCCCATACTGTTCTCATGGTAGTGAATAAGTCTCACGAGATCTGATGATTTTACAAGCGGTTTCCCCTATCAGTTGGCTCTCATTCTCTCTTGTCTGCTGCCATGTAAGATGTGCCTTTTGCCTTCTGCCATGATCGTGAGGCCTCCCCAGCCAAGTGGAACTGTAAGTCCATTAAACCTCTTTTCTTTATAAATTATTCGGTCTCAGGTATGTCTTTACTAGGAGTGTGAAAACAGACTAATACAAGTGTCAACTTGTGCACCTTGAGTGCTGAGCTCTATGACTTTGGATAAGTTACTTTACTTCTTTGAGCCTCAGTTTCCACATCTGCAAATTGAACATAATGACACCTAAATTTTGCAAAGTTGTTGGGAAGATTCAACAAAATAATGTAGGTGAAATACGTGGTACATAGTAGATGCTCTGTAAATGGCATTTACAAGTTCTGAAATTTAGAAGACACCTAATCTTCTAGAAGCTTATGTATTAGTTAGGGAGGCCTGATATAGGTACATAAAGCAATTGGAGAGTTTTAACAAGTATAAAATATTGCAAGACTATTGTGCATGCATGTGTATGCTTGCACACATGTGTGTACCAACTGCAGGCCTGTGGGCTGAAGCAGTGCAAAGTGAGGGGCTAGAGTGGACTTCTTCAAGAGGTGAATCTTTTTTTTTTTTTCTGGTAGAGACTGGGATTTTGCTATGCTGCCCAGGCTGATCTTGAACTCCTGGCCTCAAGTGATCCTCCCAATTTGGCTGCCCAAAGTGCTGGGATTATAGGTGTAAGTCACTGCGTGAGTACCTAGTTAGTCTTTAAGAACCGGGATTGCTAGAGAGAAGTGGAAAGGGTGTGTTAGGACAGGGACTGCTCAAGCAAAAATATTTTCCTGCACAATAGTGCTTGCGTGTTCAGCCTATCAGCCATGGCATTAGCCCAAAACCAAACCAAACCAAACCAAACAAAAACCCACTAATGGT
The DNA here is from genome assembly GCF_028885625.2 of Pongo pygmaeus. Taxonomy (NCBI): domain Eukaryota; kingdom Metazoa; phylum Chordata; class Mammalia; order Primates; family Hominidae; genus Pongo; species Pongo pygmaeus. The sequence goes on from NC_072377.2 coordinate 178,293,076, forward strand.
GGGCCCTGTCAAGACAAACTATTGCCTGAGGAAGGGAAGCAGTCAGCCTATTCTGAGATTAAAAAATCAACGAGAGGCACTTTAGCTACTGATTGCTAAATTCACTTAGCTCAGGAGTCCACTGTGAACCTAGACAGAATTTGCTAGATTGCTTGCAGGGGAGGGTTCAAAGATTCTGGTCCAGCCAACAATTATTAAATACTTGCTACTTGCCAATGATTATTAAGCATTGTGCTGGATTCCTCACATACCTATAAGGTGGAATTATTACACTCATTCTCAGAGGAAGAGACTGAGGGTCAGAGAGGATAAATGACCTGCCCAGGGCCACACAGATTATAGATGTAGTCAGGATTCCAACTGAGGTTTCCTCCTGATTCACTGGTTTTCTCCTATACCTCCTCTACCTTCTCTCTTATTCTCTCCTTAGCTTCAGGTAAGAACTACTTACAATTGGGTCTTCCATGTTGTTGGCCCGAGTATCTGGGAACTCTCTCTTCCGTGTCAGGGAGGACATAAGTGGCCCTCTTCATCCAGAATGCTTGGAGGGAACTCAGGAAAACCCCAGGGGATCTCTCTCTCTTTAAACGGTAACCCTGAGCACAAGCACTGACTTTTCAGTCTCAGAGTTTGTTAAGTAAGCTGTGCGGTACCCTACTGTGATAAGCCACAATATTTTGGTTACAAAGATTTTTAAAATTAGTTTGTGATGCTTACCTTAGGCTTCTTTACTTTCCTTAGTAAATAAATGTTTTAAAACTTAAAATAACTTGTATAAATCAAAGAAAATGAAAGGACTCATAAATTTCCACCATCCCAATGTAGCACTTTTCTCTCTTAACAAGCCCTGGCCAGAGGACTGGACAGTGTTGACGCATCTGGGGTAGAGCCTGTACACCTGCGCTGGGGATCTCTCCCTTGGAGAGGATGGAGAGCGTGGGGGTGGGGCTACCAGGGCAATAGGGAGGCGGGCTTGATGTAGGTGGTTTCACGGGCAGGGGTTGAGAAGGAGGGAAGGGGCTGGGCAAAGCATAAAGGAGGTAGAGGGATGGTGAGTTCAGAGGGCAGGATTGGCAGCCAAAATGAGTGACTAGTGCACTGAGGAAGTAGATTTCAGGTAAGGAGATGAGTTTAACAAATTCTGGATGAGGGCACCTGGAAGGCAACTTTGAGCATCTAGTTGATGCATCAGTGGGTGCAAAGGGGACGAGTTTTCTTTTCTCACTCACTCTGTTGCCCAGGCTGGAGTGCAATGGTGTGATCTTGGCTCACTGCGACCTCCACCTCCCGGGTTCAAGCGATTCTCCTGCCTCTCAGCCTCCAAGTAGCTGGGATTACAGGTGTGCGCACCACATCAGCTAATTTTTGTATTTTCAATAGAGACAAGGTTTCACCATGTTGGCCAGGCTAGTCTCAAACTCCTGACCTCAAGTGATCCACTGGCCTAGGCCTCCCAAAGTGCTGGGATTACAGGTGTGAGCCACTGCGCCCGGCCTGGGAATGGGTTTTCTTAAGGTCCTGGACCAAAAGGAAGATGTTAGGAGGCTCGCAGGGGATGAGGTCATGAGGTCTCCTCACACCTTGCTTGGGAAGCATCAATTGGTCCAGCCCCTCTGAGGGCAATTTGATAATATCAGTTCACACAAAATGCTCACTTCTCTGACTCAGTGTTTCCACCTCTAAGAATGAACATCCCCCTAAGTGCCCAAAGTTACAGGCACGGGGTGCTCTCAGGGGCTCTGCCTGTGTTAGAAAAAAAAAATAAATCAGAAGTAACGTCCACCTACAGGGGACTGGTTTAAAAACCAGTGAAACTCTGTGCCACCATTGAGACGAACACAGTCGCATCTGTCAATTGCATAGAGAAATGAACAAGTCAAAAGGAGATGCAATGCGCATCTGACTCCAGTTTCATAAAAACATACTGCAAGTAATTCCTGTCTTTGTGCATGGAAATAATTACTTAGTTGAATGTGCATCAAATTATTTATGGGGACATAGGGGTTGTTCATTTTTAAATATTTTTATATATTTCTCTGATTTTAAAATTTTGTGTCATGTACGGGCGTAAGTGGCTGGCCTGCGATGTCTACTGGTCAAAGTGGGCAGTCTCCCTCTTGGGAGGAAGCGTGGTGGCGAGGTCACCAGGGATGCGGGGTGCACAGGCTCCAGGCTGTGTGAGTGGAAAGGTGGGAGGTGGGGGAAGTAGCTGTGAGGTAGACCCTGGCTGCGTGGGGTGGCGTTGGGGCCACTTGCCTTCTACCTCTCCTGGCAGACCACAGGCTGAGGCTACCTGGGCGAGGTGGCCCCAACACATCTGCAAGGAGCTCTATAGCCCACCAAACTGTCCCTCCTGTGTCCTTTTCATCCAGGTCCTGAGCAACCCTGTGACACAGAAATTATTGTCATCTCTACTTTACCTGGTCTGGACCAGGTGAGTGACTTGTCCAAAGTCACACAGCTCTTGTAGAGCCCAACTTTGAGCCCAGGTCCTTGCCTCATCCTCTGTCTCACTCTCTCTGCTTGGAAAGATGCCTGGAGAGTAAGGAGCTGAACTTTGACTCTGATGGGAGCCCAGTGAGGCCAGAGGTCAGGCCAGGAGCATCCTTCCATATCAGAGGTGCAAAGCGGCAGCCCACACAAGGTGCTTGGTTTGATCTGCTTGGTGTTTTTAAGAGCTTTGAGTGAGTTGGCAACATTTATTTTATTTTATTAAAAAAAATAGAGAGGAGGTCTCACTATGTTGCCCAGACTGGTCTCGAACTTCTGGGCTTAAGCAATCCTCCTGCCTCTGCCTCCCAAAATGTTAAGATTACAGGCCTGAGCCACCTCACCCGGCCACCAACATTTAAAAATCAGATTTCATGCTAAATCCAGATGTCCAGCTTTTCTTAAAAATATTGGAGTCCTCATTCCTGTAAGGCAACCAGCCAGCTATAGCAGCTGCTTCCTTTAGTCTGGGTGTGCTGTGTCCAGGGCACCGCAGTCCCCACCACTCCCTCCTGTTTCCCACCCCTGATCTGCATCACCATCAAGTGAACTAAGAACTGTAGAGATGATAGGTTGGAGCATGGATTGTGGAGCCAGAAGGCCTGGATCTGAATTTTACTAACTGGCTGTGTGACCTTGGACAAGTTAGTTCACTGCCTTAGTTTACAAACCTGTGAAATGGGGACACTCATTTAATTTAAACTAATTAAACTAGTTTTTAATATTGAAAAATCAGGAGATTTCATAGAATGCCTTGAAAAATCAGAAAACTTGGTAATACAGGTCTCAGGGCTGATAGCACATATCTCATAGGGTTGTTTTAAGAGTCTTAAATGAATTTTCCTCCCTCCCCCCTTCCCTCCCTTCCTCCTTCCCTCTCTCCCTCCCTCCCACCCTCCCTATCTTACTTTCTCCTTCCCTTCCTCCCTTCCTTCCTTCTTCCCTTCCTTCCTTCCTCCCTTCCTTCCTTCCTTCCCTCCTTCGTCCCTTCCTTCCTTGACAGGGTCTTGCTCTGTCACCAACGCTGGGGTGCAGTGGCTGGATCACTGTAGCCTCAACTTCCCCAGGCTCACTGTAGCCTCAACTGCCCAGGCTCAAACAATCCTCCTGCCTCAGTCTCCCAACTAGCTGGGACCACAGATGTTCACCACCACTCCTGGCTAATCTTAAAATTATTTGTAGAGACAGGGTCTTGCCATATTGCCCAGGCTGGTCTTGAACTCCTCGGCTCAAGTGATCCCCCTGCCTCAGCCTCCCAAACTGCTGGGACTATAGGTGTGAGCCACGACACCCAGCCTTATTATCATTGTTTTCTAGTTGTGGGAGTTTTCATTTTTGGACTGTTGCTCTCCCTTTACAGTGACAGATGCTTTTTCTTCTAGAACTACGAATCTTTGTTTCCCTCTGATCAGACAGATAGAAGAGTTTGCAGGGAGGGGTAGGTATGAACCCATTGGAGATGTTGGATGAAGCAAGGCAAGTGGAGACGATTCCTCTGAGAACCTGGGCTGCCTTCTACCATGGCCACACTTTTGGGGGCTGCCACTCCTGGCTGGGAACCTGCCCTGACCTAGGGAGCCACTGAGCAGGGTGTCACTCAGTGTCCCCAACACCCTGGCCTGTCAGGCTGAGTCCAGTTCCTCCTGCTCAGCACCAGACACCTCCAGACCCTGGAGTCGGGAGGCAACTTAAACAAAGGCGTTTATCTCACCCGGGCTCTCCTGCTGGACTGCTCAGCCAGGCTCTGGACAGCGTAAAAAGTCAGGCTCGGATGACAGAGGCAGAATTTAGAGCCCTTTTGGATGGCAGCTGGGATCTGAGCTGTCAACCGGAGGCGAGTCAACACGCTCAGGCTCGCTGCAGCTCTGCACAGAGAGGGCAGGGCAGTGATGCTGTGCAGAACTCCCGTCCAGTCGGGCTTTTATCTATTTATAATTTCCCTTGATAATAGAGCCCATTCATTGCCTCCGCAGGCCCCTAATTGCTCTGGAGCAGAGGGATGACAGCCTAATTATTAACTTCACAAAAATTGAAGTTGGGCTGTGTCAACAAAGTCCACTCGCTGTCACCCAGATGCGACTCTTTGCCCTTCATGGTGGCAAAGGGCAGTTAGGAAAAAAAAAAAAAAGAAAGAAAGAAAAACCCTGGCCTGGTTCCAGCTTAAGCAGGCTTTTATTTTCTGGCCTGAAATTATTTTGGGGGAGGCTCTACTTAGAGGAAACAGAATGCCTCTTTCCTCTTTGTTGTAAGCTATGGTCAGCTGGTCACCATGCCCCCGACTGGAGGTGACATTTTTGGTCTTTGGAAATATGACCTGAGAGAATGTTAAAAGGGACCTTAGTGACTGTTTGGCTGTGATTAAAAACGGGGCCCAATTCAGCCTGCAGATATGTTTTATTTGGCTAGCAGAATATTTAGCAAACTTTTTTTTTTTTTTTAAATTGAGGGAAAACTCACATTACATAAAATTAACCACTTTAAAGGGTACAATTCAGTGACATTTAACACATTTCACAATGTTTTATGACTATCACCACCACCTAATCTCAAAACATTTTTATCACCCCAGAAAAAACCTCTGTCCCCATTAAGCACTTACTTTCCATGTCCTCTTCCCAGACCCTGGCCACTGCCAATCTACTTTTTGCCTTTTCTGGATATTCCATCTAAATGGAATCATGCAAACCGTGGCCTTTTGTGTTTGGCTTCTTTCACTTCCCATAATGTTTTCAAGATTCTCCTGTATCATAGCATCCTTTCCCAAAGGCTGAAAAATGATAAAAAGCTTTTGAATGCATTTCTGTCAGCCTTATTGAAATATAATTTGCCGCCCACACAATTCATCTATTGAAATGGACAAGTCAATGGTGCAATTCAGAGTTGTGCTACCATCACCACAATTATATTAGTTTCTAACACTGAAAAATCAGGAGATTTCATAGAATGCCTTGAAAAATCAGAGGACCTCGTAATACACGGCTGGCATCACAACGCTAAATGGGACTTGCACTCACAGGTCTCCTAGGGCCCCACCACTTCCTGCTGTGCTGACCTGGCCGCTGCGCTCATTTCCTAAGTGCATAGCCCTGGAGGGATGTGAGCCCGGATTCTAGTCCAACCCCTGATTGGACAGATGGAGAAACTGAGACCCCGGCAGGCCACGCTGCTTATTCAAGGTCACACAGTGACATAGCTGTGAGTGGAATCCGCGTTTTGGACTCCCACTGCCCTGTGACTCTTCCCACAGGTATTGAAGCTAATCATCAGCATTTGAATCTTAAGGGCAGTGTAACCCTGTGTTTATGACAGCCTTTGTGCTGAATTTGATTAATGTGCACTTTGAGGACATCTCCAGTTTCCTTTGGGAAAACACCCCAAGTAACCATGTGGTTTGGGCAGGGCAGGTCCTGACCCCTTTCCTGCGGGAGTGTTAGTGCCTTCCCAGGCCTGATGGTCAGGCTACATTACCTTAGTGTTTGGATTAGCATTGAGGAATTTTGTTGGAATTATTGGGAAAGAGAAGCTATCTTCCTACTAAGGCCCTGAGAAGCTGAGATGTCAGCTGCTGCCTGGTGGGGGGCCATCTTGCCATTGTGTTGAAAGAGCCTGCCTGAGATTTGAGTCCGTACAGAGGAAAGAAGAACCAAGAGACAGACAAAGCAAATTTCTCCCTTTCTCATACTAACCAGGCCTGACCCTGTTTAGCTCCTGAGATCAGACAAGACCAGGCATGTCCAGGGCGGTATGGCTGTAGACAGAGAAAGCAGATTTCTAATGGCACCATTTGAGCACACTGATGTAGCTGTGCCTGAAACCCTAATCTTTTTAGTTTTCAGTTTAATAACTCAATATATTGTATCTTTCCTTTTTTTTTTTTAAACTGAATTGAGTTGGATTTCTGTCACTTGCATTAAACTGATCAATCCAAAGTATTTAAAACACTAAATTTGGCCAGGCGCAGTGGCTCATGCCTGTGATCCCAGCACTTTGTGAGGCCAAGGCGGGCGAATCACCTGAGGTCAGGAGTTCGAGACCAGCCTGGCCAGCATAGTGAAACCCTGTCTCTACTAAAAATACAAAAATTAGCCAGGCGTGGTGGCAGGTGCCTGTAATCCCAGCTACTCGGGAGGCTGAGGCAGGAGAATCGTTTGAACTCGGGAGGTGGAAGTTGCAGTGAGCCGAGATGGCGCCATTGTACTCCAGCCTGGGTGACAGTGAGATTCCGTCTCAAAAAAACAAAACAAAACAACGCACTAAATTCACTCAAATAATATTTATTGAATACTCGCACTATACCAATGTTTTAAAATACATTATCTCATTTTACTCTTATAGTAAGACAGTGAGGTGGGCAGCTATAATTATTTCTAGTTACAGGGGACTCGATGGGAGGTTAAAGAGATCACTCACCCATGGATACTCAGATTGTGAGTGGATGGCCTGGGGTTTCCACTTCAAGGCTGGCTCCTGTGCCCCAGCTCCCTCGGACATTACAGGAAATGCTTTTCAGTTTCCCAAAGACCGTAAACATATCTTTCCTCCCCATCCTCAAAGTATTCCAGACTTTGGAAATGTGGAAAAGTTGGAATATATGGGTGTTGGAATACATTTTAAAAATCCCACCATTCACAAATAACCTACATCAATTTTAACTTAATTCTAGATTTTGCAGTGCAGTTTTTTAATACATGAAAGGTTATGTAAAAAGAATTAAATATCTATGTACAATGTCATATTCTGCATTTCTCATTTAAAATGATGTCAAAAGAATGAGGAATAGTCTCTTAAAAAATCAATCAATTAATTAATTTTTGTGAAGACAGGGGTCTCACTGTGTTGTCCAGGCTGGTCTCAAACTTCTGGGCTCAAGTGATCCAGTGATCCTCTTGCCTTGGTCTCCCAAAATGCTGGTATTACAGGCGTGAGCCACCGCGTCCAGGACTGTCTTGAAGGTACTTTCCCCTGAGTTAGAGGGAAGAGGCAATGCTGAGGCTTTGGGGTAGTCTTAGAGCTGGCCCTGGCTTGTACAGGATGTGACCCGGCAGCCACCAGGTGATGAAGGGAAGCCTTCCACGTCTATTTCCTCCACCGACAGAGCGGGCTGTAGTGGAGTTAGTGTAAGGGCGAGTCCTATAGAGACCTGGCCGTCGATGTGAAGAGGTCTTCAAACCCGTTTGGCGTGAGGATTCACCTGCCTTTGCCCGCTTGATAAAAAACGCGCGGTGTTCTCTCTCTCCATGGCCGCCAGGTGGCGATGTGGAATAGGAAACGAATCGCTGCTCAGTGCGTGAAAGGCGAAATAAAGGTAGAGCAAAGCGGAGATTTTTAGAGAAAAGAAGGAAGCAAGCTGAAAATGCACAGCCACTAAGGGCGTGTGCACCATGCAGAGTGAGGAGGGAGGGCGAGAGCCCAGCAGAAGTAGACACACACTGGGGGAGAAAGATACAGCAGCAACGAGCCAATGAACACAGTGCCATTGAAAACCTCCTATAAGAGGTAGTGAGATGGAATTCCTGTGAGTTCCAGGGCCACAGGGATCAGGCTTGGATGCAGGTTCAGGCACTTACTAGTGATGCGATTGTGGCAAGTTGCTTTGCTTCTGAGCCTCAGGCCTCTTGTCTATAGAATGGACCATTCCTCGGGGCTGCAGGGAAGATGGGAAACGGAGAAAGGGAGCTCTTGTCCTACGGGCTCACTCCGCCTGCTGGGAAGGTGCAGTAAGCTCACGATTCTCCCTGTGCCCGTTGGCACTGTCATCTTCCTCCGAGCCCTCTCTGGGTGCCTTGTTCGTAGAAAGCTTCCAATACTGTATTGGTTGCATTGGATCAGTTGAGCGGATGTACTCTACAGAACATGATCAAGGGTTTCGAGTTGTGAGCTAGACAGTAGCTACTACAGGCCATCAGATAAGGGGGCCAGGAGGGCTTCCTGGAGTAGGTGGGGCTTGAGCCGGTCTGAGAAATCAGGCGGTAACTGAGTAGGGAGATTAGGATCTCGGCATTCTAGGTTCAGGGGACAACGTGAACAAAGGCCTGGATGTAGGAAGGGATGTGGTGTGCGTACAGGATTTGCTCCTGGTGCTGGGTGAGTGAATCAGAGCAGTCTGGGGAGGAGGACGCTTCGTGGGAAGCCCTAAAATCCCAGCCAGAGTGCTCGAACTTGCCCAGGCAGATGTGGTCCTCTGGGCAGCCAAGTCCAGGATGCCTGACCCTGGGGCAGCCACCAAATCAAGCCTGTCTTGGTTCCAAATGCTCCTGCCTTGGCCAGCTCTGAAGGCCGAGATCGTGGAGGAGCTTGCTGTCTGCTGAGGCACCTGCCAGGTACAAAGGATGTCGGGGTGGGCAAGTGGGCTCAGGTGCCAAGCTGAAGGATGTCAGTGTGGCCATTGATACCTGGATGCTCCCAGGCCTCTGGAGGTTCATGGTCTCTGGGATGTCTGAATCCTCATCTGCAAGGATAGGTTAGGACAGGGAGTGTCTGAAAGGTTCAGAGGGATTGCTCTAGACCAACACACTCTCTGTCCCTCTCCTCCATCAGCTGCCTTGGTGAAGTGGGAATGAATACAGCTGGCCCCCTTCTTGTGGGTGGGGTGGGGGGTGAGGAGCCAAGAAATAGGGCCATGGGGGAGGGGGGTGGGATAGCATTAGGAGAGATACCTAATGTTAAATGAAGAGTTAATGGGTGCAGCACACCAACATGGCACATGTATACATATGTAACAAACCTGCACGTTGTGCACATGTACCCTAAAACTTAAAGTATAATAAAAAAGAAAGAAAAGAAAAGAAAAATAAAGAAATAGGGCCATGGGCACCTCAATGGGTGAGCACTAGGTCTCATGAGCCACAGAACCCCAGGACTAGGGATGAACTAGGCAATCTGTGTGTTCTTGTTAAAGGCAGCTCCCAAGATCCTAGCTATGGAGTTGCTAGCTCAGAGGCTCATTGTAAGGACCGCAGTCCTAATACAAAGACCTCAGTGCTTACAATGTAAGTGGTCACTGGGCTGTGCTTGGAACAAGACCCTTGACTTTATCCTTGTGTTTGGTCAAGGTAATCCACTCCACTGCTTGGCTTGGCACTCATCTCCTGGGAAGGGGAGATGACATTTATTGGGCATCTGTTTTCTGCCAAGAACACATACATTATCACATTTAATCCTTTTCAAGCCCTATGAGTTAGGTGTTATTCTCCCCATTTTACAGCTGAAATGGGGCTCAGAGAGGTTAAACCTCTTGCCAAAAGTCACACAGATCATAAGTGGCAGAGGCAGAATTCTAACCCAGGCCTGTTTTAGAGCTCCATGGGCATTCACCCATTTAATCAGATGTCAACACTTGCATCCCAGTCTGATTTTCCAGCTGCTGTCTGTGGCTATAGCTTTATCCATTTCCTTATCTGATTTCTGGCCATCCATTTCCTTGCTACTCATCCACACAGGGCAGATGCTTGGGCAATTTTGCAAACAAGGTGCCCAAGAGACGAGAAAGCAGAGAGATAAAGGAGTGACAAAATGGAATTTCAGGTTGTGAGTCACCTCTCTTAAATTTGTGAATTTTGAGATGTTTTGCTGAAGACATCTTTTCATCCCCAAAGCCTAATAATAATAATCACAACAACACTGATACAGCGGCTATCATCACTGAGTGATTTTTATGTGCTAGCCGCCGAGCTTATGCAACCCTCTTGACACCCTATGACATAGAAACTATTATTATCTTTATTTTACAGGTGGCAAAACTGAGGGCCAGAAAAACGACTTTTCCATAGTTACATAGCTAGTAATTTACACAGCTAATAGTAAGCTAGTATTTGAATCCAGCCATGGGGCCCCAAAACATAGGTGCTGAGCTGCTGCGTTCCTGCCTCCCAGCAAGCTGCACTGCCACTCTGAAGAAGGATTCAGACTTAGAAAAGGCCAGGGATATGCCAGAGTTCTGCTGCCAGGGGAGCACCTGGGGGCGGAGAGCTAGAGGCCTTTGAAGCATTGCCTTTGGGCTTCCAAGGCAGGAGGCCCCTAGGGTAGCAGGTGGAGCAGGGCAGCCCCTGCTGCTTGTCAAGGACCGCAGTACCCCTTGCTCACATCTGTGCCACCCACCGCCTCCCCCCCATGGTCAGCACTAATAAGTGTGCACCGAGGACATGACCAAATGGGTAATGTACCCAGCGGAGGGTATCTGTAAGGGTGGGGATACATGCGTCCACTCCAGCTTTCTCTGGACTCTGACCTGCCCCTACATTTTCTCCCAGGAGGAACTCTGGCCAGAGGCTGTCCTGCGGCAAATGCATGGTGCACAGAAGGGGGCCGTTTCCACTGCAGTGACTGCATCATCTCCCCAACCTGAGCCTCTCTTGGGCAGTGGGTCCTGGGGTCACACAGGCTGCCAGTGCGCCTTCCTTGCTCTGGCCCATCTCTGCTTTCTTCAGAGTCAGGTTCTGTCGAGGAAGGCTGCGCGTGCAGCCCCAGCCCCTCCTCAGGGCCCGTGGTCCCTGAGCTGCTGATGCTGGGGCCCGCCAGTACCTCCCTCCACTCCCGTCACCAGGAATCTCCCCTGGACTCCAGGAACACCTCACCCAAGGTCACGCCCCACCTCCAGCGGGCTGGCCTGTGGCTGCTGACTCCTGATGCCCTTGGGACTACTCTGCAGGATCACCATGTTCAGCTCTCCTTGTAGGACCAGCAGCGGCCTCACTTACTATGGCATGGTGGGCCGGCTTCCCCGCTGCCCACTCCCGCCTGGTCATTCCGTGCAGGGGCATCTCCTGACTGCTCTTCGCAGCAAACCTTGCAATTTTCTGTCTTGAATCTGTTTCCTGGGAAGCCCATCGAAGACCACTGCCTTCTTGGGCAGGCCTCCGCTGCCAGCTCCAGCTGCCCCCCACCGTGAGTCCCCTGGCCTGGGGATAGATACAGGCTCATTCCCGAGTAGCCTCTGATATTGATTGGCTAACCTGGGATTGCTGGGAGGGACTGGTCCCTGCAACTGTAGCACATGGATTGGGGGGAGTTTCCCCTTGCCCCCAAACTATCATGCAGTTACCTGAAGACAGAGTGGGCTCCACGCAGGTAAAAACAGCAGGAGTGTCTGTCCCGGCTAAAGGCTGCTCCTACGGCTACCAGCTCCCCAGCACCTCTGCCTGCCCCATGCACAGGCCTTGGGAAAGCCTCCAGGGAGAGAGGCACAGGTGTGTGTACCAGCACGGAGTGTGCTGGTGTGAGGGTGGGGCATGGCCATGGCAGCGTCTGCCACACACAGGTTGTGGGTGAGTGAAGGAAAGAGGACTGGCTTCTGCAGGTGCTCATAATAATATTAAAAACTAGCATTGAAACTGCTCCTGAGATTTTGCAAAGTACTTTCAAATACATTATTTTTGTTCCTTTTGGAAACCCTGTGAGAAATAGTTATTTCAACTTTCCAAACAAGGAAATGAGACTTGCCAAGGTCTCCCAGTCCAGGAGTGACAGACACCCAGCATCCTCCGTTCTCCCTGCTCTCTTGCGAGCCCACAGGCCCAGCCACCCTTCCCAGCCCTATTGTCTGTAGAATCGCTGTTCCTCTGGGCTGCAGGGCGGATGGGAAAAAGAGAAACTGGGCTCTTTTCAGCTGGAGAACTCTCATTGCCTGCAGGAAGGTCTGGAAGGCATTCTCGGTGAGAAGACTCTTGCAAAGGCAGAGAAGAAGGGAAGGGCGTGAGAGGGTTTTCGGGATGGCTGCTCTTTTGAAATCGGTGGCCGCTCTTTCTTCCTTGTGACTGTCCCTCACTGGATTCCCACCTGGCCTCCTGGCCATAACTGCTGCTGTCATTATGTGGCCCTTTCCAGGAACAGTGGGTCGGGTTGTCCTGATGTTTTTCTCGATTCAAAGAATTTCACGAATCTCTCAGAACTCAGGGATGGCCCCAGCCTGGCCCTAGAGCCTTGCCGAGGAGGTCTCCCATCTCTGATGAGCTGTTGGATTCCATGGGTCATTTCTCTGCCCCTTCTCTTCCCTTTGCTTCCCTTTCCTGCTCCCGCCCTCCCAGCTTGGCAATCCCAGCTCCATTCCTGCCTTGATGCTTCCAAACCGGAGCTGTGTTCTTGGGGGCTCTGCATTGGACGTTCCCAGGTGGTGCCAGCGCGGATGGAACTCCCTGCTCCCCCAGCCCCTTGGAACCCCATCTCAACCTCAGCCCCCTGGCTGGCCCCTGGCATCCCCAGTTTGTCACTCAGATCAGGGCTCTAAGAACACGTGGGAATGAATGGCAGGACAGGCCCTCTCTTTAGCCTCTGCACTTCCCAGGGTACTGAGTGATGCTGAAGGGCCAGCCCCTGGCAGTCTTAAGGCGGAAACAAGGCAAAGGGAAACTGAAGTGAGAAACAAATGGAAGACATAGAGAAAAGAATACTAGTAGCTACTATTTGCTAAGTGCCCTGTGCTGGTTAATTTACATAACTTATCATGCTTAATCTCTATAGCAGCCATCTGCAGTAGGTATTGTGAACCCCATCTACAGATGAGGAAACAGAGGTTCATGGAGGGGTTGACTTGCCCAAGGCCCCACAGCTAGTCAGCGACAAAGCTGGGTAACCCTGGGCTCCATCTGGATCCCAGGAACTCCCTTTGCTTTCCCTTTCCTCCCTGCCTTCCTTCTGTCTTGCTCTGAGCGCCACTCTAATTGCAGTGGTGCAATCATAGCTCACTGTAACCTCTAACTCCTGGGCTCAAGTGATCCTGCAGCCTCAGCCTCTGGAGTAGCCGAGACTACAGGCGCGTGCCGCCATGCCCAGCTAATTAAAATTTTTTTTTGTAGAGACAGGGTCTCTGTGCTGTGTTACCCAGGCTTGTCTTGAATTCCTGGCCTCAAGTGATCTTCCCGCCTTGGCCTCCCAAAGTGCTGGGATTACAGGTGTGACCCACCTCTCCCAGCATGAGTCCCTGTTCTATTTCCAGCCCAGGCCTCCCAAGTTCAAGACCCTTGTATCAGGCCCCCCAATGAGGCCCAGGTCTGCCCAGTCAGTGTATTCCCTGTCCCTGACCACAGTGATAGTGACACAAACAGGGCCAATGAGGACCCTTGGGAGGAGAAGCTCCTTTTTCCCTGGGATTGCCCGTGGGAAGGAAGCTGGGAGCCTGCAGACTCGGCAATGCCACGCGGCATCTTAGAATGAAGCGGGCACAGAGGGAGGCAGAGCTGAGACACTGAGAAGAGGGGGTGGAGGCCTCATGGCCCTGTCTGAGCCTGGGTCCAGCTATGCCTGAAACTTGGACCCTGACCTTTTTAGTCGAGTGAACCAATAAATCCTCCTTGTTGGCTTAAGCCAGTGTGAATTCGGTGGCTGCTACTAGTAACTGAAGTCATCTAATACAGTGGCCAGGACTCACTCTATTTCTGTTTAAGTGATTTTGCTAGATCTGTCTTTCTGAAGCCCCTTCCGCACACAGGCCTTATGGTCAGCCTTGCTTCCTGGAAGGCTCGGAACCTTATATTCAGTTATATTCATCCCAGCCTAGAGCATAGAAGGTGGATTGACTAGATTTTAAAATTTTCTACTGTGTATTTTTTTTTTTTTAATAAATAACTTTTGAATTCTAGACTAACAGCTGGGATCCACCTCTCTGTTGCCTCTTCTGACCTCGTTGCATGTTTAATTCTCTTCAAGCCCCTCCCCAGACTGTGGAATCTTTGTGTCTGCGGCCCTCGTTGCCTTTATAAATGTGCACAGAACTCAGTGTGGCAGGCTGCGAGTTCTCAGAGGCGCCCCTTCCTATGGTGCTCTCAGGCGTAGTGTAGGAGGCCAGGCCCCAGCGTTTTGGGGACACTGTGACCTGTCCTGCTTCCGTTCCTTGGCCAGATTCTGGTCACCTTCAAGAGATTCTTAGCAGCCATTAAGGCCATCAGCTGATGGCTCAACCCTCTGGCTTTCTACTCTACCCAGCAGCCGGTGTAGACAGAGAACTGACCACACACGCTTAGCTAGACCCTCAGTCCGTCAGTTCTCTTTCTTTCTCTTTCTTTCTCTCTTTCTTTCTTTTCTTTCTCTTTCTTTCTCTCTTTCTCCTTCCTTCCTTCTCTCCTCCCTTCCTTCCTTTCTTCCTTTTCTTTTTCTTTCTCTCTTTCTCCTTCCTTCCTTCTCTCCTTCCTTCCTTCCTTCCTTTCTTTCTTTCTTTTCTTTCTTTCTTTCTTTCTTTCTTTCTTTCTTTCTTTCTTTCTTTCTTTTTCTTTCTTTCTTTCTCTTTCTTTCTTTTCTTTCTTTTTCTTTCTTTCTTTCTCTCTCTCTCTTTCTCTTTTTCTCTTTTTCTCTCTTTCTCCCTCCCTCCCTCCCTCCCTCCCTCTCTCTCTCTCTTTCTTTCTTTCTCTTTCTTTCTTTCTTTCTTTCTTTCTTTCTTTCTTTCTTTCTTTCTTTCTTTCTTTCTTTCTTTCTTTCTTTCTTTCTCTTTTTCTCTCTTTCTCTCTTTCTTGTCAGGGTCTCACTCTGTTGCCCAGACTAGTCTTGAACTCCTGGCCTCAAATGGTCCCCCTGCCTCAGCCTCCCAAAGTGCTAGGATTACAGGTGACAGCCACCATGCTCATCCCTCAGTTCTCTTTCCTAAAGTGGGTCTGGGAGTCTAGAAAGTTCTCTATAAAAGGATTGGCTTGATTTTGGACTGCTGTTGGACCCAGTGGAGCTGGAATGGAGAAGCTGGTACCCTATCACAGGCTTGTTTGCTTTTCTAAAATTGCCCCTTTCACCCCCATTTTGCCAACAGGAAAACGGAGGCAGAAACCAAAAAAAATGACCTGCCTGAAATCCTGAGAGTCTGACCTTTTGACTGTGAGTCCTACCCTGAGCATTTCTGCAGCACGAAATTCTTTCTGCTGCTCTACGTGGTCTCTTTCCTTCCAAGCAAGGGGGAAACACAGCTGTTGGAGCTTTGGGGGAGGATGTCATGCTTATTAGGACCCCCGCCCCCCCCAGGCAATGGCTCAATGGGATGAACTCCTGACCCTCGGGCCTGCTGCAGGAAGTGTGACGTACAGACTCTGGCTGGATTCAGGGGGCTGTGGGAGAGGCAGACAAGCAGGATTGAACTCTTGAGCCCAGGAGGTTAAAAATATGTAGGGGAATGGCAGGGCTAGAAGTGTGGATGGCTTCGCTCAGTTCCTGGAGGAATGGGCTTTGCTGGAATGATGTGTGAGCATCCGTGTGCTGGCTGCTGGGAGGGTCTGGGTGGGATTTGGTGGCCCTCAGAGGCTGCAGGTGTGGACGCTTGGCCTCCAGGTCACCCTCAGACACCTTCAGGTTTCCCTGCAGGGCTGGGAGATTGTCTCAGCTGGGAGTCTTGGCTACAGCAGGAGGTGGGCGGCAAGGAGCGGGAGGCTAGAACCTGTGCCTGTGCTGGGAGCCCCAGGCTCTCCCATGGAACCCGTGGGGAGGCAGGGAGCTTGGCACCTTTGTACATGTGCCTTGTGGCGGGGGGAGGGAGGGTATTAGACAGAGCGGTGGGCCCCAGATCCAGAAACTGTTGAGGTGAAGGGTGCCCACCCTCCCTCCACATTCTGCCAAGTGCTTGTTGAATCCTGCTGAGTTTTGCTGCCCAGTGATCAATTCCCCTTTCTCTTTTGGCAATCTCATCTTGATTTTCTTTTGAAGGAAATCTCAAACCCTGTGATTAGGGTGGGGCTGGCCCTCAGATCCATGGCTGGAGGCTAGACTGTGACTCAGCCTGGCCAATCAGAGCACTGTACCCCTCTGGCCACAGGGATGAGTGTGTGTCCCAAGCTAGACCAGTGAAGCATATATTACTCAGGATAGGCCGAGTTAAGCTGCAGTAACAAATCATCCTGCTAATATCTCTTTACAACAAAAGTGTGCGTGCGTGTGTGTATGCGCGTGTATGTTTTAAATGCCCCCTCAACTACTGAAAAAGAGAAGCTCCCTCTCCCTACTGGCATTGCAAAGCTGTGCATTTAACTCTGAGGGGCTACCTTGCAGGGAGTCTGCCTGGGAATGAAGCTATCACAGAAGAAAGCCGAATGGAGAGAAGTAGATTCCTGATGTTATCATTTGAGCACCTGGAACCGGCCATGCCTGTTTCCCATTACCTGGGGCAATATAGTCTCCTCTATTTTTTCCTTTATTTATTCCTCCTTCTCTCTTGTTTTCCTCCTTCCATCCTTTTTCTTTTTTCTTTGTCTTAAACTGCTTTGAATTAGATTGCTGTTGCTTACAACCAAAATAAGTCTAATCTATTAACCCAAACTCTATTTTTTTCCCAGTAGCTGGTTCAGAACTCGCCTCCTCCATGCAACCTCCCTAGATCAGTGCCCTCTCTTACAGATTCACTTATTCTTTTCAACGCCCCCTCAGGATTGGCAACTGTTATTTGTGTGGTATTCTTTTGTGCTTATTTGTGTGTTGTCATTTGATGGTATTGTTCTTTTATGTCCTTAACTAGATATTTTCAAGTCAAGTAAAAAAAAAACCAACAAAGATATTTACTAAACTCTTCTGGTTATGTGACAGTGTGCTGGAGGCTGGGGTGGAGTGAGAGTAAGTCATTTAAACACAATAATAGAAGGCTGGGCCTTCTATTATTATAAGTGGGTCACCCCCTGTAATCACAGCACTTTGGGAGGCCGAGGTGGGAGGATCGCTTGAGCCCAGGAGCTTGAGACCAGCCTGGGCAACATAAAATTAAACATCTGGGGAACATCTTAAAAAAAAAAAACTTTTTAAAATAGAAGATTTAAATTGGGTCAGAGATGAAACTCACGCATTGGGAAGGTTCATTCAAGCTGGAGGAGTCTGGGAAAGGGTCGAGGAGGAGCGGGGATTAGTTCTAGGGGCTGTTGGAGGGTGGCAGTCCTGGATTGAAGGTCACCTGCTTGGTTCTGATGATTTGGAGAAAGATTTCCCTCAGTAAGAAAACAGGGGGAGGGGCAAAGCAATTGCTGCTGAGCAAATTGCCTCCGTGGTGCCCGGTCAGTCTCCATAGTCCCCTAACATTTGAAGCTGCCTCAACTGCAGACTCTGGCATCAGTTCTGCGACCAGCCAGGGAGTGTGAACATTTCCTCCAATGTCTCTCTGGCTGAGTCAACATGACGGTTGTCACCTCACTGTGACCTACAGCCCCAGCAGGCCCCTCTCCTGTCTTGTTTCTCAGTGACCCCGCCTTGACTCAGCTCTACCCGGATTCTTCACTTGAAACCTGATTCCATCTGGGAGTGGGGCGGTCCTGCCTTGATCCGAGTCTTTGCAGGTGCTGAGCCCTGTCCAGGAACCTCCAGCTAGGTCCCTGTTGCCAGGCTCTGTACATTTCTTCTCTGCCCTTCGCCTAGTTCTGTCTGTCTGGCTCTGCCTAATCTGCCTGCCCCTTTTGGTTGGACCAACTGAGCTCCGGGCTTTGGCTGGTCCTCATGCATTCATTGTATCCAGACAGGCATGGCTAGGATGGGTTCTGGGGACAGTAAACTCCTTCTGCCCTCTGCCAATTTGCCTCCTTCTCTCCAAGAACCACAGTATCTCTCCAGCACCTTCCATGACACGTGGGGTGCGGCGAGAGGCAATGACCGTCCCAAGGTCACTTGGAGGTTCTGCAGTTTTATTCAGAAATGTTAGTGAAGCATTCTGAGGTTCTCAGATGGTACTCAGGGGGCAAATATTGTTAGAGCAGTGCAGAACGACTTTCCCTTCTGGTTTTGGAGGAATCGGAAGGGAAAAGCTTGGAATTCTATATGCTCCAGCTCGTGGCCTCGTCTTGACAAAAGCCCTTTGAGGATTGAAATAACTGCAGCTCCCAGCTAGCACCAGCAGCACTTTCTCTTTGTCTGGAAACTGCTGTGCTGGTGTTTGCAGAAGGGGATCCTCCCTAACTGTGTACTCTTTCAGCCCTGCAGAAGGCTGACTTCCTAGGAAACAGGACTGCTTGTCCCACTGGGCCTCCCTGTTGTGTATCTTGTCTTCAAATGAATCATTGCTTCTCGTGACTTATTGACAGGCCTGATTTGGCCCTGCAGAGAACCCAAAAGCTGCGGATGGCAGACCCCTCGGAGGAGAGAAACCTGGACTTGGTCTTTGTATTCCTGAGGTTAAGAGTAGGACCCTCTAGTTACAACCTGGGGGAAGTTGCTTTACCTCTGAGTGTCTGTTTCTTGATCTGTAAAGTAGGAATAGCCATTTCCACCTTACTGAGGGGCATCGTGTGACAATATTTTTTTAAACACTGGTCTAAATGTGGAAGGCCAGAAAGAGTTGAGCATTTGAGGCTATTAGCAAGGCTGCTGACATGGAGTTATTTGGCCCCATAGTGACAGTGTGCACCTAATGCCTTCGTTCTGCCAGGCCAGCTTCTTAGTCTTCCTCCTAGAGCTCCTCTTTTGGTTCCTGGACTGTGCTGGGGGGCCTGAGTGGTGGTCCTGCTCTCATCAGGCATCCCTACTATCTTCCCAGGTGTGTGCTTTAGGACCAATGCACCCTGCCCAAGTATTCTTCACTTTGTCTATTGGCAGCTCATGCTATTTCTTTTTGTTTACATTTTACATTTTATCAAAGTAATACCTATAGATAGTTGACAACTTTAAATACAAGTCTTAATGGCAGAGACTCCCTAGTTCCATAGCTGGCTATGGCACTCCAGAATATAGATGGTATTTTCCAGCCTCCTTTGCACCTAGGAGTAACCATGGGACTAGGTTCTGGCCAGTGAGGCCTTGGTTCTGGCTGGAAGTGTTATGTAGTAGCTTAGGGGGAAACTGCCTAAAAAGACAGAGGGTGTGAACCCTTTTTCATCTTTGTCCCTTCCATCTTCCATCCTGCTGACTGGAAGGTGGATTTGATGGCTGGAGCTGGAGCAGCCATATTGATCAAGAAGGACATCTTGGAAATGGAGGCCATGCATGGTGTAGCAGTGAGAAAAAGGAGCTCTAGTCTTCTAGAACTTTGTGGAGCAGCCCTGAGATGCGAAGCTCCAGCCTTTTGTCTGAGATAGAAATATATTTCTGTTTTTTTTTTTTTTTTTTGAGATGGAGTCTCATTCTGTCACCCAGGCTGGAATGCAATGGCATGATTTTGGCTCACTGCAAACTTCGCCTCCAGATTCATGCGATTCTCCTGCCTCAGCCTCCCAAGTAGCTGGGATTACAGGCACCTGCCACCATACCCAGCTAATTTTTGTATTTTTAGTACAGACGGGGTTTCACCCTGTTGGCCAGGCTGGTCTTGAACTCCTGACCGCAGGTGATCTGCCCGCCTCGGCCTCCCAAAGTGCTGGGATTACAGGCGTGAGCCACTGTGCCTGGCTGCATTTCTGTTTTAAGTAAGGGATTTTGTTTTGAGTTCCAGTTTCTTTTTGCTAAAACTGATTCTAGCAGAACCAAATTACACAGAGCTGTATCTTGCCCTACAGTTTCCCACCACTGAGTCCCACTCCCAGAGACAATCACTTGCTTCCCTTGAGCTGTTTCTTCTAGTATTTCCCTCCAGATGGCTGAAGAACACAGCTCTGCTGCTATGTCTTGTTTATGTGTTTATTTTATTTTAGATGTTATCTATTGACATCTTCCTACAAAATATTGGGATTCAGCTCTCTGTTCACCCCCAATCCTCTGCTACTGCCCCAAACACTGTCCTTCTGCTCATCCTCCCAGTGCAGATGACTGGTTGAATCCACATATAGTGCATTTGTCCCTTATTACACCCGTGTGAATATTGTTCACGTCTGAGCTAAGTCCCTATGCAGGGAGCGTTTTAAGGATGACATTCTCTTTTTGAAAATAACTCTTTACTTTGCATGGAATTAATAATGTATCTTTTGGGATGTGTCTAGTTCTCTTTTCTTTCAGTACTTTGTGAAGGAACAAATTACATGTAGTAAAAGGTACAAATCTTCAGTGCACAGCTTAATGACTTTTACACATGATCTCCTGTGACACCTCCCCCGAGGCCAAGATATAGAACATTCCTGTCATCCCTGAAGGTTCCATTGTGTCCCTATCCAGTTAATACCTGCCTATGCTTTTCTCTCCGGATATAATCACTGTTTTGACTTCTATTCCTATAGATTAGTTTTCCTGTTTTTGAATCTCATATGAATAGACTCCTACTACATGTGTCCTTTTCTGCCTGGCTTCATAATGTCTTGCGATCCACAAGTTGTGGTGTGAATCAGCCATTCATTCCTTTTAATTGCTGAGTAATATTTCTTGGATGGAAACACCACAGTCTGTTTATCTGTCCCTTATTTGATGGGCATTTGGCTGGTTCCAGTTTTTGGCTATAATATTCTTGTACCAGTATCTTTGTGGACATAGGCACTCACTTTTCTGGATATTCCTAAGACTGGGATTGCTGGGCCATTGATGGGTCTATGTTTAACACTGGAAGAGACTGCCAACTGGGTGTGGTGCCTCATGCCTGTAATCCCAGCACTTTGGGAGGCTGAGGCAGGTAGATCACTTGAAGTTAGGAGTTCAAGACCAGCCTGGCCAACATGGTAAAACCCTGTCTCTACCAAAAATACAAAAAAACTAGCCAGGCATGGTGGCACACACCTGTAATCCCAGCTGCTCAGGAGGCTGAGGCAGGAATATCGCTTGAACTTGGGAGGTGGAGGTTGCAGTAAGTCGAGATTGCACCACTACACTCCAGCCTGGGCAACAGAGCAAGACTCTGTCTCAAATAAATAAATAAATAAATAACAATAAAATAAAATAAAAAGAACTGCCAAAGAGTTTTCCAAAGTTGTTGTACCATTCATGCCCCCGCCAGGAGCAAATGAGAGTTCCAGTTGCTTCGCTGACTTGTAAAACTTGGGCTTGTCTGCTGTTCTTAATTTTATCTACTTTGCTGGGTGGATAGTGATTGCCATTGTGGTCTTAATTTCCATTTTCCTGGTGACTAGTAATATTGAGGCCCCCTTCATGTGCTTATGGGCTGCTTGAACATCTTCATTTGTGAAATGCCTGTTCAAGTCTATTGCTCATTTTTGGCTTTGCTATCTATACCTAATTTAATCATAACTGACTTATCCCCAAGCCATCTGAGAGAACCATGCAATGATCACCTGCAGCCCCTCCTGTCCCCACCTCCTGATGGGGCTGGCTGCTCTCTCCACCATTGCACAGCTGCACATTCTGGGACCCTGCCCTCTTTCCTGGGCTGGATCTCTGCTTCCTGAATCAGATTATGTCTTAGCCAGTGTACTCCTTCATTTTTGGTGGAGCACAGTCCCAGGAGCTCCATGCAAAAGGATATTTGAGAAGGAAATGTTTTGAGACCTTCCATGCCTGAAATACATCTTGATAGTAGCCCACTTGATTGATGATCTGACTAGGTTTAGAATTATTTTCCCTTGGCAGGCTGAATCATCGAGCCTCTGGCTTTGGACTTCCAAAGTTGCTGTTGAGAAGTCTGATGCCATACTGATTCTTGATCCTTCTTATGTGACTTTTTCCCTGCTCTGGGAACCTTTTGGGATTTTTCTCTTTACCAGTAGGAGTTTCAAAATTTCACAAGAATGTGTCTTGTTGGGAAACTTTTCATTGACTGCCTTGGGTTCTCTGCAGGCCTTTTACATCTGGAATCTCTTACCATTCAGTTCTGTACTATTTCTTAGATAATTTTCTCTCTACCATTTTCTCTGTTCCTTCATTTTAATGTTCTTACTACTTGGGTGTGAAATCTCCTAGACTGATCCTCTGATTTTCTTATCTTTTTCCTTCTGTGGCCCATCTCTTTCTGAGAGATTTTCTCAAATTTATCTTCCAACTGTTTTATTGTATTTTTTATTTTTCTCTCTTATTCTAATTTTCAGGAACTCTTGTTTGGTTTCCTGAATGTTCTTCTTTATATCCCCCTAAGAAATGGGATGACCATGAATAGCTTAGATGCACCTGTGAATGTGGGCAGGAGGCCTGCAAGGGCCAGGCTGGTGAAGCCTTTGAGTGAAGTGGACAGGGTAGGAGACAATAGGGAGTGGTGGGGACTGTGTTGAACTGGAATGTGGGCTCAGTATTGGCAGATGTTTTCATTCTTGAAAAGATGCTGGAAATTTGGATTTTTGTGGCTTGCACATGCTTGCAACGAATCTGGTGTTTAAAAAATCAGCATGTAAGTCAAACACACTTACAGGCACTATTTGGCCTATGAGCCACCATTTTGTCTCCCCCCCAGGTATGGACCCTACAGTGTGCAAATGAGTGTTCCATTCCTTCTCTTTTTTCTTTCTTACAACAACCCTGTGAGGCCTCTTGCTAGAGATCTCATCATGTGTAGAACCTGTCTCAGGAACTAAGCATAGTGTTCTGTTTAAAGGTTTTGTTTTGTTTTGTTTTTTTTTTTCAAAAAAGCGTTGACCTCAGGTAGCCATGGTGTGTGCTGCTCAGATCTCCCTGCTGTGAAGAATGAGATTTGCTCGCAGCTTCCAGCTGCCCACCCTGTCAGGGCCCCTGATGGTGTCCCTGCTGAGCCACACTCTTCCCAGGCTGCTCCTAGCAGTGACTGAGCACGCAGGGGTGCTGGAGCAGGGCCTCCATCTGTCCAGCACAGGCCTCACGCTTCATTCTGGAGCTCCCCATCATCCTGGCAGGGACTTTTGGGGCTGAACTGCGGTCCTGCCCGGCTCTCCTTCTGTCCCTCTGTCCCTCCAAAAGTGTCAGAAAGCACCACGGGTCGAG
Organism: Pongo pygmaeus; assembly: GCF_028885625.2. Classification (NCBI taxonomy): domain Eukaryota; kingdom Metazoa; phylum Chordata; class Mammalia; order Primates; family Hominidae; genus Pongo; species Pongo pygmaeus. The sequence continues at coordinate 178,316,200 of NC_072377.2, forward strand.
GCTCTGCCTACCCGTGCCTGTTCTTTGCGTTATCCTTCACGGCGTTTCCCCTGCATTTAATTCTGCCTCTGCTTCCTAGAGGACCCTAACGGGCGCAGCTTTTGGGGCTCCAGGCTTGGAAATATAAGTATGGAGCTGGCTTCCCTCTTGGCCTAACATGTTTGCTTAGACAAGTGGTGGTTGGAAAAGGAATCTCAGGACATTCAAGGTTGGCAGGGAGGGGCCTTAGAGGGCAGCCGGCCCCATTCCTTTTGCACAGCTGCAGCCATTAGGAGGCTGAGGACCTCCCCACCAGGTGCTGGTGACTATCTGGAGAGGTTACAGGAATGGCTTCCCTCCTTGGAGGCACTGGGATGACCCAGGGGCTGGAGGGCCAGGAACTCTCTGCTGGTTTGCTATTTTCTGTTGGAATGTGGGGAATACAGCTAGGCTGCTTTCTCCTGAGGGCTGTGAGGAGCCTCCTATCCTGGCCCTGCTTTGAGACACTTGGGGCAGGGGAGTTTGATCAACTGATCCCCTTCCTGGGGTCCTCCGCCGCTTTGGTCGTTGTGCTCCCAGCCATGCTAGCTCCCTAGAAATGTGAGTTTCCATGGTGTTGCATGCTAGGGAAGAGGTAGGAGCCCAGCATGAAGGCATGAAGCCGATGTTTGCTGAATGACCCTGGAGAAGGGAGGGCTGAGCGGTGGAGGCAGTGGCTTCCCTTTCTTCTCATATCTCATTATTGTGCTCGCTCTCCATTGAATATTTCAAAATGACACTTTTGCAATCAGGGTCACCTGACCTTGGCTGTTGAAAGGGATGGGGCTGTGGCAGCTTCTGGGGAGGGAGGCTCCTTCCATCTCCCTCTCCTCACTGCCCCCCTGACAGTTCCCATGCACCCGATGGATCAATGGGACCCCCCTTTCTGTCCTTGCCTTACTAGGTGAACATGAGCCCAGGGGTTGCCTTTTTCCCTAACTCATTTGCTGCAGACCTCGCCTGCATTTTCCAAGTTGGAAGCGAAGAGAAGTGTCTCTGCTGCCAGGTGGCTTTCAGTGTTTCTCCTGCAGAGGTGGGCACGAGCCCCAACAGAGACCTGGGAGGGGAGGGCTTCTGAGAATGGTGGGCCTGGCAAGCCCAGAGGACTGTCTTCATTTTCATGGTGTTATTCTTGGCTAAGAAACCCAGGCGAGCTCTCTAGCTTTTTGAAAATTTGCCCCACTTACTCTGAGAAGGTATTTGGACCCTGTCCTGGGGCTCCATTTCGTTCCTTTGTGCCTTTCATCGTTTCACTTTTTAAAAATACATTTCTCTTCATTTCAGCTGAGTCATTTTCCTCCTCCTCCTCCTCCTTCTCTTCTTGACACTCCCGGGAGCCAGAAGGAGCCCTGTCCTGAATCCTTGGCTCCTGCAGGCCAGATCTTTTCCAAATGTCAAGCTCTTAGGAACCTTGGCACAGAGCAGAGTGGGCTCTGGCCCCAAATCTCTTTCCTCCCTTGTCTTTGTCAGGCTCTGCTTTCCTTTCTCAGTAAAGAGGTTCATTAATGAGCTTTTCTGTGAGTCCTTTGCCTTGAGGTTTTCAGAGGGAGCCCTGGCAGGAAGGGCCCTCTGCTCCTGGGCATGGGCCTTGGTGCTACCCGGTGGAGCTTGCCGTATGGCACTCCTGGTGGAACTCAGCTCGGTGAGAGCATCATGGGGCTGCTCAGGAGCTGCTCCGGGTCCACTCACCTCGCTGGGGCAGGGGCTGGGACTCGCTCAGGGCTCCCACTTAGTTAGCCTCCAACCCCTTATGCCCACTTCAGGCAAAGTCTCACTCTGCGGGGCTGGCCTCTCTGTCAGCTCCCTTAGAGACCTTGAGCCTGCCCCAGAAGGGACAGGACAGAGTAAAAAGCATAAGGCAACTCATCCCATCCGTGATCTTGGCTTTAGGCCACTGTTTTCTGAAATGGCTGAGAGAAATAATCACCACCCTTTACGTGGCATGTCGTAGTCTTCAAAGCATTTCCTAGGCTTTGTGACTTTTTATATAGCTTAAGTCATTTTATCTTCAACTGCCCCCCATCCCCCTGAGGAAAGTAGGATAGCTGTTAGTTTCCTTATTTTGTAGCTAAGGAAACAGGCTTAGAAAATTGAACTGATTCGCCAAGGTCTCAGGGCCAGTCCTGATTTTTTTCAGTCATTATTTATATTTCCTTCTTATCCCCAAAGAGACTTACCCGGTGCAAGATGAGTAGGTGGCTGGATTGGTACCCCTGTCTATGTCTCCTGACTTCAAAATTACAGGCTTCCCAGTGATTTTCAATTTTGACACCCTCTCACTGATTCTATGACATGTTGATCCCTTGTACAAGGATGCAAGGATATATTTGCTTTAGAAGTTAAAGTAAATTGAAACTCATCTGATTTGACATTTTGGCACCATTTTAGACAAGAGGTTTCATTCATTCATTCATTCATTCATTCATTCATTCATTCACTCACACCGAGCAATGGCAGGGCTGCTGGGGATACAGGCAACTGTGTACAAAAAATGACATAGCCTCTGTCCTCATGGAGTTTAGAACCTGTGGTTCTTATAGTACCAAGGGTGAAAACAGCTTAGATTTGAAGAGTATGGTGTAAGATCCTCCAGCCTGTCTTGAAGGAAGCCAGCCACTATGGAAGAAGTGAGACTGCCCCTGGACAGTCATGCTCTGACAGGCCTTGGGGGACGAGGTGCCACAATGGGGACTGTGGGAGAGGTGGGAGGGGAGAAGAGAGGAGGCCTGGAGCACCGAGGCACCATCTTGAGAAGGTCATCTTGGAAGTGGATCCTCCAGCCCCGGTTGCCCCAGCCACCACGATGTGAAGAGTCTAACCACCCTTTCCAAATTTCTGACCTATAAAATTATGAGCAAAATAAAATAGTTGTTTTATACCTACTAAGCTTCAGGAGTAGTTTTGTTAAACAGCAATAAACATCTGGGACAGAACTCTAGGGATTGATCATTCTTTCTGAACAAAGCCCTCTTTGGAGCCCTTGGCCCTTTGCAGAACATTATTCATATCTCGGGGGACAAGCAGGTGGTCCCTGTCCTCTTTAGCATGCCACTGCTTTTTTACATGTGCATTCCCCCTTAATTTTAAGAACCATAAAAATTCCTGGAATTTATCAAATGGGAAACGGAACCAGCTGATTCTCCTCATTACCTTGTGAACAATACCCTGCCTCTGAGAATTCCATATAGGAGCTTTCCTTGTTTCTCCCAAGTTTTAGCTCAGGCGTGATGTTCAGTGGTGGCAAGGTGGTTACAGATTCTAAGGTGCCATGAGATCTGGGTTCATCTCGGTGTGGAGTCCATTTCATGCATAAGCCTAGGTTGGCTTTGTTACTTTTTTTTTTTTCTGTACTCTTTGGGAAATGACTTTTTTTGTTGTTCTTTTTGGGGAGTGATAAAAACTGAACTGCTTATGCAAGCAGCAACACAGGACTCCTAGCCCAAGGCTTCTATTGCTCTTTTCTTCTCTTCTCCACCCACAAAAAATAATTCACATAAAAACTGTTCTCTGGCCAGGGGTTGTCCCCTCCTCAGCAGGGGGCTTTCTTTTTTGTTGACTTTAGAACCAACTTGGTTTTCTGTGTCCAGATTTTGGGGTGCATAGATCCAGCTTCCTTTGGAAACTCTGCTTAAATCCCAGCATATTTGGAAGCTCTCTGACTTCTTCCTCCCACAGCCTAATAATTCCAGAACAGTTGGATTGGAACAACCTCGGGGCTTAGAGGGAGGCAGCTGAATTTCTGGACTCATTTGGGTGCATTTAACCCATGTGTTCACACTTGGAGTGCAAGAAGACAAGGCAGAGGGGTGCATTTGCATGCTGACTCTAGAGCTCACTAGCCTTGTGACTGGCTCCAGGCATATTAAATGTCATGAAGCCTCAGTTTCTTTATCTTTAAAATGGGTTTCAGAAATAATATCCCTAAAGCACCAGGCAAAGCACGGAGCACATCATGGGTCCCCAGGAATCTGCAGCTGTCCTGATGAGGGTGATGATGTTGGTGAAGGGTTTGGAGGAGCCTGGCTTCTCAGAAACGTGATGGGGTGAGTTTAGTGAGGAAAGCTCCAGTTGCATGTTTCAAGAAAGCCAGATGCTCCCCAAATGCTTTCCCAGTGGTGCATAAGAAGAACCTTATAAAAAATTATCCACATGCAAAGAAAAATAAGGAGGCTCCATGATTCTCCTGCTTTCCTTATCGGAACCAAAATTTGAATCTTTGCAGAGAGTAAAGGTGAGAACATTAACTTTCCTTTCCGTTTTGAAGCAGAACTCCTTGGAGGCCTGCACTATAAATATAAGAGTATAATTATTCTTTCCCCAAGCCTCGTGTAAAATAGGAATAACACTGATTGGTTTAACTTAAAAATAAACTTAAAGTGGAGATTCTAGGCCTGAAGTGGGGGAAGGTGTGTGGGCTTAGGAGTCCTGATCTGAGTTTGAGTTCAGACCCCACCCCACTCACTAGGCACACAGTTTGGGACAAGTCTGTACCTCAGTTCTTCACCTGTAGAATGAGGATAATACCTATTATTTGTGGGATGTAATGAGGATGAAATAATGCATGCAAAATGCCTACTGTGGTGCCTGGAACATAGTAGGCACACCAGCAGTGGCACAGATCACGTAAACCAGGGGCTCCAGCTCTGTTCTGCTGTCGTGAGCAAGAGCTGGGGAGGAGGCAGTGGGCTGTATGTGCCAGGCCACTCAGCTGTTAAGCTGGTGGTGTCTGCTGCAGGCTCAGTCTGAGAGAAGGGGTGGCCAAGCTACAGGGGAGACTCAAAGGTGAGACCAGAGTGAACCTTAAGGACCTTCCTAATGGGGTGTGGGGGTGGCACTTCCAGGCCAACTGCATGAAAGTTATTCTCCTCCTTGTCTGGGTGACTCAGGCAGGGGCTTGGACAGGGTCCCTCTGATGGAGAAGCCCAGGGTGGTCCTCTTCATCTAGCTTCCCTCCCTGTAGGGCTGAACATCCACAGAAGCATAGGATTCTCTTGACGTAAAAGCCCACTTGCTCACAGCTGTCCCCCTGAGCACCGGACATCAATGACCCTCTCAGACAATGATGCTACTCAAGTGGAAGCCATTTATTTAAAATTTTTATTAATGCTTGAAGAAAAATAATGCAATGTGACAATGTACAGGTCCTGTTGCCTAAATCCGTAATAGAAACAGATATTATCACTTAGCAAGCTCACGTGGTGCCAATTCTGAGATCAGACAGGGTTGTTCCTCCTTAGGAAGTGGCCACTGGAAGCATTGTTTTTCCATGCTATTTCCGTGAAGCCTTTTGCTTGGTTCGAGTTTAAATTTCTCCCTTTGTGTGAGTATGACTATAGTTCTGGCCTGGTGTTTTCTATTTATTTAGTTTTAGATGTCAGCATTTTACGATACTTGGTCCTCTCACTTCAGAATAACAGGGCTATTTATTGATACAAAGGAGAGGTGTTCAGATCATCTTGTTAAGATGCAGAGCTCAAAATAAACACTAAATCTTTATTTGGAGATCCACATCCTTCCTCAAAGGAAGGCTCATGAGTAAATTTGTATGCAGTATAAAGCCCAAGTAGAGGGTGTATTTTTAATGACTACTTTGCTTACGTTTTAAATTGTGCAAATGTCTCAATCAATGCTTGCAGGAATTTGGACCTTCCTCAGTTTTGAGCAGAAGACCCTGAGCAATAAATACTATTGTATGCTTCCAATAATGTTAGGGACGGGATTGAAATGCTAGCTACCTGACTTCTGAGAAGAAAACAAAGCAGTGGCATGAAAAATATACAACAGAGATCAGTAAATGGGTTCAAATGAACACAGTAAGCCATTTTATGCCTTAGGGGGAAAACACAGAGATAATAAATACAAATGACAAATATTTACAATAGAAGCAACGAATGGGACATCAGTAGGCGAACACATAAAACATTTACATGGAGGAAAATGGAAATGTGATGCCTTTCACACATCCAGTCCAGGAGCTGGCGGACAAATGAACAGCTGACTCAGCAACGGAGGAGAATGTTATTGCTTTAGCGTTTGAGTGATGTCAGTAAAACAGTCAACATGCCTGCCGCGGTGGCTCACTGCAGGAGACAGCCACGGTTTACACTCGTTCCCATGGCAGAGCCTGACACACAGGTCCTCCTCTCCCAAGGGCAGAGCTGGATTAAGTGCACCAGCTCTTCTGTTCTCTGCAGCCCCAGATCTTGCTGGGTGCCCGGGGGCCCGGTAGTGGGGGTTGGAGGTGGGGTTTCCTCCCCTCCCCCAACCAATGATTCCCCTCCCCCCGCCACCCGCCGGCATGGAACATGAAAGACTGGGATTGGATTTGGGGCATAGAAATACTAGGTGTGTTTTGGTTGAAGGCATTCCCCAGGAACAAGTCATTTTAGAGCAGATACGCTTGGTTTCTTGGTGTCTGGCCTCAGGTTGCCTTGAGGAAGAGCTGATGAGTTGACGGATAAGGATGCATATGCTTTTTGACCCACTCACTAGAACAGAGATCAGTAAACTGTGTCCTGTGAGTGAAATTCAGCTGGGGGCCTGTTAAATAAATCTTCCTGGAAGGGAGCCAAGCCCTCTCGTTTGTGTGTTGTCTATGGCTGCTTTTGTGCTAGGATGGCAGAGTTGAGTAGTTTCGACAGAGACCTCATGGCTCGCCAAACTGAAAGTACTGGATTCAGTATCTGGCCCTTTGCAGACAATGTTTGCCGACCCCTACTCCATAAGAGCCCAGCCCAGAATACCCGGCCACTCCCTACAATACCAGCTCCTGCTTGAGAAAGGATAGGCTTTAATTTGATGGCCAATTAGGAAGAAAAGGCCTATTTAGGTGATGTTTTAAATAACCCAAGAAACCCACTGCTGAGACTTTTAATGAAAATCCTCACTCTCCTTTCCTCGTATTTTTAGTTCTGTCTCTTCTCTCTGCCTTTATTTGTCCCCTTGGACTCCTCTCCTTATTGCTAAATTTCCAATTAGGATCTGGAAAATCCTGTCCCTTAGAGATTTTTTAGCAGTCTCCTTGATTTTATGTAAAAGGTCAGCATTTCCTGATGGGAATTACTAAGTAGTCTTCACTCTCTTCTTTCCTTTCCCATCCCCTCACATGGAGAAGCCAGGTTTCCAGCTGGGCCTCCTGGAATCACCAGGACGCAGCTTTACCAATCTTGGCTGAAGCTCAGGGTGAGATAACAAAATCCTAAGGGAAATTTGTCAAATGTACTCCCCAGGTGTGTATTTTCCTCTGGGTATAAGGTTTCCCCCAAGTGGGCAGGAGTCCATGTCAGGCAGTCAGATGTAAGGCTATGTCGCTGTTTGATAGCTTTTAAAATAGAACTTAAAAAAAAGAAAAAGCAGCCTCAAAGGATGGGCTGTTTTTTTTTTTTTAAACCCCCTTTGAGCTGGTTTTAATGACCCAGTTGCTTTGTTTGAAAGCCATTTATTTAGACGACAGATATGTAGATATAACTGGATAAATAAAAAAGTGAAATCGAGATTTGAAGCAGTGGTTAAAATATAAACTCATAGGGGCCACTCCCTTGGACAGTGTCCCCCCCCAGCCCAGACAGAACAATGGCTCAGAAATTACACATAGAAATGACACTCCTCCCTCCACCCTCACCAAGAGCTCTGAACCGCAAGGTCCCACACAAGAAACTGAAACTGAATTTCAGTTTGGCACCAAGCACCCCCTCGGCCCCTGCCTCCTCTCCACCCTTCTCCTGCATTCTAAGCGATATTTATTTTTACATTCACTCCTGTCCTGGAATCCAGCCGCCCTGACTTCCGCGGAGACAGCACCAGAGGCTGCTGCACCAGAAGCTTCGGGGCGAGGCCCAGCACCCACTGTGTGGCCCAGTTCTGGGGGCCCTGCCTTACCCTGCCCCTCCCTGGTTCACCTCCCCCACAACAGAGCGGCCGACATCCACTGGCTCCACAGATGGAAAGAAGACAAAGGTACAAGGATAACGCGGGCGCGCTCCCTTGAGTACGTGTAAGTGCAGAATTCACCAGGCACCCCCGAGACCCCACGGCCCCAGGGGTCTCCATCTCACCTGTCCGTTCCGCGAACACACACCTCGATGAAGCCCACAGTCCCCACAGAATCCTGCGTGTGACATCCCCCCTCTCTAATGGTAAATGTTTTGGAATGTCCATAGATAAGAAAATGGACGGCGTGGAGGAAAGATTTCGTGGCCAGGCCTTTCATTTCACCTCCGGATATCAGAATACTCAGACTGTTCGTCCTCCCACTCGCTGCTTCCGGAAGGTCCCTGAGCCCCAAGGCCCCCGACTCTGCCTCGGGCATGGGCGTTTGGGTGGCTCTTGCTACCTCGCTCACCCTTGGCACCTCGGCCAGTCTCCCTACTGCTGGGCTCTGGGAGGTGATGTCCTGCTTCCCTGTGGTGGGCCCTGGAGAGCTTGGTTCTGTCTACCTGGGGCTGGCGCTCGGGGGGCGCCGTGGGAGGCCTCTGGATGGCCGAGGTGCAGAAGCTCAAGATGGAGCACAGGCTTCCCCAGTTCTGCTCACACTGAACCTGCACGCTGTGGGTGATGGCCTCCTTCACCTCCTCGCCACAGGTCAGCAGCAAGTTCACGAGGTCCACGTAGGGTCTAAAGATTGAAAGCAAAGATAGATAGAGAGAGGCTGGGAATGGAGCAAGTCCCGAATGGACCACAGAGGGCAGGGGCAATGCTGGGAAGGAGGCATGGCCAGTGCTTGTCTTGGGTTGGGTGGAAGATCTCTTTCAAAGGACTTCAAGCCTTTTCTCATAGTCTATGGAGCACTGGCCTCAACCAACACTTATTGGGTGACCACTGGGTCCCAGGCTCACAGGTGCATAGGGTAAGAGCTTAGGACCCTAAAAGGAAGACCCTCTGGGGAAGGTGAGAAATCCAGGCGGCTTCGTGAATAATGGCAGGAGAGTTCTGGGTGCCTTTAGGCTACACTAACTAGGTGAGTTTCAGCTACAGTGGAGATGGCTCTGGGGTCCAGTGGAATCATAATTAGGCAAATGGTGCAGGGCCTTACATAGACTCCCAAACAGAGGATTCTTTTTGGTAGGGAAGAGGAAACCATGAAGGTTTAGGACCATGTGCCCTCTATGAGAAGCCCCCAAGAAACCATTTTCCCCATGTTTGTGTTTGCCCCGGATTTAGGCTCCTGATGAAGAAGGGTTTTTGGAAGTTACTGGATGCATTTCCTCTACATCTGGAGAAGTATGGAAGAGCTGAAGTGGGAGGGAGGAAGACCACCTCTCTGGGACGTCATTGCCCGTGCATGCAGTGATTCCCTCTCTCAGTAGCAGAGGCTGGGGAGTAGGTGTGGCCATCTAAGCATCTTTATTCTTTCAGTCTGGGCTTCCTTAGATTTGGAGTTGAAGGCTGGCGGTCAGGGGCCCCTGTATTTGGACTGAGAGACAGCTCGCTGTGCAACGAACTCACCTAGTTCTGGAGGGCAGAGCCAGTTGCTCAGGCCATTCCGGTTGTCTTGGGTTGTTCTTTAGGAAAACTGCTGGAAGAATTTACTCCAGGGGGTGGACAAGGTGTGCAGAAGGCAGGAGCATCTGCTTTTTATATTTATGGGCCCATCTGGTGAGGAGTGTCCCCAGCAATGGGCTTTCATGGGCCACTCACTGAGCTTTTCTTTTAACCTCTCACTGGCCTTTAAAACCCCCCAAGGGGGGTATAGAATGTTTCACATGGCTAATGAGCATTCCTAGGCAGTCCTCGCTGGCAAAGTTTCTGATCTGTCTGACCACAGGCATTGCAGCTTTGGGCTATCACCTTGAGCAGGGAAGTCACCCTGGAATGTGAGGTAATTCATAACAAGGAGCAACCTGATTTGTCCTCCCTAAGTCTGGGCCACCAGAGAGGCTGTGTTACAGCCCATGGAGCCTTTTCTTTGCAAGTTGGCAGTTGTTGCTATGTGGAAAGAGCAGACTGTGTTTTGAGATGTGTGAAGTGGTTTACTGCATTTTTATTAATTAGTCCTCAAGTTGGAATTGAGTGAACTGTCCTCACCTCATGGATGTAAAAACTGAGAAAAGCAGGGAGAAGGTGGCTTTTGGAAGCTTCTGGGCTTCAGGGCTCAGGGCTTGGCTGAGAGCAGAGCAGAGAGGAGGAATGCTCTGGCTGAGAGAGATCAAGCTGCTGTTTAGGGCCTGCTTGATGACTTTGGAGTCAGCAAGTCTGTGCATGGCCGCTGGGCAAAGGGCTTTAAACCCCCTAAGGCAGGCCCCTGACAACGCAAGACAACCTAACCCTGTCCCTTGGACTGCCCTGAGGTGGGCAGGTGGGCACGCAGGAGGTAATATGAGGGAAATGCTCCACGTGTACTTGTTTCCTTCTATTTTTTGAAAACTAGCAACTGCCTCCGGAGCTCAAGTTCACTAAGCGTGTCTGCTAAAGCAGCAACAGGATTTTAGCACCTGACTGTGCCTGCCACGGCACCAGGGCTAGATGAGCACACTGCAGGGGTGAGTGTCTGTCTTTCTGAGATACTAACTGGATGCTGTCTTCAAGCTCCTTTCCCCAGAGTAAGGGGAGGGCTGTCTTGGGAATATGCAGACTGTCTCTCTTTCGCCTTCCCGGCCAGGGCGTTCTGTCTGCCAGATGAGCCCCCAGAAGCTCAAGGCGGATCCGGATCCCAGAAGGCTGGATGAGCCCGTGCTCTCCTCTGCCCTTGGCCCTCTCTCTCTCCAGGAGGAAGCTGTGAACTGCGGGGAGGGGTGTGTGTGCCGAACCAAGTTAATCTAAGCCGTGTTCTGAGCTGGCCTGGTGCCTTCTGAGGCTGCAAGCTCAGCCCGTGTCTAATGACAAAGTCCAGCTCGTTCAGCTGGGTGTCAGCAAGGCTAAAGGATTTTAAAAAATACTTGGAGGGGGATGTGCCTGGAGCCTGCCAGTACCCAGTGACATGGTGAGTGGGGGTAAAGCCAGGCGGGCGGCAGCTAGGGGGAGACAGATGCTGTGCAGAAAGTGGGGCGGGCAGGAAGGGGTGAGGGGAGCGGAGAGGAAGAGCTTGAAAAGAGCAGCATTAACTGGGGATGAGTGTTCTGTTGTGGATGGGGGTTGGGTTGAAGAATGGGGGTGGTGCAGATTCTGGGGTGACTGTGATTTCCTCATCTCTAAAGTGAAAAGCAAATTCAGTTCTCTCTCTCTTTTTGTTTTTGAGCAATGCCACACATTTGGAAATGGCCTTCTTGATATTTGGGGACTGATAGGATACTTTAATCAGTTAAGATGGTTGGAAAGAAAAAAAACTAAAAAACAGGCAGTTCAGCTAGAAGTACAAGTCGATGCACTGCCACATCATGGCTTCAGAAGGAAAGGTAATGGGGGTTTTTGGGAAGCTAGAGTTAGGGGAGACCCCTGCCTAGAGATGCTGACTTAGAGGGAAGCAAGAGGAACAGCATGTGACTAGGCTTCTTATATGGGCTGCCTGCATTTCCAGAGCAGGCTGGGGTGGGGGGATCATAGGCTCATTCTGAATGGTGTGAGGAGACCACGGCCCTGAGGGCCACATTCCCAAGAAGGAGACACTAGAACGCCAGAGGGCTTTACCTTCTTAAATTAAGGGGAGGGGGTGGGACTTCCAACCTTCAGTTTTCCCAAAGAATACTTTTCTCCAAGAAAGATAGAATTCCTGTGCTCCAGGCATGCATTATAGCCTTATAAACTAGGAATGGGCCCCATCACCCACCCATTCCTGAGGCCAGCAAACTCTCTCTAATGGGGAACAGGGCTGGAGGCAAGTGAAGCTCATGGCATTTCCTAGCCATGGGGCATTTGTCTCTTCCAGAGGCACCTGAAGGAAGGGAATTTTAGAGTGTTCTCCTTGTGTAATGGGGGTTTATTTGATAAAAGGACAAGAAGCCCACCACATGTGGGGAGCTGTGAGCCCTTTCAGGTCTAGCAGGGAGATGATAGGCTGGGAGCAGGTTTGAAGTCTATTCCTGATGACTGGCTTCAGTCATGTATACCAGCAATTCCAAAGCTTAAAAGCAGGAATCAAACCTCAGTGCGAGTTCTCTAATCTCTTAGCTTGACTTTCCTCCTCTTGGGCATAGTAATTTCTATCTTGTAGCATCTTTGGGAAAGATAAATGAGATAACCCATGTAAAGGCCCTGGCCAAGGGCCTAGCCCATTAAAAAAAAGTAATAAAAAAAAAATAAAAAAAGACAGCTATCATTGTTGTTGATGATGCTGTGGCTGCTATTGTTCCCTTAAAAATATTTGAAGAATAAAAAATATTTTGTAAGGCATTAGCCTAATTCAAGGAAAATGCAATATTATTTTGCTTTTGGCAAGAGCTTCCTGCAGAGTTTCGCCATGAATTGTATGATTCTAACACTGTACCAAGGGTGTTGCAAGATGCCTATGACCTTATAACCAAGTGGAAAGAGACAGGAGGTGGTTGCTGTTCTCTGTCATCTAAGTGGTGTTGGTGTGGTAGGGACATAACTGGAAGAAGGTTGTGGCACAAACTGAGGATCAAGAGTTCATAAAATTATACTGATTTGGCTCAATGAATCACCGTGGAGAGACCAACAGTGCCATCAAACTGATAATGACTTGTACTGAACTGGTTGGCTAGTGGCTTTCTTTCTGCCCTGTGTCTCTTAGGAAAGAGCCATTGTCAATATTTAAAAAAAAAAATCTTCGGGGGCTCCTGGCCCCGCCTCATGTTAGGAACGATTGTGTACCAACGTGCTTTACCATGCTGCGAAGTTTAGGATCCTACAGCTGAGATATTTTGTAAGGAATGATGCATCCTGATTTATCATTGAATTTCAAGTCTTGAAATAAGTAAGTTCACATTTCCTTGTTTTGACATAGAAGTGTTTAGCTGATTAAAGTTTTTGGCATTTGTTTTGCATTTCCTCTGAGAGGGCACTAATGTATTAGAGAAGGTGAACCGAACCTTCTAAGGGAAAGGAAAGTTAAGGAGGCAGGAAAAGCATCTATAGCTCTGTTTTCAGGATTTAAGAGTATAGGTTCTGGAGCCAGACTGCTCAGCAGACTGGAGCCAGGTCCCAAGCCTGGCTTTGCCTGTAACTAGCTGTGTGAGCTCTGCCTTAGTGAGTCTCAGTTTTCTCATCTGTCAGATGGAGGTGACAAGGGCTGCTGTGAGGATCAAGTGAAAAATTCACAAGGAGCCCTAAGCCCAGTGCGTGGCACTTAGTAAATACTCAACAAATGTTATTAGCAATCTGCTGTCTGTAAGGACACCTCTACAGCTACTCAGAATATTCTGAGAGCTAGTGGGTTCTTGGCTAAGGGGAAGATGAAGAGTATTACTGAATCGACACATTTCATTCTTAGTAAAACGATTTCCCATTTCTGTTGCTCGTGATTTTGAGACTGATGAGGGAATTCTCTCTTTTCCTAAAAGCCAGCAGGAAAGGGGCCTTTTAGGAGAGTCAGTGTAGCTTTCTGAAGTAAATGGAAGCCTTCTCCGTTTGACAGGCATTCAGCCTCTAGAAGCAACTCGGCTCTCCTCCCGTACACATTGCCGTCCTTGCTGGGTGGCCCCTCCACCCCAGGCCCTGTGCGGGGCACTACTCACTCGTGCAGCAGCAAGTCCTTGAAATGGATCATCTCCACTATCACCCGGGTGTTCTCCTGGGCAGCCGCGCACAGGTCGTGCTTGAGGTAGCATTCCCGCTGCAACTGGAACACCATTTCCCTGATGGCCGGGCACTTCCGGCTTATGCAGCCGAACCTGTGCCGCAGAGCGTGGGCCTTACATTTCAAGGCGTCTTTGATGAATGACTTGCCCTGAGAACACACAGGCCGGGGAAGGGAGAGAGGGGCAGAAAGCAGGAGACCTCATTACATGCTTGGACATTTCAGCCCTTCTTGGGCTTACACAGGATATTTCTGACATCAGAACCCCAAGGCCCCACCAGAGACGGACGTCCTCCCAGGTGACAGGCAATGCCACATCCGGAGGCACGTTCAGAGTGACATGACACCCCCAGCACTGGGCAACAAGGGATGTTCATTCTGTGGGCTAACACATCTCCCTCCTTCCTCCCCGAGCTACTCTGTGAGTTTCCCTCCAACGGGGGCTTCCCTGGCTATGTGTCCCTCAGGTAGCCCTGTGTTGGTTGTGTGGTGGCAACTTTTCTGGAACACAAAGGGAATTTGGCCAGACAGAAATCCATAAATCCCTCACGGTTCTCACAAGCAGTTTTCCCTAAGTGGAAGGTGCCTGCATGTCCAAATCTCACACGTTTCCTTTTTCCCTTGATTCCAGGGGCGACACCAAGATTGATTGCTGATTGTACCTCCCTTTCTGCCTCCGTGCCTCCCACGCCCCAAATCCATACCCTTGTCTCCTCCTACCCTACCAGGAAGAGCGTTCTTTCCCTTTTTGAAAATGACTCTACTCCTTTAAACTGTTCGGATTATTGCCTCTAAAAGGCCGGCCTGGCACCCTGCCTGGCAGCATCTGGAGTCTGAACTGCGGCACTGGCGGCCCTCCCCCACGCTCCCTGCCTCCGAGTGGCGAAGGCAGCCAGGCATACATCTGGCCTGCAGTTCTCTTTCCTGGCAACCCCGTTTGATTGTGCTTATCCTAGAAAGGAGACAGCTGTTGGGGGTGTGGAGGCGAGCTCGGTGCTGCTCCCTTATCAACCTCCCGCAGCCCGGAGGCATTGTGGGATGCCTACCCAGGAATCCCCGCACCCCACATTACTATAGAAACTAGCTGTCGTCGGAGAGGTCACCCCTCTGTTTTTAGACAGGCCCGGAAGTCACTGAGTTGAGAAAGTAAATGGGTTTAGGTTGGAAGTGGGAAGCCAGCCAGCACATTTATTTTGGTTCTGTCTTTAGCAGCCATAGAAATGTCTACAGATAGCGTCTGATCTCTGAAAAACCATGTGGCCCGCGCACCCTCCCCGAGGCCCCCTCTCTTTTGACTCTCCAGCCAGAGCCAAACAGAATGGAGGGCAGGCTGTGCCCGTGTATTAAGCAGTTATGTGCTGAGCATCGACTTGAAAGGGATGCCTCTAACTTGAGAACATATTCCTGTTGGTTGAGAAAAAAAAGAGGAAGATGAATTTATGCGAGGGCTGTGGCAATCTGTTCTTGGTATTCTTCCCTGACATCCTGTGGGATTGCCCTTAAATACACGTCTTTCCTCCGGATTTCCTATTACGTTTCCTAATTCCCGTTAATCCAGAGTGATGCTTTATTAGGGAGCCTCAAGGAGTTCAAAGTTCTACCTCTTTCCTTCCCTGGTTTCAGTTTCCCCTCTGGCCACCGCACATCCTCTGCAGTTTAGGCTGCCGGCCCCGTCTTCGCCTCCCCTCCTTGTTCCCAGGCACTGCTTTGTCAGGCTCACTACTATATGTCAGTGGATGGGGACTGGTGACATCCATAAATCTCACCTAAACTGATGGCCACCTCCAAATGTTGGCATTGCTCTCCAATGAAGCAGGAGAGACGTTTCTGAGATACAGTAACAGGGCGTTTCAATAGGGCATATAAGTGGCCAGGGAGAACACGAAGAAGGTGAGTCTGATGCCACATGCCATCTAAAAATGTATTTGTGTTGTTGGCAATGGAGCCATATGTTGCTTGTTGTGTTCCTGCCTTGCCCTGAGCAGCAACTCCGCGTTCCCCTTGGGACCCTGGGATAACCGAAGTGGGTCAGGCCCTGACTATATTTATTATATGGAGCAAAAGGAAAGTGTGGAACTGAAGGACTCAATCAGGGTTTTGACCTGTCAAGTTGGGAGGAAAGGATCTGCTACTCAGGAGGAATAGAAGTCTGCTCTTTTGGAGGTCCTGAGTTATTCGGGTTGGCTGCACACATACTACATGACGGATTTCTACATACTTTGTGTCTCATTTTCCTAGTAGGTGAAATGACTTCTGAAATGTATAATTGGGGGTTCCTTCCCCTGCCCCTCATGCAATGGGCTTTGGAGACTGAGTTCTGGGTGGCCAGACAAAGCGTGTCCCCTTACAAGTTATTTATCGTTTATTATGACATTGGTCTCCAGTCCACCCTGCCTGTGTAGACACAGCTTATGAGTGCAGAAGGGAGACACTGTCATAATGTTTTATACCTAGACTGTTGCTTGCAAGCACTAAAACACACCACAAGGAACAGCAAAGGAAGTCGGTTAACAAGGCTTTCCAATGAACATTTCAATCATGTACGCTCACCCCAAACATTCTTCATGCTCTGGATGGATTTTTACCTGGGCATCAAATTTTCCAGCGTTGTGCAGAAAAGTCATGCAAATCCCATGTAAGCCCCGAATCTCACAAGAGTTGTTCTCGAAACATTCAAACACGCCACATCCCACATCACCAGCGTTGACCAAACAATGCTGGATCTCCGCTAAAAGGAAAATCACATACAAATATATACAAAAGTCTAACCCATGCTGGGCAATGCAGAGAGGTCATTTGAAATAAAAGTTAACAACTAAAGGAAAATTGAAGGAGGAAAAAAGAGTTAGTAATGACTATTTCAGGACCTAAAAAGCCTGGGAAACAAAATTTCATCCTTTAATCTACTCATGAAAAATATCTCTATTTGTAAATATTTGTAGAAAAGAGCCGAAAAATTACAAAAATTACAACCAGAAGGCTGGTCTGAGCATTCCCCTTTTCATCCTTTCCATTTTATTAAAGTATTTGTGGGAATACTTAGTTTGAGAGCAAAATATATTTCCGCTTTTTAAACCCACAGACAAAAATAAAATTTTGAGTCAAAGACTGTACTTCATCAATGAAGTAGCCTTCTCTACTTAATCTGTAGAAGTTGCTGCTATTAAATTACAGCCATTTGCTTCCTGACCCCCAAATGACAGCATCTAAAAAGCAGTTTCAATTCAGCTTTATGATTCAACACCTAAAAATCAAAACAAAATTCCTATTAAGGCAGTGCCTCCCAACCCTTCGCATTAAAATACCAGCTAGGGAAGCTGCGGTTGGCGAGCAGGCTTAGCAGTGGAGTCAGATGGGGGTGAGCCTTCAGAAATGCCACTATCAGAGGTTGCAGGCTCCTTTTAATTAGGGATCGGGGTGAGGTTATCACCCAATCCCCTACAATTCCCGCAGCCCGGGAGGAAGCTTGCAGCTCTTCACCGAATGTGGCCCCCAGTCCTCTCTCGGAAGGGGCAGACGGAGGGAGTTAACTGTCAGGCTGCAGCGTGCAAAGCCTCTTCCGTCCCTTCCCACTACCCAAGTCTCTGATTTAAATCAACCACAAAATTACATCAGAAAAGTATATTTTGGAAGAAGGGCGGGGTCGGAGCAGATAATCCGCATCAGATTAAATCTAGCCAGAGAATGAGGGGCGTGTATTGTTGAGGGTCATCAACTACCGAGAATCAGGTTCAGTTCTCAGAGGAAGCGCCAGAGGAGGGGGAGGGTGGGCGAGGGTCTCGGGGTGGTGGGGGTGCCGGTCCCAGCATGTGGAGGTGACAGGATCCGTAAGACCCCACGCGCCGCCGGGGCAGGACCGCACAGGGCCGCGATTCACTCACTTGCGGCGTCCCTAATGGGCACTCGTGCATTCCAGCTCGTGCGGTGAGCGCACGCACGCCGCCGCTGCCGCGTTCACACGGCCCCCCAAAGTCGGGGGAGGGGTCGTGGAGCGAAGGAGCTGCAGGCAGATTTTCTTTCTCTTTCCGAGCTGGGAAAAGGGCCAGCCCCGTGCCCTGCACGCCTGGCTCTGCTTTGCAGCTTGCTGGTGAGCCAAGAGCCAGTCGAGCAGAGGAGGCGCACGGTTCGGGTCGTGTCAGCATTTCTTGGCTTGCTGACCTGGCCAGGAGCTGGGGATGGCGGCAGCACCGCGGAGGTACGCTTTGCGCTGCCCCCACGCTCCCTTCCGAAAGCAGTGCCCCCAGGGGGAAAGTTCGCAATGCCATCTGTCTCGCCGGCAAAGTTCTGGGATGTCGGGCATCTTTTGAGGAGGGGGAAGACGCGGCACTCTTACTGAGGCCGGCAGGCCGGGAAGAGAAGTTCTCCGGGCGCAGGGCGCAGCCCAGCTCCGGGGACCCTCTGTGCCTCCCGCGTGCCGGCCGGGATGAAGCGCGCTTTGCACCGGACCCGGGATTCGGAGGCGGGGGCTGGCGCTGGCAGCGTCAGACGCTGCTTCATTTTCCCTCGACCCTGGGGAGGACAGCAACAAGTCCTGCCCCATCCATTTCATCACCCTGCTAGCACGTGCAGATTCCGGGCCCTCGGAGCCCGGCGCGGACCTCGCCTTGCCTCGCGCTTCCCTTTGCACGTCCCGTGCCATCCCAAGAGTTTGCGTGGCCCTGGGTGGGCGCCTGGCTCCCGGCGAAACGCCTGGGGCGCGCCGCGTGGGTGCACGGTGTCCTCTCCCAGTAGCTCCCGGCTGCGGCGGCACATGCACTTACCTGTATTCTGCAGGGACAGGCGGCCTTTCTGCTGGGGGCTCCTGTCTTGGGGACCCTCGGGTGGGTTGGTGGCGTCGGTCCCCCGCGCCGGGTCAAAGGTGGCCAACACCAAAGCCAGGGTCATGAACTGGCCCAGCCGCTCGGCACACATGGTTCTTGGTATTAACCTCCCGTCGGGAGACCTGGATCCTTTGTGCTCCCCTCCTCCTCCTCCTCCTCTTCCTCCTTCGCCGCTTCCCCTCCTCCTCCCACTCTTCCTTTTTGCTCGCCTTTTCCCTCCTCCTCGCGGCCGCAGCTCGGATAGAGGTTACCCAGCGCCCTCCCGTAGCTCTCCGGAGAGCATGTGACCAGGCCGTTAGCAGCGCCGCGAGTGCCCGGCAATGGCAGGGATGGTGCCTCAAATATCCCTGGAAGCTCTGGTGTCACTTGAATGAAGGAGTCGAGCAGGTGTTGTCCCGGCGGCTGGACCAATCCGAGACCCCGGCCCTTTTGACAACACGGCCGGGAGGCGGGGCCTGCGCTCAACTACTACAGGAGGAAGCCGAGCGCCGCTGGGAGCGCCGGACAAAGTTGCCGACCTGGCGGCGGCCACGCGTTTGCGTGCGTGTGTATGAGTGTGTGTGAGCGCGGCCGGAGATGCGTGCGCGTGTGCGGGTGCTCCAGGGCAATGGTCGAAAGGACTGTAGAATATAAAAGCGAATCCAAGCTCCAGTTGCTGTTAAAGGGGGACGGTCTGCTCTGGGACAGTGTCCCTGGGGCCCCTGGCTCGCGTCACACCCACATCGGGTTGGGAAAGTTTCCTCTTTCCGCCGTTTCGAATTCAGTGAGATTCCCAGCCCAGAGGACTTGATAAATTGAAGCAGTTTCCTAGGCACAATGAGGCTGTGGGCCAACTGAGCACACCTGGGAATTCCTGGCCTTGTGACACTTCGCATTAAAAAGAACCCCACGATTGAAGACAGGAGCAGAAGCACTAGATACAGTATTTGGTCTGAGCAACTGCCCTATCTTCCCGCTTTGGTGGGCCGTGCAACACCTGGAGTGTCGTTTCTCGTCTTTCCCCAAATCCAGACGCATTCCAGGCTGGGCTGCAGGGATCCAGGTGACAGTCAGGACTTGCATCATTTCCAGGAGGGTGGCAGGGAGGCCCAAGGCAGCCTGAGTCAGCCAGCCGTGGAGCATCGCGTGCCCGGAGGCCAGAGCTTGAAAGGCAACTTTACGCGTCTCCAAACACACTCCTGCATTTTCTCAAAGCGCTGCTCGCCACCCCGCTCCGGGTTCCCTTTTACTCTCCAGTCATTCGATGGAAGTGGTGAGAACAAAAACAAAGACAAAAAAGCTAAATCCGGGGAAATTATCTCCATCTCCTCCCTTTTCTTGTTCGGCCCCCTCCCCAAGAACCGCCGGGTCGGGATAGCCCCCGGCTACTTTCTCACCCGGCCGGTGGAGGGAAGGAGAAAGTTGGGCGCCGCTTGGAGCGCCTCTTCCCCTGCTGTGTGTGTACGTGTGCACGCTCACGTCTCCCCCGCGCCGGGGCCGGGGACAGGAACTGCTCTCGGTCCCGTCACCCCACGGCGCAGCTCGGGGGGCTCGCAGGGCTGGGGGAGGGCGGGGACACGAGCGCCGCGACCGAGCGCCCCCGGGCACGCACCTGGCGTTGGCGCGCACTCGCCCCTCCCCCCGTCCCCACCCTCCTCCTGGAGAACAGGTGAGCCCGGGTACCAGCTCTGGATCCCCCACCCCCGCCCCGCGCCCCGCCCGCGCCCTCTGCGGTAATGCGCCTGGGAAGTTTCATCACCCACTGCCCAGGCGACGCGGCCCTGGGTCTCCGCGGCGGGGCGCACTGCCCGCCTGGTTGGGGCCGCCATGTGATACGGCTGGGGGAGGGGGTGAGGAGACACGCGGGCAGGTTGTCTTTTGGCTGGCGCTTGACTTTCAAAGCTTTCCTTTCCCGTGTCCCGGCTGCACGCGGGCGTGGGGAAGGCGGAGGCGGGGGGCCAGGATGACCACCGCTGGCCACAGCTGTCCGGCGTGTCGAGCTCTCCTGAGTTGGAAGAACGGAGAGGAGGGGGTGGGGAGGGCGTCTTCAGAGTGGGCTTCCCCTGGGCTGGAGCGCCAGGGAGCATCCATAAATTGTCACTTTGAAGGTCCGAACCTGCGGCGGTGGGGACCATGCCCACTATTCTAATAGTAATTACCCAGCGCAGCCTTGGATCTTTTGTGCAAGGACGTGCGGGTACAAATACATTAAAACGGCCAGTTCACATTGCCCACCCTGCTTTTGTTTGCATAGTTAACTTAGCTTCCTTTATTAGTTTATGGAAAACTACCTCCTGTAGATCCTTAAAAACAAAGCAAACAAACAAACAACACAGCGGCATTCTGGCCTCTCCTAACTAACTCTTTAAGGCTCTGAATTTCCTGAGAACAAGTGGCCATTTGGTCCCACTCCTGCTTATGGGTACAGCTGGATAGACTTTCTTTCTATGTGGCCTCTTTTGTAGGAGAGAACATGAGCAATATTGACATTAAGAAGGCATCTGGTCACCTGTTTTTGTTTTTTTTTTTTTGAGAAGCAGAAATAGGAGAGAGCTCCACGGGGCAAGAGCAAGCCCTCTTTTGCCAGATGCAGACACTTGGTGTGCTGGGCAGAGGCCTCCCAGGATACCTGGAGCGACGGCCAGGCGGATGGAGTTCTCCCTGCTCCTGCGTTGCCCAGCCTTTGGCTAGGCCTACCTTTTGCTACCATGGGGCCCCTGGGGCTGCCCTCAGAGGACCTACATATTTTCAAAGTTCGTCCTGAGGCTGTTTGCTTCTGCCTTCCAAGGGACATTCCTGGTTTTCACCTGAGCCAACTGCCCCTTTAGGAACCAAAAGAACACGTAGTAGCTAGAATTGGAGGTGGTGTAAGCACAGGCACTAGTTCTTAAGTGTTTATCTCTGGGCCACTTAGCCAAGTCCAAAGCATCCAGATAAGAATGCCCATCTGAGTCCGACCTGCCAGGGCTATGAAAATTCCCTTGCAGAATCACTAGGCAGTTTCCTGGAACTGCCACTCTAGGCCTCAGGGGTAGAAGTGGGATAGGGGCTCAGACTGGTGACTTTGTTGTGATTGATTCCCCCTCTCTCTGGCTGATTCCTTTAGCTCTATAACTGAGGCCAAGTTTGGCAGACTGTGGCTGAGGAGGGTGGGGCAGGGGACAGTAATAATAATCATTATTACTATTATATAGCTAACATGACTTGAGAACAGACACCGCACCACACACCACACTCATGCCTTTGGTGTCCCTCCAGACCTAGGGCCCTCCCTAGATGGGAACTGAGGCCTGGGAGGTCTCCTGGATGGACCAGCTGCTGCCGCCCTGAGGTTCAGCAGCACCTGTCTGGATGGGCCCTCCTCCTCAATTCAATGCACACACAGCCACGAAGAGGCAGACACGACCTACCTTGTGTCATCCAAGGCCTTCTGTGGTTGACGCCTGGAGCCCATGTTTTCCTGTCTAAATCCACTTGGCTAGTTACATGTGGTCAACACTGAGTGGTTGGGGGTTTTGGGGGGGGGGATATTTGGGTTAGACCATGAAGGATGGGGGAGGATAGTGACAAGTAGAGGCAAGGAAAAAAGTGTGCATGGGAGGTGGGAGGACCAGCAGGGCTAAATGCATGGAGAGGATCCGGTGGGATTTGTATCAGGAATAGGGGTTGCCCAGTTAGGTGTGAAAGTGGGACATCAAACTGGGGAAGTCGGCCAGGGCATGTTGTCAAGGCTGGGCCCCTTGTGACAAATCTGCGCTCCTCACGGAAGATCTGACGGTATTTAAAGATGAGACTGTAGGGCGCTTTAGACTAGGTTCTCTTTAGGAATTAGGAAATGCTCAGGGGCCCAGAGCTGCCACTGTGGGGAAAGAGGAGAGGAGTGGGAAGGAATTAGTTGGAATCTTCACGTGCGTCTCGATGCCCAGCAAGACAGACGTGTTCTTGCTCGAGTGTGAGCCGAAGGGGCTTTAGCGGATGGGCACAGTTCGTGGGTGCTGAGTCAGTGATGCGCAAGTTGACACGTGCTGCCTGGTCCAGGCTTTCTGAGTTCCGGAACCTGAGTGGAGAACATGGCTTACACGTGGGGGAGCTCCACCCACTGCACGCCCCGCCCCCTTGGGGCCGACTGTCTGGGCTGATGGCACCACCTTATGGTCAGAGAAGGAACTGTCTGGCTACACAGTCCTCACGACTCTGCCTGCCTGGAAGGCTCTAATATTGGGTCTCCAGCCTTCTCCCCAGTTTCCTTTCCTTTTCTTAGCAAATCAATTAATGCAGATTTAGCCAATCTCCTCGCAATAACATGCCTTAATCCCCCCATCAAAGAGACCTCTTTCACACTTATTTTCCCTCTTGCTTCCCTATCCTTTGCTGTTTTCCTTTGTGAGCCTCGAATTTACCCTAATCCTGGCTCCTGTGCATCATACCTGTATGAAGGAAAATGAAAAAAGGTATCGAGGTGAAAGCGGACAGAAAAAAATAACAAACTGCTGCTATCAGGCCTCCCAAATTATCTTGCAAGCAGAGGTCTCTCCCTAAAAAGCCTCCATCTCCCAGCACTTTGGGAGGCTGAAGTGAGTAGATCGCTTGAGCCCGGGAATTCGAGACCAACCTGGGCAACATGGCAAGACCCCGTCTCTACAGAAAATACAAACATTAGCCGGACGTGGTGGTATGTGCTTGTAATCCTAGCTACTCGGGAGACTGAGGTTCTGGCTTGAGTCCAGGAGGTTGAGGCTGCAGTGAGCTATGCTTGCACCACTGTACTCCAGCCTGGGTGACAGAGCAAGACCCTGTCTCAAAAAAAAAAAAAAAAAAAAAGAAAGCCTCTATCTTTGCTCTTATCTTTTTTTCATTAAACTGGTTATTTCATTAAATATAATTCAGGATAAAGGAGATTATACCTTCAATATTTGGGTTTGTTTATTCTTAATACTATAACCAAATTATATTCCACTAATTTATACCATAAAATGCAGTGCCCAACAACACAATGAGTTAAGAAGGATTTTGTGGTGCTGGCCTGTAAACCTATCATGTATAATATTGTTTCTTGGAAGAAAATATATTCTGAGTTCCCCAAACAACCAACTTTGGAAGTGTTGGAACACAACGCTTTTGTGAATTGGGCATTTCCTCTCTGTCACAGATCAATAGTCAAACCGTTCATGGATTGACTGGAAATACAAAAGAAAAAAAAGCATTAAAAAAACCCCAAGAGAGTAGGAACACAATAAACCCATTTACTGGAAGGAATATAAAGTAGTAAACACTGGGCATCAGACTGTAGTCTGAGTTTTGTTAACACCTTTCTCTGAAGCCTGAATGGTATCCCAGAAGGCCTCTCTGTTTTAGATGGGTCATAATTTTTGCTTTCTTGTTGTATCTTGAGACAAACTCCAGGAGAACGTATCCCAGGCAAGGGGCTGCCTGGCTTCCATGGAGAGTACTGGCTGGGCCCAGAGGCAGGCATTGTGGTGCTGGAATAGAATGATAGAGCTCTCTCTGGGTGGCTTTTAACTTTGGTTGGGGAATGGTTGGATGTCAAGTGGCTGAAGGAAGAATCTTTTTGTGGGGCAGTTTTCTAGGGAGCCAGATTTTGAAAGCTTCAGGAAACGACCAAATCTATTAATGTGATTTAACTTTCAGTATGTTATCAGGGTCCATTGGACCCAATCTTAGATTTTGAAGGTGTTTTTTTGTCTTTTTTCCTGAGAAGTTCTAACAATTTGCAAGGATTGGTATTTCATGACTTTTGTTTGTTTTCAGAAGTCTTCTGAAGATGAAAGATAACATCTAGTTTTTAACAAAAATAGAATAAAACTCATTCTATCTTGAAGTTACCATATGACTATTGAAATAATTTATAAATTTATGATGTATCATAGGATCTTAGAGATCTTAATTTTCTTATATCTTTAAACATCTTCCATTTTATCACCCCAGAAATTATTTCATCATTACTCATCAATTATTGACAATTATGGTAAAAAAAAAAACTAATAAGAAAATGGGAGAATGATGGAATCACCTAGAAGGATGATGCAAGAATGAAACAAATTATCACTATTGTATCATCCTTCAGGTTTTTGATCACATTGCCCAAAGTATTACATCATTTCTCGAGAAAGTATAAAAGAAGACAGAGGATACCATCTTTGTAGTCTTCTTCTTCTTGCTTTTATCAAATATAGTTGTAAATTCAGTTATGTTTTTCATTTTTCTGCACAAACTGTAAAGAGAAGAAAAGTGACAGAGGAAAATGTTGTACAGTTATTAGTCAAATCAGAAGATGAATGCAAAGAGACAGCACTATGGAAGACTCGATAATGGCGAAACTGACTGAACTGTATAAGCAAAGTCTCAGACTATGAGTCCTACATGATAATAACCTAGATTAATTTCCTCAGATTTAAGGATTCACAAGTAAACAATATATTTCTAAGGATAACAAAAAATATGATATTCTCATCCTGTTAGTCATTCAACAGGAATGATTTCATCACTCTATATTTTGCAGCAAAAACTTGGAGCATCCTGTTTTGCTAAAAGAATGGGGGCCAATTTTTTTTTTTTTTACTTTTTATGTTTGTTTATTGAAATTTACTTGATACAGTTTGAAGGGGACAGATGATGAAGTCAGATCAAAGGTGAGTACAAAGATGATTGAAAAGAAATAGGTGGTATGGAAAGGAAAGAAAAAAATCACTGGACTAAACATTCTAATTGGTGTTTAAATTTAAAAATAAAAATGCTTTTCAATTACAGAGAAAAGAAGATGACCATCTTCTCCTGAACAAAATTATAAACTATCAAAGTTTCAAAGGTAATAAGTTTTATGATGCAAGTGGAAGAAGAACCAGAAGTAATGATGAGCTAGAACTTATCAGAGATTTCCTTGAAATCAGGACTTGGTGTTTATAAGATGGGTCTGTCCCAGGCTTATGCATGACAGCTGGTGAGCAGTTAGTTGCATTCAGAGGACATTGCTCATTTTGGGCCTATCTACATTCAAAACCAGGAAAATATGCTGTGAAAATTTGCTACTACTAACGTCTCTAATAAAGTTTTAAAAAACGATCCTTTTAGTCTTACTTCTGTAGATTTATTCATAAAAATAGAAAGGATCCATTGGACCCTGATGGTAAAAGATGATGATGACATTTTCCTGCTACACTGGGGGTTAAGAGTTTAGAGGCAAAGTATTAAAACAAAAATGAAGTAAACTCCTTCAGCAAATGGGAGTCACTGTAGAGGTCTCCATCCATTCCCAACCCTTTCTTACACAGGCCCACCACTGATTGATGATTACTTTAAAGATGGGTGGTTTGAATGTGAGACATCGTCACACAGCCTCTCTGTTTATTCCTTTCTTTGGTGTAACTTGGTTCTTCTCAAATTCTGGTGGGGATAAGAATTACTATACAGGACTGATAGAATATCTCACGGACATTTTATCTTAATGAATATTTTACAGACGTTTTAAGATTAATTTTGACCACAGAAGATTTTCACTTTGAAGATTTTAGAATCTAACCCACTCTGACATATATTCATTCATTCAACAAACTCTTGCGCATGTGTGTGTACTAGATTAGGTGTTGCATCCTGGGAAACGGAAGTGATAGACACAGTTGCTGCCCTTATTGTGGTAGCAATCCAGAGGGAGGAAGCAGTAATTTTTATAGCATCACATGGCAGGAATTACGATACAGATGAACCGGGAGAATGGGTGAGGGACATGTGAAAGGTGTCAACGATGAAAAATTTTAGTTTTTATACTCACTTAAAAAAGTAGAAATTGGATCCTGGAGAATTGGAGGGTGGCATTTCGAGGATGGAGAAGAGGAGAAAGAAGAATCCAGGCAGGTGGACCAACACACGCAGAGGCCTAGAGGAACGAGTAAGCAGCATGTTGCAAAAGCTGGGTGATTTAGCACGGCTGGGAGGGACAGTGTTTGGGGGAGGAGAGGACCCACAGTTGGAAACTTGACTGGGGTAAGACCCCAGAACTTGGTATATCTGGCTTCATCTGCAAGTAACAGAAAGCCCAGTGCAAACCTCTTAAACAATAAAGGAGAGTGCATTGTTCCAGGAAGTCCTGAGGATGTGGGAACTGCAGATGGATCGGAGGGGAGACCCCTGAGTCAGGGACCCATTGAGAAGTCAGGTGGTAAATTGGAAATGGGAAGGAAGAGGTGATTTTGAGAAGCGTGTAGGGACAAACTGTCATGATAACCAAGTTTTACACATGAAGGGTAAGTGAGAAAAATGATGGCAGTTTAAAGCCTCTCTTTGACTATCCCCTTGTCACCTTTCCCTCCCTCCTGTCCTATAGCACCTTTCCCACCCCTCCTCCGCCATCCCCCATCTCCAGCAAAGACCCCAGGAGTGATGTTTGGTATCCTCCTTTCCTTCACACCTCGGCATGAAACTCACCATCAATTCTTGCTGTTTTCCTCTTCCCATTTCCACCCTCCAAACCTCAGTTATCTCTGTCTTGAACCACTGCCGGGTTAACCAGCTGGTTTCTTGTGTCCACTTTTACCTGCTAATACTCTCTCCAATCCAAATTCTCTGCATCGTATGTAGCCAGATTAATAATGATTAAAAAAAAACCCCAAATCAACAAACGAAAAGCCCCCAAACCAAATCATACCTCTCACTTGCTTAACTCCAGAGGCCTCCTTGGAGTAAAATCCACTCCTGTCCACATGGAAGGCCCTGGGAGATCTGGGCCTGCTGGTGTGCAGATCTCATGGAACCTACTCTGTCATTTCCTCATTCCCTTCTGGTGCCTTTTTTTTTCTTTCTTTTTTTGAGACGGAGTTTCGCTCTTGTTGCCCAGGCTGGAGTGCAATGGTGTGATCTTGGCTCACTACAACCTCTGCCTCCCGGGTTCAAGCGATTCTCCTGCCTCAGCCTCCTGAGTAGCTGGGATTACAGGCATGCACCACCATGCCCGGCTAATTTTGCATTAAAAAAAAATTTTTTTTTTGAGACGGAGTCTTACTCTGTCGCCCAGGCTGGAGTGCAGTGGCGTGATCTCGGCTCACTGCAAGCTCCGCCTCCTGGGTTAACACCATTCTCCGGCCTCAGCCTCCGGAGTAGCTGGGACTACAGGCGCCCACCACCACACCCGGCTAATGTTTTGTATTTTTAGTAGAGACGGGGTTTCACCATGTTAGCTAGGATAGTCTCAATCTCCTGAGCTCATGATCCGCCCGCCTTGGCCTCCCAAAGTGCTGGGATTATAGGCATGAGCCACTGTGCCCGGCCCTGGTGCCTTTTTTCTTTACTGCAAATTAGCCAAGATTTTCCCCCCGCTTTAGGGCCTTAATGTAGGCTGTTCCTGCAAATCAGAGGTCTCACCCAGTTATTACCTTGTTTATTTATTTGTTTTAATGGTTTCTTGTCTTATTCCTTCTCCTACCCAAAATGAACGATAAATTCCCTGATGGAGAGGACGTTGCCTGCCATGTTCAACATCCAATCCCCAGCACCCACTACAATGGTTGACACACAGCTTTAAATGTGTGCCTGTGTGTGTGTGGCTGTGTGTGTATGTGTTGGATGACAAGAAGGCCCCTAGTTCCATTTGCGGAACTGGGACTCAGAGATGGGGAGCCCAGTTTGCAGAGGAAGGTGTCGAAAGCAAGGGATGAGCAGGCCATCCAGGTGGGATTTACAATGGACAATTCAGATCCTTCTTAATCTTGTAGCACTTCCTCATTCCATACTGCTTTATGCGGAGATTATTTATAGGTTAAAAGTGCTTTTATAGACATGGCCCCTTTAGACCTCTCTACAACCTTGGAAGGGAGTAGAATGATTATTCCCATTTTACAGAATAAAACCTCAAGCACAGAGATTCTTGTCTGAGGCTCACACAGCTGGAAGGCTCTAAGTCCAAATTTGAACCTGGGTATTCAAATCCCCAGATCTTTGTATTTTATTATGGTTTTAGAAGTCATAACCCATTTTCTCCACCTTTACCAGTGAACAATAAGGATGACGAATCATGTTGCAAAACACTTTCATTTTGATGCTGATAAAAGTGAGCTTAGTTTGCATGTATATATATATAAAGGCTAAGCCATATATATGTGCGTATGTATATATTTTCTCCCTAAGATCTTAAAACCTCAAGAAAGGCAGAAGAACTAGGGAGAGATAAAACTATAATGAGAAGAAAGGGCTCAGAGGGAACAAATGAAAAGAAACAAAGGTAAGATTATAAACTAAAAGAAAGGCAAAGAACATATTTAAATTATTCTTGTTTTTTGGCAAGGTTACCAACAAAAAGATGTGGGTAACAAGATAAATTAGGCACACTAAACTAAAGCAAGAAGGCTTATAATTGATGAAGAAAAGAAAAGAAGAAAACAGTTCCCTTGGGGGAGGCAGAAGAAAAGCGAGGCGGGGCAGAGGGAGGCGGCCATGGATCAGCACAGCTCAGCCTGGCCAAGCCATTCCCATACGGTGAGCACTGGAGGCCCAGCATGTGGTGGGTGTTTAGGGGAGACAGAAAAGAGGAAGATGTTAGGCCCTTGACTTCAATTTGCTGATGGCAGCCACATGGGGAAAGGTTCGAGGGCAAGGAGAGATGATCTGTGGGGTGTGCAGGTGGGGATGGCTTTGGTGTGGGTGGGAAAGGTAGGGGCTTGGAGCTAGGTGTCGAGGGATTTGAGTCTCAGCCTTGATGTGGATTAGCTGTGTGATCATGACCAGGTTACTTAACCTCTCTGAGCTTCAATCAGGTCAACATAGGTACAGGAATAACACTATGTACTTTATAGGTTGTCGTGGGGTTAAATGTGATGTGTCACAAATGGTGCTCAGTGTTTGGCGCCTGGCAGGCACTGCATAGCCATTGATTCCCTCAGTGATCAAAGCAGGGGGTGGTGGCTGTGGCCATTCTCTGACAGGCATCTGAGTCTCAGTAAGAGTTGTGACCTTCTGTTCCTTTGGGCACTGTCGTCAAATCCTCAGAAGGCAGGAAGCAAGGAAACAGAGTCAGTGAGCTGTTCCCCTGTTCCCCCCGGTTGGGTGGCTCAATCTAGACTTGGAGATTGGGGTGGATTTGATTTGTGAGGAAGCTGTGTGGGTCGTAACTGGGTACGTTTTTATTTGTGGGTTACTGTGTGCAGTAACTTATCACATTTGCTCTTTGAAAACGCCTTAATGGGCTGCTGTAGTAGAAAGAGAAAATCTTTCATTGGTATGTGTATGTCGTCCAAATGGTATTTTTAAAGATTTATTTTTGTGTGTTCACGATGTTCTTGAATAATGTTTCCATAAGTACGGTCAAAGATAAAACTTGAGCGGTGCACGAAATCTGGTCGTGCATATTTTAGAGTGTGACCGTCTTTTGACCAGCCGTGGGATCCATTTGTCAAGTTCTTCACTGACTTGTGTTTCCTTAGGAGGACTTGCTTGAGCCGGCTTGCTGATGGAGAAACTTCTGAACATGGGCCAAGCTAATGGTGATGGCCCTGTTGAGTGTGACCCCTTCTCCTTTTACCTGCAACAGTGTGGCTCTCCAGCGGGACTAGTGGAGGCCAGAGCCTCATAGCTCAGTCATTTATTAACAAACAGCTGATGAGTGCCTTTGATGTGCTGGGTGCTGTGTGGGGATTTGGGGGACACAGGGTGACTTAGATGGACAAGCCAGCTGGTCACATGCAGCCAATCAAGTAACAAGAAAAGGGGCGTGACTAAGATCCTATGCTAGCCAGGGTGGTCAGGCAATGACTTGAGCTGGGGTCATTGCTCCAGGAACTTGAAAGACACAAAAAAGCCAGCCAGGCAAAAGCAGTGCAAGTGCAGAGGCCCTGAGGCTGGGATAAGTTGGCCTGTTCAAATAATGGAAAACGGGTTGGCACTATGGTGGGAATGTATGCCCCCTCCAAAACTCATGTTGAAATGTAATCCCCAATGTGGCAGGATTGAGAAGTGGGGCCTTTAAGAGATGGTGGGTTATGAGAGCTCTGCCCTCACGAGTAGATTAATTCACTTGTGGGTTAATGGATGAATGGGTTATCATGGGAGGGGAACTAGTGGTTTTATAAGAAGAAAAAGACCTGGGCCTGCATGCTCAGCCTCCTCACCATGTGATGCCCTGCGCTGCCATGAGACTCTGCGGAGAGTCCCCAGCAGCAAGAAGGCCTTGGCAGATGCTCCCCCTTGACCTTGGATCTCTCAGCTTCCATAACTGTAAGAAATATGTTTCTTGTCTTTATAAATGACCCAGTTTCAGGTATTCAGCTATAAGCAACAGAAAACAGATTAAGACAGTTGGTGTGGCCGGAGCCTAGTGAGTGCTAGGAGGGTGGCAAGAGATGAGTGCCCTAGGGCCAAGGGCCAGGGGAAGGAGTATGGATTTTATTGTAAAACATGGTGGAACTCTTGAGCCCTGTAGGACTTGGAGAAGAAGGGCAGGCAGGGGACGCTAGGCAGAGGAAGCACTGGGCAAAGGCTGGGCAAGGGCACGGCTTGTTAGGGCCTGGGTAGACCGTGGTGGCCTGGGCAGTGCTTATCTCCCTCCACATCTCTGCTCCTGTCTGCAGCTCTGCCTCCTCCATGTCTCTGGGCCACTTGGCAGGAAATGGCCTCCCCTAACTCTGGAATGTTGCACCTCTGCTGTACAGAGCCCAGCCCAGAGCCAGCTGGAGTCTCTCAGCTCTAGTTCCAAATTCGTAATAGTTTCTAATTCCAGAGGAGAATCTGATTGGCTCAGATCCCTACTCCAATGCCTGTGGTCATGTGGTGTGAGCTGGCGCCCACCCTGGGACCCTGTGGGTAGGGTGGGGAGGGCAGTCCCCTACCATGGAGCCTCGTGGCCTTGTGGTACACAAGACACCAAAAGGCCCCTGAAGGTGTCAGTTCTGAAGATTTGGAAGAAAGTGTGGTAGTTCCATATGCCTGCCTCTGTTGCCACGCAGGAATTCTCAAGGTCTAGGGCTCCTAGGTCAATTTCTGAATGGGAGGGAGCAAGCACCACAGAGAACAGCATGCGAAGTTTGAAAGTAAGGGAACAGTACAAGGAAGGCAGAAAGTAGGCGGAAGCCTGGCTAGAGAGTGACGCTCAGTCATGCCTGATCAAACATAGCCCAGGAGAGCCTTCCCCGCGGGCTCCTACGGGGGCTGTCTGGGCCACAGGGCAGCAGGGGAAATGGCAGGCAGATGGCTGTCATTTTCTCATGATGCTCCCCACCTTTAGAAGCACAGTCCTCTTGTGGCTTTCACTGCCACAGGAAGGTCACCAGGGTCCAACAGGGACTTCTTAGGGTCCAGGTGGTGAGGTCAGAGTGGAAGGAATGTTTCTGGTCTCCTGCATGCTGATCCGGGTCTCTTGAACCCTGTTTCTCATGCCCCGCACTGCGCTGTGCCTGCCTCACTCTCTTACATACTGGTTTGCTCCATTCTCTGGCAGATCTCATGAGTCTCCACCTATTCTTTGCAGCAAGTAAGATTCCTGAGTCAGGGCTTGCTGCGGAAACTCCCCTTTTGTGTGACTCTTACAGTTCTGTACACAGCAGAGGCTCTTGGCGGACATCTGTCCATCGAATGGAATTGGTTTGTGATTCTGATCTTTTCTCAATTAACAAAGGACCAAGGTGGGTCTACAGGATGGGTCTGTATTTATACAACTGATGTCAGAGTCATTCAATCAGCACTCATTTGCTTACCACCTTTGTGGTTTTTGGCATATCTTCATTCCACCCCTGCAGTGACTTACTTTCTACTTTTTAAAAAGATTGGCTCTTTTTTTCACTTAGAAAATTTATTTTAGCAGGAAACTTTATACCATGACCGCACATAAAATCCAGTATCCCGACCCATAAATAGAAGGTGATCATAAAATTAAATACAAAACTCCTAAATGGAAAGCATATGTCCATTTCTCCTTGAATCATCTCCAGGGCACCATAAAATGGACATTACACTCTGGGGAACTCTGACTTGTATCGTGGGTGAGGATATGTTTAGGAAAATATTAACTGTCCCTGGCAAATTTCTGGACCTTGGGCAACTTCCCCTTCCATGAACTGTGGATGCGGTAGCCAGGGCTGCCACTTGCCATGTGTGGCTCTGAGGAGGTTGCGTGAGTGACCAGTTAGCCATCAAGCTCGACTTCTTGCCCTCCTACCCACTCTAGCCTCCTGCTGGGAGTAGAGCTCGCTCTCTCCTTCCCCCGTGAGCTTCGTCCTGAGAACAGCTGCGGAGGAGGAGGCTGAGTGGAGCAAACAGGAACAGGAACAGGGCCTGTGGAACACAGGCTGAGCAGTGGACTTGAGGGAGGAGAGAGAATGAGGCGCAAATGAGGAGCTGGAAGATGGAGGGTAGGGGACTGAGAGGTGCTGGAGGGTTGGCTGTACTGCCTTGTAGCAAAGAAAAGGGTTTTGGCTGAGAATGAGACGTCAGCAGAACATCTGTTTGTCTGTTGAGTCTTAAGGTGATGACTGGGTGGACAAGCCCCAAAGCAGTATTTTGGTTCTTAGGCTGCAGTGAGTGACC